>NC_082707.1:197302179-197612179 GCF_030144855.1 Hypanus sabinus
TCTCTCTCTCTCTCTCTCTCTCTCTCTCTCTCTCTCTCTCTCTCTCTCTCTCTCTTTCTGACGGCTATCCCACAATCCATCTCCATCCCGCATCTTTGCATTATTTCCAATTTATTTTCTGTCAGGGGCTCTGATGAAGATATTTTTCTCTGGAGTCTCCGTCTTTCCGCTCCAGATGTGACCGACTATGTCTCGCGCGCAAGCAAGGCAACCCTCAGCATTTAAGTAAAAGGGAATTTTCGCGTAGTAACAAAAAAACCCACACAGACGAAGAAATCTACCTCATTGCACAAATAAAATAGATTTATTTTAATAATATGCATATATTTAAATAATATTTCAGCCTGTAGATATTGTTATTTGGGGTTGCTTCTCTTTTAAAGGGAAATTTAAGGTGCAGTTGCACACTTTGCCTCTAATAGTCAGGATGACAACAAAACATTCAGAGTTTTAATTCTGCAGAGTTAGTTTTTAAATCGATTTGAAGGAAAGTTAATTGCGCTTTAATATATTTCAGAAAGATTTTTTAAAAATATGCAATCTTTTTATGCCTTTGGAGCTTTGTATGCGGATCTTTGTGTGTAGCAACTGGATGTCGCTTTACAATTTTTGCTTTAGTTACAATTTTTCCCTCTCCTCCGTGTTTTTATAATTTGTAATTTTGCTGAAAACAACCCCCTCCAAGAAAAAAGTTTGTGCAATTGAGAGTTGTGAGCTATCCTTTTTGCATGGATCATTGTGCGGGTGCCCGCTTTTCGTTGTACTGTTTATTTTTGTAGCTTTTTTTTTGGGAGTGGTGTTTTAAAAAAAAGAAAATGTTTGAAAACTTGCAAGTGGCGCGTGAGGCGGGCTGCCCAGCGCGAGACAGTGGATGGAACGCGGCGATCGCAACGTTCGAAACGTGGCCAAATAAGGAGAAAGTCGGAATATTTATGATTTTTATTCTGCTAAAATTTAAATAAATATATTCTTCTCCCTCCCCGAAAAAGAAATAGCATAAATCCATTTCGCTGCGGAGGCAGCCAGCGAGGTAACCCCTCCAAACAAGCGATCTGTTTCTTATTGTTATCCTGAAATTCTGGAGATTATAATTTTCCTCTCCCCAAAATAACTGCGATTGCATTTCTCCTTTCCAACCAAAAATGTTCTTATATTTTTGCTGCTGGTTGTATGCGTCTCCGTGCTGAGGTTGGGATCTCATTTAATTTTTTTGTTGAAAGATCGGTTTGCATATTTTTTGCAAACTGGATAAAGGTAAATGTATTTAGATACGATTGGAGAATGCTTTCTGTTTGTAGATATTAAAAATGTTTGAATGGAAGGACTGTTTAAATAGGGGATAAATCCAAGACGTTCTGCTATTTATTGTGTGTATTTTTCACTAAAAGAATATAGAATAGTCACTCTTGCTTTACGCTTCCGTCTTTATGTTGTTATAAGAGCGCAGACTTCTTATTTGAGAGCTCAGTAACTCGCTGTAAAGGTAGACGAGTCTGAGGCTTTGCAGTTCTTAATTTTCTTTTGACAGCGCGATGTTTTGCTGGGGAGGGGGAGATAGGGAGGAAAATTAGAATTTGTCCCTTGAAAACGATTCCGGCCCTATTCAGTGAATGCATTTCAGCGATAAATAAATGATTTTGGAAATCGGAAGCCACGTTTTCCCCGCTCTAAGTTTCATTTATTTAAATACACATTTGTGGGATTAGCTATTTCTCTACCCCCCCCCCCTCCCCCGCCCAAACTTGCTCTTCCCTCGTTGTCAATCCCGAGCTCGGGAATACCAGAAGGAATCTGGCGCTCTCCCTCCTTTTCCAATACCTTTCGCCCGTGACAGAGATTTGCAGTACAGTACCCCGCCGCTGTACTTGAGCCCATTTGCCCAGTGTATTCGCGACCTGCAACTTGCATCGGTGCTTCTGAGCACCGCGGACCCCGAGCACAGTGATTCGTGCGGAGTGCAGTGCTTTACCGATTGAATCTTAACCCTGCCGCTTTGTCGGAGTGCAGCGTGTGCTTCGGGGAGGGTGGGGTGGGGGGGGGGGTTGAAGAATTGTAAATATTTTAAATATGGGTTCCAATGTGCAAGGTGTGCGTTTTTTTTTTGCACGAGTTTATACTTTGCAATGGAAACGTGTTTTTTTTTGTGTGTGAATACTACGTTAAAGCATCCTGCGCGCGGTCTGGCGGGGAAGGTTACTGAACGGCTGCGGAGCATGGAGCATTAGACATTGAACTTGGGCTTGCACCAGGTCTGAGTTGGACTCCTGCCTGTCTTTGTTTTTGCATAAAGAGCTGGGGGGTTGGGGCACAGTGTGCGCGTTAGCAAGTCTAAAATTTCCATTTTTGAGAATAACAACAATCGGGGGCCTTCGCGCACAATTTATGATGCATCCCTTTTCTTTGCCGAAACGGATCCTAAGCAGAACAGGATGATTAAGATTTTCGATTTTCGGTCGGGTTTGAGACAGTTTGCAATTCTATCTATTAAACTTTGTCCAGGGCTTTTTCTTAACTTAAAGCGCGTGTCCCGCGCTGGGGATCGGCAGCGACGCGCGGCTACCGCTAAGGGGCGCTCCAAGTCAACTCATCGCTGTGTTACAGCTTCTTCTGATCCATTGACCAGGGCTGTTACCTGTCTGACCATCATACATAAATAATGCACCTCTGGATCTATACAACACTTCGCCGTTGGACTTATTTTCAATGCAACATATTCTTTTTATATTTTTATTCAAAAAAGACTACCTGTTTTTGCATTTTGCCTGCTGTTACTATACAGTAGCAACCTCTGAAACATAATGCTAGTTCTGTTAAACCAAAACACTCTTTTCAGAGGAACTTGGATCATTCCAGACAGAGGTTATAATTAAAATAATGGATTGAAACGTTCCCAAGAAATATGTTGGTATTGTTATTCTTATTTGAATTAATTTCAAAGGTTTTCAGCACCTGATAATGAATATGGAAAGAGTGTAACTGTCGTTCTGTTTGAAAAAGATCTCTGTGTGTGGTGGCAGAGAAATATTTGTCGTATTTACAGAGATACTTTGTGCTGCTTCACTGATGTGGTTTTGTTTTTAATTGTACATGGTCTGTGCGAGGGAGAAATCTTTTGAAGGTGATAAAAATATGAATTTTCTCTTCAGCGCTGGTGAGGAATTGAGGCAGGAAGGGATTGTCTTCTTGTTTGGCTGGCTCCAGGGAGGACCAGACCCCAGGCCAGCGATGAGCAGGGAACGATCAGGGTGCCCTTCCACATCTCAGCCTTCCGTCACTGATTTTCATGCTTATAAAACCCGGAATATAACAAAAAGTGCCTTAAGCAAGTTATTTAGAAATAAATTAATGCAGAGAGGATACACTTCAGCAGTTGTACACACGTCAATGAGTAAGGTTAGATGAATATCATCATTTTCTTCCAAAAGTGACAGCAGATGTGGGAATTGATTAATGATAGAACAGCCACCAAGAGTATATTTGCCATTTTTTGAGTCTTCTGATATTAAATATCATAGATTTTATTTTGCGTATGAAATGCAGAATATTTTTATTGAGCTGGTGTCACCACTCTGCGTTGTAGTGTGCATATGTAAAATATATGTCATTGGCCTAGATTTATACGACGGCTTCCCCCCCCCCCCCCCACACACTCGTATTATTTAGCAGAAAATAAATACGACTTCTCCGGTCTCACAAATCTGTTTGTTGCTGCTGTTCTGTTGGAGGCTTTTGGTGCCCGTTAATAAGCCTTGAAAATATGTTTAAGTCCCTTTCAAGTGACGGAAAAACGAAATTGTACCCATGAAATAATGAGGCTTCCTGTAATTCGGTGACAGCGCAAGTTGTTGAACTTTGAGGGACTGTCTGTGCAGAGCAGTACAATGTTACACTCCTGTCGCTACAGAGGCTGGGGGAGGCAGATGAATCAGAGTATTCCTCATCGTGCTTTTGTTTCCCAACCTCGCGCCGTTCCTCCATCTCTCCCTATCGTTCTCACTCTCTCTTTCCTGCTCCTTCCCTCCCCCCCGCACCCCCTGTTGTACCCTATTAATGTAGAAACGTGCTTGTACATATTCTATCACAAACACAACCTAAAAATTATTTATTAAAATAATTATTTATTATTAAAACCTGCTGGTGGCTGGGAGGTAGAAGCGGTTCCACAAAAGGGTCGTGCATGCCCCCACTTGTGACGCTTTCCCTGTTAAAGTGGCATTTCTTATTTGGAATTGAGGGAATGTTAGACTCGATCGATATTTCAGCAGCGGTCCCATCCTCTGCACTTGAGGAGTTACAGCCTGTTGGCTGTCTGTGAATCTACACATAGTTCTGAAGCAAATTGGGGAGGTAGTGATGTACGTGCCTGACCCTTCCCCTCCTACCTGCTTCCCCTCCCAAAGAATAATTACCCAGCCAATCATCACCGACTGATTAAGTTAACAAACACGAGGAGTGAACCCAAATTGGGGCATAAAATGACACTGAATTAGGCAGGAAGTTGGGGCGGCATTTTTTGTCCAGATTTATGATTATTCAGCAACATTGTTCGAGAGCAGGCCTTTGCACTTCAGGCTTTGTTTTTGGCGGATTTCCGTTGAAGTGTAGATCATCCAGCAAAAAGAAAAATATCTGCACCACCCTTCACTCAGATTGCCAACAGATAAATGCAAGGAAAAGGGGACACCTCCTGCCTTCTGCCTCCCTCTGCCTAGCAGTCCCGCAGGATTTCAAATAAAATATATGTATTTTTAAATCTTTCTGCTTGGCTGGGATATATCAGCAGCTAAAATGATGGCTGTGCCAATTTTTTTGGCGTAATCTGAAATAATTTATCAATGCAAATATATAATGCATTTTTTCTTTATACAGAGAGACACATTCATAGATACACTAGTAAAATTTCTTTATTAAGTTGGGGTTATATCTATGTAAACATGTGTATTAAATTAGGAAGGTTTTCCCCACATAGATTCAAAAAATTACTATGCCTAATCTGTACAGGCAGAAGTATAATCTGCTTGTGTCATTCAAATAAAGTTAATATATAATAGAATTCCATTCTTTCATAAATGAAGAGAGACACACAAACTACATTAACAGTATAGGATGCAACATGTGTGAATATTATAATTATTTATAATAATGTTGGGTTATATCATTGGGTTTTATATTATGTTAATGGCTGAGTTGTGAGATGACTTTATCTAAAAGATGGCTCTCCTTTCTCCCTCTCTTCCCCACTCTCTCTGTCTGGTCCCTCACGAAGCAGAGGCTAACCATGTGGAGGCAGCGAGCACGGACGAGGAGGATGCGTCCATGGCGGGCCCCGCTGGCGGAGACCATGACCTGCTGACCTGCGGCCAGTGCCAGGCTCACTTCCCGCTGGCTGACATCCTCATCTTCATCGAGCACAAGAAGAAGCAGTGCAGCGCGGCGGCCGGCTGCTTTGACAAGGCAGTGGATAAACGCAGTCCCTCGCCTCCTCACCCGGAGCCCAGGAGGGTGTCTGAACCCGTAGAGATTGGCATCCAAGTCACCCCCGAGGAAGATGACCGGCTGCTAACACCCACGAAAGGAATTTGCCCCAAGCAGGAAAACCTTGCTGGAGGTAGTGTGTCAGATACCCCTCAGTGAGGTGATAATTGGCCTCTTGCGTGTGCATGTAGGTGTGTGTGCGCGTGCACGAGTGTGCGCGCGCGTGTATGTGTGTGTGCGTGTGCTCGCGTGCGTGCTCTTGTACTCTGTGACGTGAGTGCAGCCACAACAATACCACGCCACTGTTGAGAGATCAAGGCAGAGTTTGGTTAAAAGTTTTCCTAAGGTTTTCTTCAAACTACCACTTTGTGAGTGATCCACTCTCGATACGACATGGGGGGGATGTGGTAGAGGGTAAACACACCTGTGCACAAACTGCTTTGGCACTCTCTCGTCGTTACTGTGTGTAGCACGCCTCACCTGTACGTACACATCCTAGCTCGCACGTGCACGTGCATGCATTTTCTCCGCAGGCTGCCCTCTCGATACCTTTGTGTGCCTTTATTATAAGCATTGATGTTTTAGTTATGGTTCCCCACTGTTGCTCCAGAAAGTGTCTGGGATGTATTGACACTGCTGACTATAATGTTAAGAAGAGATTGCTTTAACCATGAGTAGTGCCGATATTTTACTCTCTTGTTTTGAAAACGGTGTTCTGGAATATTGTGCAAGATACCTGCTTTATTGTGTTGGCTAGTTTTATGTCTTTTGGAGGGAAATCATATTCATCTTGTCACCCTGACACAGGGAAGAGTAGGAACTGATTTTTGTTTAAGAGTAACGATTCTCGTTTTGTGCCTGGATTCCAGAAGGGACTTCTTTCCCTGATTTCTAGAAAGGAGACCTTTACCTTTTGCCCAGGAAGTCAGCTTTTGCCTAACCCAGAAAGGAGGGTTACCTTTATTCAACAAAGGAACCCACGCAGGCAAAATGAAAGTTAAGGGCGGAGGCAGCGTGGTTTGGATTTCCTTGTTGACGTTGTTTATAGGGGCTGATTTTTATTCTGCACATGTGTGTGTGTTTTACTTCACTGCTCAATTGTGTAGGGGCTACTGAGTTGTATAGGAAACTATCTAAACAAATACTAAGTTGTGTGATGGGTTCAGTGAAATTATGTCTGCATTAAAAACAAAGCTCTTCCAAGATTGGAGTTTGGATGAACCGAGGAAGCTGAATGTGGACTTTCTGGTAGTTTTCCCTGTAGGACACAGTGGTACCCTGACCTGCTATTCCCTCATGATGACGGGGTGCAAATCTCAGAACCCCTTTCTCCCGCAGACTTCACCGGAGGGTCTGCTGCGGTTCATGACGGTGGCTCTGCACCACCTACCCGAGGGTATTCCGAGTCTGAATGCTTGGCTTGTACCTGTCCCAGCAGGCGTACTGACGGCACCTGAGAGGCGTGTTATTTAAATTGTCCCGTGACAGCAAGTGAGATTTGGGAGAGTTGCTGGCTTAATGTTGTTGGGTTGTTTGGTCAGCGTTCAGCGTTTCCCCGGAGTTTCTGTGGGTGTATCTGTGTTTATCTGTGCATACGTGCGTGTGTATGTACATGCACATGCTTGCATGCACACCTATCCGTGTGCGTGAATTCAGGGTTTGTATATTTTCTGTCCTGTGTGCTGCTTAATCGTAAATCTCCAGAATAAGTGTTTGCAGTGCATTTCTGTGATCTCTTAATGTAATTTTAAAAGGCATTATTGCTGGTGCTGGTGTTCTTTTGGAATCAGAATCAGGTTTAATATCATCGGTGAATGTCATGAAACCGAAGAAATATAAGAAATAAACAAAGTGGATTTCTGTTAATTGGGACACATCAAAACCAGTGCATTTTGACCCAATTAAGCGGCTATCCGAATTACCTGATGTTTCATGGAAATAGTTAAAAGGTATATAAAAGACAAACTGAAAAACAAATTATGTAATTAAATAACATACAGAACAAATTAGAACATTACTAATACTGTTACAGTGCTGTAGAACTGTTTTAATTCTTAATATTTATCAACGGAGAAATTCATCCACATTGTGTTCTTTTGACTGTAAATGAACAAAATCAGTGCAAACACCTAGTGCATAGGATTGACTTCATACAATGCTGTGGGTGATTTCATCCTCCAAATCTTCATTTTTGTTGTAACGTTCAGGATGATTATTGATACCGTAAAACTCTTCATCATTCTTAACTTGTTGAAGTAGTGAAATCGGAACATTTTCACTTCCAGACATTTCTGACATCTCCCAGCCTGGAAGCTTGAAACTGCAAAACAGTTCCAAATTGTCGTTCAGTTTGTTTCCCACCATCAATGACAGGAATCACTGCTTTTTTAAGCACAAGCACACGCAACTGTTGTCATTTTAAACTGCCTGCTCTAAGCATGCTGTAGCATCTAATGGCCACACAAGTGCGCATGCTGACACTAGTTAGAACCTGTTCAGGGACAATCTCCTGTCCCATTTAAGTGGCATTGTGTCTCCAATAAACAAAGGGTACCCTGGCAATTCTCTTGATTTGTTTTTGTTCTTAAAGAGTTGTCCCAAGAATTCTGAAAGTATTTTTAAGAAAACAGAGAGAGAGGGGGAATGAGAATGAATTAACCAATGGCCCAATTAACTGGAATCCACAGTGTATAAAATTTACAGAAGTAATGCAAAAAGAGAACAAAAAATCGTGAAGTAATGTACATGGGTTCATTGTTTTTATAAATAAAAAGGTTTAAAAGCTTTCGTATGAAGAGAACTGTTTTATTTTAGCATTTAAACATTTTCAGGATGTAAATGACTTGGAAGAAAATGTTGAAGAATTCAGTTTTGTTTTGGTGATTGCCCATGTGGTGAAGTGTCTTTTGGACCTGTGAATCTGCCTGTAGAGGGATGGATTTTCAGGTGATGCCGAGAGGGGTGGGGGTGGAGGTGGAGGATGGTTGTATTTCAGTGTTTAGCGGTAGTCAGCCGTGTGAAGGAACGCATCAGCTGCTTCCACCCCACCGGTCCGCCCCGGTGTTTGGGAGTCTGCTGGCAAAACTTGAGCTGTGTTTTATGGATGTGTAGAGTGAGGATTTGGACTTCCATATCACCCACGTTCTCTTCCCCCCCTCCCACACACACACAAACTCCAACTTTCTCTTTCTGTGCATTCCTCCTCCCCCCCCCCCCCCAGGTCCAGCCTGCAACCGTCTCCCAGGTATTCACTTTCTTTCTTGTTCACCCCTCCCATGTACCAGCACTCTCTCTTATTTGAACACAGTATCTTCCCCTTTCTCTCTCTCTTGCTATCTCTCCCCTTTCTTTCCTCCATCCCTCTCCCTCCCCTTCCTCCCTACCCCCGTCTCCCTCCCCTCCCTCTCTCCCCCTTTCTGTCCCTTCTTTTGCTCTTTCCTCCCCCCTCTCAGTCTCTTTCTCCATCTCACTTCCATCTTTCTTCCTCTCTCTTCTTGCCCCTCTCTCCCTTTTTGCTCTCTCCTCCACCTCTCAATCTCTTTCTCCGTCTCTCTCTCTCTCTCTCTTCCATCTTTCTAACTCTCTTCCTCCCCTCCCTTCTCTCTCTCTCTCTCTCCATGTTCCACCGAGCTAAATCCGAAACGTTGGCGAAGCTTTGCGTTGAAAAACTTTGACTCGTCCTGCTTTGCTTGTAGTGAGGTCGAGGAAAATATTTTTGCAGAGCGGTGGGAGCGGGTCAGTGTCACGGGTTTCTGCATCCTGCGGGACTGCTCCTCCAGTGCCCGCTTCCTCACGGTCTGCGGCGGCCACCGATCCCGAACCGGCCCCTCGGCTTTCACACTTTCACACTTTCACACACTTGCACACTTCTGCAGATGCGCGCGCACACGCATTCTCTTGCAGGCAGTTGCAGGAAAATAAAGAAATACGATAGATTTTATGTGCATCTGTACGGAAACGAAGACTGACAAACAATGTGCAAAAGACGACAAATTGTGCAGCCTTGCTGAAGCCGGTCGGGAGCCCGTCGACGGGGCACTCCCAAGACGCCTGGTGTGTGTTATTTGCCTTCGCAATTCACGTTAGACATGTGAATGAAGAACTTGGAGCTCAGCTCTCGGTCACTGTTGCTCCCGACGACCTCAGCCCGACTCGGGCACTCCCGAGTGAGGCTGTGCTCCAATTAATTCCCTGTCCCACCATCAAAGTTTATTTATACAGGAAGCCCGAGTTATAGCACCAAGTGTAAAAGGTGGGAAAGAGACCCGCTTAAAGGAGAAGTGTACATGGGATACTGGAGAGAAAAAAAAATGTTGTACTTGACTTTATGTGAGTTCATGCGCAGCTCGGTGTGTAGCTGCAGATTGCAGTGTCCGTGTGTGTGTGGGAGAGAGAGAGAATCTGTGTACGTCTTTGTGTGCATGTGTGTGTGCGCTAATATGCATGCGAGTGATATCTGTGAGTGTGCATGTGTATGATTTTCACTCCCTCGGGGCTACCCTTTCTTTTGGGAGTGACTTGCCCCCTCATTATTTAATCACCCGATTTCACTCTTTCCTCGTGTCCGGTTCCCGGAGAAGAGATCAAATGCTGAGGAAGGTGGTGATTGGTTGGGGGGAGAGGGGATCAACCAATAGTATAAACTCTCATGAAAAATTGTGAAGCATTCTGTAATGTAGAACTGCTGGCCAAGAGTGGTTATTGATGATGAAGCATTCAACACTGCAGCTTCAGTTTAGTTACATCTCCTGTGAATTCTCAAATTCTAGGTCTTTTTTTCTTGTTTTGCGGCCTGTGTTTACCACAGACCTGAAATGACAATTTTATTTGCTTTCAGACTGGGAAGGGAGGGGGGCAAAAGCCCGAATAAGAGTGTGGGTGGAGGGGAAGGCGTAAAGAGGGTGGGGGGGGGGTGTAGAAGTTAGAGTAATTTTATTCATGCCATCAGTCCCCAGGCAGACTACGGGGTGTTTCACGTCATTGTGGCTGTTGAGGCTATGGTGAGAACGGGAAGCCAAATTGAAATGAGTAGTGGCAGGGAGAGCTTCTGGTGGTGGCAGACCTGGTCCCAGCCTGTGCCGGGCCTCACCAACATAGAGGAGGCCAGGTTGGGAACACTGGATGACGTAGATGACCCAACACCCCCAGGTGAAGTGCCACCTCACCCTGAAGGACTCCATAGACGCTGCCTGATCTTGTGTGCGTTGTTCTGGATTTCCAGCATCCGCAGAATCACTTGTGTTTTGTTTACATCTGTATTGCTTCTGGTATATTCCCCCTTCCCAACAGCAACAGCACAGGGTGACCGGTATATGGAATGAACTGCCAGAGGAAATAGTTGAGACAGGTACAGTATATTATTGAGACTTCAAATTGGACAGGTATAGGTTTAGAGCAGGGGTTCCCCGCCTTTTTTATGCCATGGACCCCTACCATGAACCTAGGGGTCGATGGACCCCTGGTTGGGAACCCCTGATTTAGAGTGATTATCGGCCAAAAGCAGGCTTAGCTAGGAATGTTGGTTGGCGTGGAGCAGATGAGCCCAAAGGGTCTGTTTCTGTACTGTAGAATTTCATATATGGGAGAAATCATAAATAATTTTATAGGGTATTGTGTGGCTGAGCCTTGATGCTGAAGAAGTGGGCCGTTGAGCTTTCAGACCGAGGGTACTGGTTGAAGCCAGTCTGCTCTGCTTGAATGGGGGGGGGGGTTTGGGATTTCCACCTCTTGGGAAGCTGCCATAGGCTCTTGTAGGCGTGAATTGTTTTAGACGTACTCAGAAAGAGCGTGTTGTTTGGGTATTGTTTTCCCGATCTCCCCATTTCCCTTCTCTGGCCCATTACTCATCAGGTTCCTGGGTCCCCTGAAAGCAGGCCCACACTGCTTCATTTCCCCCAGGTGTGAAGAGAGTGACAACCCAGAGAGCCATGAGCACCACCGACATTCTGGTCTGACCCATCACCAACTAATTAGCGTAATGGTCCCTGAAGAGAATCTGGGGAAAAAGTGCCAGTCTGCCTGACAGCAAATAAATAATAGAAGAAACCTCGGGGAGGGGGTGGTGCTTTGCCACCGAAGTTTGCCCTTTACAGCAGTGGGCAGTTCTGATGTTCACTGATCACACAAGAGAGCCTCCATTTTGTTGTATTAAACTGCAACCTCTGGAATGAGGGAGGATACAAGATTCAAGATTGTTTAATGTCATTTCCAGTAAAGGAGACTGAAATAATTGTTCCTCCAGATCCAATGCGGCATTAAAAAATACAGTAAGATAAAGAACACAATAATAGGGAAAAACACTATAAATATAAATTTATAAGATAGCTCATATACGTAGATTGGTGGTGTGTCTATAAAGTGATGTCTGTGTCTGTACATAAGGTGACTCTGACCGGAGGTGATAAAGCAGTGGTGGTTGGGGTTGTCGAGGGGTGGGTTAGTGGGCAAAATGTCTTTATAGCTCAGTGCATTCCAGAGTTTAGAGCTGAATTCCAGCATTGTCTGTAAGGAGTTTGTATGTTCTCCCTGTGTCTACATGGATTTCCTCCCACAGTCCAAAGACGTACCAGTTAGCAGGTTATTTGATTATTGTTACTTGTCCTGTGATAAGGCGAGGGTTAAGAAGGTGGGTCGCTGGGCAGTGCATCTTGTTTGGCTGGAAGGATCTGTTCTCTATCTCTAAATAAAATAAAACATGGATATTTTCTGTGTGATGAATTGCCCTGATTCTATTCCTGATATAACATTGTGGTTTGAAAATAAAGCACAGCTATTGATGTAAAGAACTTGCTTTTCTCTGGGGTTGCTATAGTGTGTGTGTGTGTGTGTCTCAATTTCCAAAGTTTCCAGCTCTTTGAGCAAGTTGATTCCTGAACTGAACGGCTACCAGCCTTGTCCGGAGTTTTGTCTTGGTAAGACGTGTCTGTTTTTAAATTGGGTTTCTGTATTCGCCTTCTTCCTCCACCCCCGCCCCCCCCCCCAACCTCTGTCCTGTATGTAACTGGAACCTGGTGGTCACCAGTTGGTGCGGGGATCTGTGTGCAGGTCAGTGTTTCTGGCTGGCCAAGTCTAATTAGCCTTTTGTGCTTGCAGTCTGCCAGCACACAGCACCAGGAATGTTGGCACACACTCTTGTCTGTAAGACAGGCTGCTGCAGCGCAGATAACTGGACGTGGATTAATGAGACTTCCGAAAATATTGGACGGGGCTCCGAAACTGGTTAAAAAATGGCACCCAGGAAAAGTTTCTCCCTCAGAGTCCAGGGACTGTACTGAGATGGCCAAACTCCTCGGGGTGCTAGCTAAAGTGGTTGCCCCCATCCCAGTTCAGTGGGTGTGTATGAGGCACAATTACAATCCCTGAATGGGAGCAGAGCTGCCACCGGCAGTGGACTGGCTTTAAACGGATCTCGTTTATCCCCTCATTGTTAAATTAAGTCTTTAAGTGTCGAGCGACAGAACGCTATAGTTTTTAATGAAGAAAATTGAATACAATAGTGGTCTTCGGTGAGGCTCTACATCTAGACTACTCTTCGCAGTCTTGGTCTCCTTGCTTAGCAAAGGATGTTAATGTATTGCACCCCTGCAATAGCTGGGTTGTCTCAGGAGGAAAGGTCAGATAAGCTAGACTTTTATCTGCTGGATAAAGAGTTAGTAGGCTTGATTAATCACTGCCTGTTATGCTGCTGGTGTTTAGGGCAGCAATGAAGGTCCTCTGTCTCTGTCTGTTAGAACGACTCTTCATTGCTGTTTCTGTAACAATTGCTTTTTTTCACCAGTCAGGGTTGTTAGTGCTGAGATGGATCCCTGAACCTGGAGGACTGGTGGACCACTCTTAGTCTGGCCTCTACCCTTTGACCTGTTTGGCATGGGTGACCCTAAGAACCTAAGCACAAAGCCCTGACTCCAGCCAACACAGCTCTCTGGGTTATTGAGGCATGAAAGCCTCCAAACTCTACGACAAGCTCGTGGTTCTCTTGCCGGAGCAGGCTTGATTAAAAGATGTTAAATGCTGCCGGTTTGTGACACGACTGTTGTGGAGGGTGTGTTTCTTCCTGTCAGAGAAGCTAGAATTCGGAGCCTCGAACTGAAAGCCAGATTCTGTTTATATCAGACAGATGGGGCGTAGTTGTCCCATGGAGGATTGTAGGGGTTGTGAAACTCTCTTCCTCAGAGGGTGGCAGAGACCTTGATAAGGCAGGTGGATGTGGGGACGTTGACGCAAGATATTGCTTGGGAGCAGGTCACCTGGAGCACTTGCTTTCGTGTTTCACTGTCTCATTGTATTTCCAGTCTGCACTTCAAAACTCAGCTCTACTGATTCCTGTGTGTGGCCAATTCAGCAGCGGTGTCTAGTCTGTGGTTTACTTACTGAAGAAACATACTTCCACCATATCCCTCCTCAATAATGCTTGTTGAAGAGCGTGTGTATCTCTTCAACACTACTGTCTAATTGGTATGGCAGGAGGAGTGTTTGGTCCATTGTTTGACCAGCATCTTCACAGCTACAACCTGCAGGGCTCCTGACGTCCATTTGCGCTTCAGGGGCCTACTGTACTGCAGTCAAGTTTGGGTGGAATCTGATTTAGAGAATACCCAGGAAAAGTTTCTCTCATTCGGTCAGAGATCAGATGGCCAATTCATTCACTGCTCTCCTGCAACCCGTTGTATTGTCCTGTCCTACAGAGAGAGTTTCTTCCATGTTGAGGAGACTAAGGGGAGATCTGGAAGCTTCTTTAAATCTGGACGGATGAGAAAGCCTGTGTTGTTATTCATCTAGATGTTGACTGCCATGGCATAGGTTTGGTGTGGTAGCTGGAACAGTGTTAACTGGATAGTATGGGTTAAAACTCCCTAGTTTGATATTCTGTGTCGTTCCATGGTCCAGCTTGTAGTACAGATCTACGCTAATAAACTCATTTAAGATAAGATCTGTAAATCATTAACCTACACCCCCCCCCCGTACAGCTTCTGTAGTCTCAGCCAACACTGTTTCCAACTTTGTGAAATTTTGGGGTACTGGCTATTCCCAGAGCCCATACATGACCCCAGAAGTCTGTATATTTAAGAAAAACCGTATCCCTGTTCAGAGGAAGATGATTGGGGGCAATGTCTGTTCTCCAGGTTTCCTGCGGTCAGGTAGTAGCTGGGTCTCAGGGTGCTGGGTCAGAGAGTTTCCGCTTGTGTTTTGATTTAGTCTTCTCACCTTCTCACCAGTCCAGAGAAGTTCATGGTACTTGGTTGGTGATGATCCCCGTACCTGCAGCAGAAGTGCAGGGGCCTCCCAGCTCTCATCCCGGTGTAAGGGCACCACAGGGGGTGCATTATTAATGGTGTTTTACACGGCGCATTGTGATGGTGTCGATGATTTACCGAACTGCTCACACATTTGAGCCTGCTGATCCCAGGTTTGACCTCTCTGTCACTGGGAAGCAAACCCCGCTGAGCCCCAAGGAACTGGCAAAGAGCAACGGATGCCAACACAAGTTCCCCCCCCTCCAACCCCCAACCCCCCATTGTGCTTCCCGGCTTCAGCGGAGAACGTTTTTACGCAGTGAATGGTTAAGGTCTGGGAGGTAGAGCTTCAAAGCCGTGGTGAGGGCAAAGTGAGTTGTTCTCTCGCAGGGTGTGGGCATCACTGACAAGGCCAGCAGTTACCGTCCATCCCTAATTGCTGCTGAGGAGGTGGTGATGCATCATGTTGAAATGCAGCAGACTTGGTGACAGTCAGGAGAGTAAATCATCCCTTTTAAAAGGGGAATGGATCAGCAGAGTCATAGGATCACACCACACACAAATATGACCTCCTTGCCTGTCACGTCCATACTAATTCACGGCCCATCAAAGGACCTTAATTTTAATGCGACTTCCCCCTTCCTCTCCAGTCCTGAAGAAGGGCCTCAGCCTCAAAAGTCGACTGTTTATTCATTTCCATAGACGCTGCCTGACCCGCTGAGTTTCTCCAGCGTTTTGTATGTGTTGCTTCTATTTTTAAGGTGATTAGAGGGAAGTATAGCAGGGGATGTGAGAGGGAAGTTTTTTTACACAGAGGGTGGTGAGTGCCTGGAGCACCCTGCCTAGAGTGGCAGCAGAGGCAGAGATAGAGGGCAGGTATTCCCAACTGAAGTCCACGAATCCCTCCGTAAACGGTAGAGGTCCATGTTATAAAAAAGGCTGGGAACCCCTGAATTAAGGGCATTTATGAAACTTTTAGATCGACACATGGATGTTAGAAAACTGGAAGGGTATGAAGGAGAGAATGGTTAGATTGATCTTAGAGTAGGTTGAAAGATTGCAGGGTGAAGGGCCTGTTCATTGTTCTTTGAGCCTATTTTCCGGGGCTGTGAGAAAGCAAAGGAGTATTCTACTAAAGGGGCAATATATATAAAAGGCTGAATGGACATGCTGTTCCAGATCATTTATTGAGCGCACTGCAGCAAAAGCAAAGAACGCAGTTATTTCTCGGTGTATGGTTCCAGCAGTTTGATGCTGGACAATCACTGTTCTGCCTTCGTTCTGTTTAGCTTTCATGTTGTCAACAGGAGTTTCCACTGTAAAAATCTGAATCAGGGCCTGCTTTTAAAATGGACCGCAGGGGAAAGTTTTAAACCGAAAAGCTTCGATCTACATCGGAGAACGGCCAGCTGGAAAGCCCAAGATACCTTCTCAAGTATCTGAGCCAGGAACCAACCACAAATAGTATACACTCAATGGCCATTTTATGAGGTACCGCCTGCCTGTACCTAATAAAATGGCCACTGAGCGTATGTTCACAATTTTCTGCTGCTGTAGCCCGTCCACTTCAAGATCCAACGTGTTGTGCATTCAGGGATGCTCTTCTGTACACCACTGTTGTAAAGTGTGCTTATTTGAGTTACCCTCACCTTCCTGTCAGCTTGAACCAGTCGGGACGTTCTCTGACCTTTCTCATTAACAAGGCATTTTCACCCACAGAACTGCTGCTCACTGGAATATTTTTTTGTGTTTTTTTTTTGCACCCTTCTTTGTAAACTCCAGAGACGTGTGTGAAAATCCCAGAAAATCAGGAGTTTTTGAGATACTCAAACCACCCCGTCTGGCACCAACAAACATTCCACGGTCGCATTTCTTCCCCCATTGTGATGTTTGGTCTGAACAACAAGCGAAACTCTTGACCACATCTACATGCTTTTGTGTGTTGAGTGGCTGCCACATGATTGGCTGATTAGATATTTTCATCAACAAGCAGGTGTACCTAATAAAGTGGCCACTGAAATTATTTTCTTTCTTCCCTCCTTTTTACTCACTCTCTCACTCTCCACTAATATTTCCTTCCTGTTTGTGACTGGTACAACCATTTCTTAGTCTGCTGGTCTTTCAGGCCGGTCTAATTAATGCTGTCAGTTCACTCATTGGCATTAACCTCTGAAGTGATTTGTAACTTGTTAAATTTACAACTTTCGAAAGGCTGCCAGTGTTGAGGAAGACTTACGGAACGTCAACATTTTTCCTTTGTGTTAAAGCCTATTACATTCGGAACTCTGAGAAACCTGCCAGTCATTCACAAGCTGTAGCGTTCAGTGACGTTTCTTTAATGGATTTGGGCATTCCTAAATGAAGACTGATTGATTACCTGCTTGGAAGATCACCTACTCTGTCCACATCTACCCCTCGACCACCTGTAGCCATAGTACTAGCAGGCAAACCAACTGCTCCTAATTGGCTATTCGTATCATCTTAAAAGCTGTTGGAACAGTGTTTATAAATTGAGGGATCAAATCTCCCAGTATTTTACTGCCTGTTACTCCGCTGGCATTTAGGGCAGCACTGAAGTTTCCTCCATCTCCGGTGCTGTTCAGGGCTTCCTTCATCGTGTCAGTAGCTTCCTCTCAGTTTTCACTACTGTAAGTCATGCAAGTCCCAGGTGGAGACTCAGGAATGCCATCACACTCGGATGTAGAAGGATTCTTCATTGCTGTTTCAGTAACAACTTTATTTTACCAGTCAGGGTTGTTGGCCCTGAGCTGAACCCCCAAACCTGGAGGACAGGTGGACCACTCTTAGTCTGACCTCTACCCTTTGACCTGTTTGGCATGGGTGACCCTACCAAGAGTCAAAGCATAAAGCCCTGACTCCAGCCAATCCCCTGGTCTTGGTCTTGTCTCTCTTGGACTCTGATTGGGATATGTGTTGCAGGGAGAGTCCATTGTGGTTGTGGGACTTCTCGTGAAAGTGTGCTCCTTGTCCAAAGATGAAGCCAGGTAGTGTCACTGGACTAGCTCAGGGTGTGACTAGCCGATGAGATTCATTGCAAGCTTGAGATATGGTACGCCGTCCCAAGGATTTGCTTTTACAGGCAATCTTGTCAATCTTGTCCATAAATCAGAATTACACAAAACTTCCCCAATATGGTAACCACAGTGTTGTAGTGAATGGTATCAACAAAAAGCATGACGAATAAGAAAAGAAAACAATTACCAAACATCAAGGAAGACAGGAAACTAGTTCTGCCTTTAGGAACAAGCATATGTAGGTAGATGGGACTTTGGAATTCAGTAACCTTATGGAAGCTTGTTCTGTATATAAGGGTGTTCATAACCCAGTTTGTGATATCCTCACAACATGGAACACCACAAACATACCTTCAACTATAAACATTCAAACTATTTACACGTGATGAAATTTCTAATAAATTGCTACTCATAACTGGGCCTGACTGGTTGCCAAACTGGGTTGATAACTTTCATTGGTGTGAAAACTATTTAGAGTTGAGTACAGTGGTTGGACACACCCTGGTTAGGCATCACTTTATTCGATAATTTTAGGTTAAATTTTTTTTTACCTGGCAAATTTATTTATTGAAATACAGTGCTGAATAGGTCCTTATGCCCCTTCGAGCTGCTCTGCCCAGAGACCCTGGTCTAATCACGGGACAATTAATGACCAACTTACCTACCGACCAGTATGTCTTTGGACCGTGGGAGGAAACCGGAGCACCCGGAAGAATCCCACGCGGTCTCGGGGCTTACCGGGATCACTGGTACTATAAAGCGTTGTGCAACTGACACGCTACAGTACCGCCTCTCTTTGGTTGGAATGGTAATGGTGAGGGAGTCCTGCCGGTGATAATGGATACGTGAGGCTTTCACAACAGAGTGACCTTTGTCACTTCATAAGCAGTAAATTCGGTCACTGGCACAGATTTTGGGAAAGATAGCAGTCAGTTCACACACAAGACAAGCTCTCAGTACAGTGATAATCTGCCTCTTGTGGGCTTGGTCAAAGCACAGATAGGGGAAAAACACCAATGATCATCTTTGAAATGCTGTCTTCTACGTTCAACTTTAATAATCTTGTCCAAGATGCACTTTCAACAACTGTGGTGGACTTTCTCAAGTGCGATTTCGAGTAGACTTGAGCCCAGAGCCTTCTGACATGAGGGGAGGGTATTAGCAACTGAGCTGTGGTCATTGGGATTGGATTATAGAGCTGTCTGCTTGGAAAGATGTTATTCAGCCCACTAAACCCAGACTAGCCATCAAGCACATGGACGATAGGAAAACAGAGGGCTATGTGGAAAGGAAGATGTAAATTAAGTATAGGTTAAAAGGCTGGCTCAACACCAGGGGCTGAAGAACTGTAATGTTTGATGTACTATGTTCGAGTCAAGTCAAATGAGACAATGTTTTTCCGGACCAGGTGTAAAGCACAGCAGTACACATAACACACAATAACTTAGGAAAGTAAGAATTAAATCTACAAATGAATTATGCATAAATTAGATACAGTAGGGGACAAACAAATTAACCGGTGACACTTTGAATGCAATGCAGCGCAGAGGTCAGAACCCTAATGGCCTGAGGGAAGAAACTGTTTTCCATCCTGGCGTCTCCTGCCTGATGGTGGAAAGTCAAAGAGGATGCTGGATGGATGGGTGGGATCCTTGATAATACTCAAGTCCTTGCATACACAGTGCTCCTGATAAATGTCCCCAGTAGATGGTAGGGAGATCCCTATGATCCTCTCGACCATTCTCACAGTCGTTTTTAGGGACTTCCAGTCTGATGCTTGGCTGCTGCTGTACCTGATGGAGATGCAGTTTCTATAATTCACATTTATGCTATTTAATTCCCTCCACTTTCCTATCAGTTCTCCTCAAATTCTACTTCTTTAACCACGGGCAATTTATAGTGCTGGATTAACCTTCCAAGCTGCAGGTCTTTAGGATGTGGGAGGAACCTAGAGCCCATTGAGGAAACCCACGCGAAGCCTTGTGGACTCCACACAGAGGTCAGGGTTGAATCTGAGCCACTGGAACCGGGAGGTGGTGGCTCTGCCACTGAGCCGAGGTGGAGCCAAGCAGGGCTGCTCTCTCGACCCTCAAATGCAACTCGCCAGTGGTGGAAATGCTGAGATTTTCCAGCTGAGGGTCAGAGAGTCACCGAGTGCACGGGAACAGGCCCCTGTGGTCCTGTAAGTCTCAGTTTTCCGCATTCTCCCTAACTCTCTCCAAGTCCTCCTTCTACATATACGTACCTATTCAAATGCCTCTTAAATTTTACTATTATTACCCCCTCTTCCCACCACTTCCTCTGGAAGCTCATTCCAGGTATTCACAGCCCTCTGTTAGGGAAGGAAGAATACAGACAGTACACACAGAAAATTCTGGAAGGACTCAGCAAGTCAGGCAGCGCCTCTGGAGGGAGTTTGTCCCATCCCGGTCCCGATGAAGGGTCTCGGCCCAAAACGTCAACCGTTTACTCCCCTCCATAGGCGCTGCCTGACCTGTTGAGTCCTTCCAGCATTTAGTCTGTGTGGCTCTTGATTCCCAGCCGTCTGCAGAGTCTCTGGAGGAATGCAGAGGCAGATTTGCCACTGCTGGTCACCATCCAGTGGAATGGTATGGGCACATCAGGTGCAGATGGAGTTGTGGTTGTCTGCACTCTCATCCCCGATCGTCCAGCCTGAGTCAGGAAATAAGGGAACCTTGCCTTTTGCTGTGGCTCGACAGAAATGCATTTACTGAGCCATGAGAGCACTGCAGCGCCCGGCCTCTGCTTGCTACCACATAAGAGCTGTTTGCGGTGGGCAGATACTGGAGTCTTTCTTTTCTCCCAGCACAGGCACCATCGTACAGTGGTTACTGTGCTGCTTTGAACAGGTCTCACACATATTGTTTACAGTTCATAAAGCTGGGCCCGAAGTGCAGTTCAGCTGAACACTGCATTCTAATGGCCTCCGGAAAGCAAAAGATTATAGGCCAATTAAATATGCGCAGCCTCGGTACCTGAAAACAAACCCGCACTTCTCGGCAGTGAACCTCGATGAGTTAATAGCAGCACAGTGACTCTCTGGGAAGACCCAGTTAAACACAGCGTTGCTGATGTCAGGTTAAAATGAGACTGATCACTGTATTTTTGATTTTCGCTTTCCTCTTTTTCTTTTAAGAGGTGTCTTGGGGTGGGTTTTATGAGCTTGTAAAGATCTGTACACTGATCGAGAAGCTTCCTGTGCAGGAAGTGCAAAGTTAGCTAAACTTGGCTGGGAGCCAGTTCACCTTCGCTAAAGTGAGGAGCCAGTCCACGCATTGATTTGGGCCGGGGAGTGAGGGGGAAGGGTGAGTGTGAGGAGGAGGCATGCCAAGTCCAAGGACAGAGTCACTCCTTTTATCTGTTTGTTACCAAGCAATGCCTCTGCTTGTTCAACATGCCATTTTCTTTTTGTGATCCCTGGTCCTCGGGTTTATCCGTGCAGAGTTTCCTTTGTTGTGCAGACAGTTGCCTTCTGCAGTGAGGAGGACGAAGAATATTCTCTGCTTTGGAGGCTAGAGTAACAAATACCAAAGCAAAGCAGTCATTGCAGCAGACTGGCAAGTCAGTCAGACCTGTTCCACACAATAGCAGGCAGCCTCTGCTTTCTCCTCGAGACGCTGAGAAGTTTAATAACTTTGGGAACAGGCGGCAAGAAATCAGATCTCACAAAACCTGTGCAGAGAGCAATTTGGAATTCATTTTTTTCCTCTTGGAAGGAAATTGATACCACCAAAGTTGGCTGTAAACTCTGCAGTGGCTTCTAGTGTGCATCTTTTGTTTCAAGTCTAATTTTGGTTGAAAGGGGATCAAATAAGTGCTTAGAGTAGCGGGTGGGGTGGAGTTTAGATGAATGAGCAGAGACCTTATTGGGTCGTGGAAGACCCTGAGGGGAGCATATCAGGGTAGAAGCTATGGTGTTTTCTCTCAGCTCAATTGAGGTGAGGTAGATACAAGGTAAGGGCCCGGTCACTTAAAACTGACATTGCACTTTGCAGATTGTGGTAATCTGCAACAAGGGCCAGATCTAGCGAAGTGCTTGATTGATAGATAAAATAGAATTAGTGTTAGTTTATTATTGATAAAAATTCAAGATGCAGCAGTGCTTGTAAGTCCTCGTACAGGATTCCCTAAAGATTAATCTGCAGGATCAGTATGGATGAGGATGAGGAAGGCAAATGCAGTGTTAGCATTCAGTTCAAGAGGACTGGAATAGAAAAGCAGGGATGTAATGCTGAGTTTCATAAGGCCTCACTTGAGCAGTTTTGGGCCCGTTATCTAAGAAAGGATGTGCTGACATTGGAGAGGGTTCAGAGGAGGTTCACGAGAATGATTCTGGGAATGAAAGGGTTATCGTATGATTGATGGCTCTGGGCCTGTAGTCACTGGAATTCAGAAGAATCAGTGGGGTGGGGAGGGGGGTAATCTCATTGAAATCTATTGAATGTTGAAAGGCCTTGGAAGAGTGGATATGGAGAGGATGTTTCCTGTGGTGAGAGGTTTTAGGACCAGAAGGCACAGCTTCAGAATAGAGGGACATCCATTTAGAACAGAGATGAGGAGGACTTTCTTTAGCCAGAGAGCAGTAAATCAGTGGAATTCATTGTCACAGGCAGCTGTGGAGACTAAGTCATTGGGTATATTTAAGAGAAAGGTTGATCGATTTGGGGCATGAAGGGATATGGGGAGAAGGCAGAAGTTTGGGGCTGAGAGGGAAATGGATCAGCCATGATGAAGTGGAGAAGTTGACCAAATGGCCTAATTCTGCTCCTTTACCTTATGGTCTTATATTCCAAGATACAGTGAAAAGCTTGTCTTGCCTGCTGTCCATACAGACCAAATTGTTACACAGTGCATTAAGGTAGAACAAGGTAAAACCAGAATAATATGCAAGAGCTACAAAGAAGGTGCAATGGTAGATTGTGAAGTTAAGAGTTCATTTTAAGGTATTTGATACAATTGGTAAAATTGTTCATTATTTTTACATGTACCAAGGTACGCTGTTTGAATGACTGAGATATTGAGGGTTATGAGAAGCTAGCACAGAATAGTTAAGGCCAGTGTTGATAAGCCATGAGCATATTGAATGGTTGGGGAAGGCTTGATAGGCTGACCTGTTGCTCATGTTTCTTTGTGAATGGGGGAAGTTGAAACTGGCTTTGGGGCACTAGGATTAGCAGGAGCACGATGGGCCAAATGGCCACCCTCCTGCGATGTATTATTCTGTCACTTAAACTATGGTCCGTGGGTTGGTTAATGAAAGCCAACGCATCATACACCTTCTCAACAAATCAGCTTGCACAGTAGCCTGTTTTAAGAGTGCTTTCCTAGGTTTCTGCCACCAGGAAAGACAATGGCAGCAGGGGAACACCACCACTTGCAGGTTCCCTCCAAACTTGTATGCTGTCCTAACTGGGAAGTAACCTGCTACACCCACGTTGTTAATGAGTCTCAATCAGCGGTTTCCAACCTGACATCCATGGACCCTTGCTTAATGGTATTGGTCCATAGCATAAAAAAAGTTGGGAACCCCTGGTCTAAATCTTAGTACCTTACTGTCAGAGAGCCTATCCCAGAAGGACTGTGCTGATTGCAGAATACAGCACACCACCATCTTCTCAATGAGGGTTGGACTATAAATGTTGGCCTTACTAACAGCATTCACTTAACTAAATAAAAAAAAAATCATTATTACCTCTGCTTCTGTCCAATAGGGCTCCATTATCAGTGCTATTGCTGTCTGTTAGTAAATTGCAGCTTCTTTGAACAATTAGTCCATTAAGCTGCACCACATCCAGCACTGACTGGAAAGAAAATTCAGTCGTCTTCAGTTCCACTTCATCTTCAAGAGTGCGAGGCAATTATATAGGAGGTTAAACTCCACAAAGCGGGTGTTACTTTCCAATACAACTGTACATGTTACTCTGCGGCCATATCAATTCAATCTACTTAAGGTAAACTTGAAAAAAATTGGTTGGAACAGCAAGGGGTGGGGGGTGGGGGTAGAGAGAGAGATGCTTGAATTGGCCGCCTAGAGGCTGGAGTGAGTCTCAGTTTGAAAATGGGCCTGTGAACGTGGGAGACAAGTCAGGACAAGACAATCATCCAGAAAGGGTTTGATAAAAATGTGCAAGATTATGACTGGTTTGAATAGAGTAAAGGTGGGGAGCTGTTTCTGCTAATGAGAGCTTCAAGGACCGTTGGTCACCGATTGAAAATCCTGGGATACAAGTACCAGGGTAATGTGGGGGTCCATATGTGTACTTTGACGATAAACCTACTTTGAACTTAGGAAATACCTTTTTAACTCGGGTTGCAATTATAATCAGGAGCTCAATAACAGTTGGGATGGTAGGAATCGAATCAACCAGAGCTTCTGAGAGTGGATTGGAAATAATTTGTTGGGCTTTAGTAAAATGGAGTTGGCAAGATTTTTGTAGCCAGCAGTTAATATATCTTTGACAGATTAAATAACTTCCTTCTGTCCCTCAATAACTACATGATATTTTAAAGCCCACATTTACAGAGCTTGGACTTGTGTTGTCTACCCTCAGAGAAGATAAGGAGCCACACTTCCTGAAGTTCATTTTACTCTTTATTGTTGTCGGTATTTTGCAGCTAGAAAGAATCAGGAAAGCTCAACAAGGGACTGGGACTTGGGGGCGGGGGGCAAAAGTTATAAAAGACTGGAGAGACTGGGGTTGCTTTCCTTGTAGTAAAGCAGAATGGAGAGGGGTGACCTTATAACAGCATGGTAGCATGGTGGTTAGCACACGCTTTATGGTGCAGATGATCCGGCTTCAGTTCCTGCTCCTGCCTGTGAGGAGTCGGTACTTAAGCCCCTGTGGCTGTGTGGGTTTCCTCTGGGTGCTCCAGATTCCTCCCACAGTCCAAAGACACACCAGTTGGTAGGTTAATTGGTCATTGTAAATTATCCCGTGATTAGGCCAGGATTAAATCAAGGGGTTGGTGGGTGGTGCAGATTGATGGTCCAGAAGGGCCTATTCTACACTATATCTCAGTAATTAAATAAATATAAAAATATAAATATGCCCATAAAATTGTGAGAGGCATGGATAAGGTGAAAGGTTATGGTCATTTTCCCAGGGTAGGGGAAAATAAAGGTGAGAAGGGGAAAAGGGGAGGGGAGGGGCAGGTTCTTCTCGCTAAGGATGGTGAGTGTACATGGGGAGTGGTACATTCACAAGAGTTAAAAAGCATTTGGACAGGTACATGGATAGGAAAGGTTTAGAGTGATATGGAGCAAACACAGGCAAATGAGATTAGCTCAAGTAGGCATCATGTCTGGTATGCACGAGATGGGCCAAAGGGCCGATAATTTATTGCTGTTCTCGACCATCCATCTTGGCCAAGTAAGTCCATATACGGCTGAGGTTCAAATTCCTCCCTAAACAGCCGAGCTGCGATGCACCACACAACATGCTGTTACTACTTCGCAACGAAAGGCTAAAATCAAAAGTATGTCATTAAAATCTTTGCACAGGAAGTGTCTTTAAATGAAACGTTGGGGTTCCTGCTTCTGTGAATTAATTGGTGATTGAAAGTGAGGTTGGGTTTGGAATTGGCTTATTATTGTTACATGTATTGAGATACAGTGTCAATCTTGTCTTGCATACAGTTCATACAGATCCAGTCATTACACAGTGCACTGAGGTAGTACAAAGAATACCAATAACAGAATGCAGAATGAAGTGTAGCAGCTACAGAGGGCAGGCAACGCAGGTAAACAATAAGCTGCAAGATCATAGTGAGGTAGATTGTGAAGCCACAGGTCTGCTTTTTCATACTAGGCCTGTTCTAATCCCCTCCCCTCTCAATTATCCAGTAACTTTTCCTGAAAGTCCAATATAAATACAGGTCAAGAACTGTGAACATGCTTAAACTTTCTGCTGCACATTGTGTTTATTTTATAAGATAAATTATTTTTATGCAATTGGTATCTCTTTTCTGAAAGCAGGTTTTCCCTTTTTCCAGGAATGTGTTTTGGAAAGATTATCTTGCATTACAACCATGATTAAACTGAAAATACTTCATTATCTGAAAGGAGATTTGGGATATTCTGTATGCATCATGAAAGGTGCTACATCAATTCAAGTCTGTTCCTGTGTGGAAAGCAATATCAATTGCTCATTTCAGGCTTAGATTTATTGTCATAGGCATACATACGTAGGGTGTAAATGTCATGAAAATTAGCTTTTTTGCAGCAGCAGCAGTGCAGTACATTACAAACATGACAAATATTAGTTAACATAAATTAACATAAATTATATGTAACTTATTGTATTATACGTAACTTTGAACAGCGTTGGTGAGTTCTCTCCACTTCTATGCTGAAGTATGTCTAAGGTGCTGCCATTAACGGGAGTGATTCAAATTACTTATAGGACATAACACAGTTACAATCTCACAGTGGCCTTGGGATGTCCAAACAGCTGATGCAACCAAAGTACTTTTGTCAGATTGGTTGCTGTTGAAAGTTCAAGGTAAATTTAAAAGTTCAAAGCTTTATTATCAAAGTACTGTACATATATGCCAACAGGTACAACTCTGAGATTCATTTTCTTGTAGGCATTCACAGTAAGCACCAAGAACACAATAGCATCAATGAAAGACCTCACATAACAGGGCAGACGAACAATGTGCAAATTTCTAAATGGACATTGAACTCATGAACACTGCCTTGCTTTTTTATTGTATTATTTCTGTTTTGCACTGATTTTAATTTAACTATTTAAATACATATATATACCTACTGTAATTCAGTTTTTTTCCTATATTTATCATGTATTGCATTGTAACTGCTGCTGCTAAGTTAACAAATTTCACGACATATGCTGGTGATAACAAACCTGATTCTGTCTCTGAAAATGCATAAAGAAAAAATAATAAATAAGTAATAAATATTGAGAACGTGAGATGAAGAGACTTTGAAAGTGAGTCCATAAGTCATGGGAACAGTGTAAGTCAGCTAGTTTGCATGTGGCAAGCTCCCACCAACACCATTATGACAGCAACCAGGTATTCTGTTATATTGTTGGACTGGAAAGTCCCTTTCCCTGCCTGGACAAATGCCAAACGTGTTTTATTTTTGTGTGCTGGGATGTCTCTTTTTTTTAAAATCAGAAGCTGTTGGATGTTGGTCACAGTTACAACATCGGGTTTCTGCTGTGTTCTTGCATTAGTACACTGCTGTTGGGATAGTTTTACATACCTGCATCAATTGCTGCTGTACCTGATTTGGTGACGCAGACTGCTGTGTGAACTTTTAACAGTGTAATCAGTGGAGGGGTGGTAAATTGAACAGGAATTGCCTGATCTCAGGAATAATTGAAGTTAGTCACTGCTGAGGGAATTGGTTGGCTGTGTACTCCTTTGCTTTCGTACTATTTTTATTTAAATTAGCTACCTCTTGTTCAATTGTCAGCATTAATTGTTCACTATCTTTCTGTAAGAGGTTCTGCTTTCTATCCGTCACTGTCCTCTTAATAATGTATTTTCCAATTATTCTCAGTCTTTTTCTTTCCTATTCCTTTTCAGTAAGTTCCTCCTTGCCCTTGTTTCAAGTCTCTTTGTCTTTACCCCATTCACTGATTTTTGTTTCCATTTTCTTTCTACGCTCCTGTCCTGAGTGTTTCATGCTTTATAATTTGGGCATCTATCACAAGCCTAGAAGGTGCAGAGGAAACTTTGCAACCCCTTAGAGAGAGTCTTTCTCCTCTGGAAATGAGAGAAAAGCGGTAGTAGTTGGTTTGCAGCTGAAGATGAATTTGAAAATGGTTTGCAGACAAGATGAGGAATCGAGGTTGGGTTACACCAGGAGAGCACAGCAGAAAGCCAGAATAAGGGTGCTGACATCCATGGTCATGGAAAAGGATGGTTAAGCTTCTGACGTAAATAATTCAAATTCCTAAAAACACTTCCACCATCATCATCATCATAATGATGCGCTGTGTCATATGACATCATCATTACGTGCCATGTCGTATGGCATAGGCAATCATGGTCTTATGACCATGATTATTCTTGGCAAATTCTTCTACAGAAGTGGTTTGCCATTGACTTTTTCTGGACAGCATCTTTCTAAATTGGGTGACCCCACCCATTATCAGTACTCTTCAGAGATTGTCTGCCTGGTGTCAGTGGTCACATAATGCTGATTGGGGTTGTGGGGCGGGGGTGGGCTGAGCAGGTGATGGACTTTGTCCAGGGTGACCTGCAGGCCAGTGGAGGGACGGAGTGCCTTACACCTCCTTCGGTGGAGATGTATCTCCACCCTGCCACCCAATTGGTTACAAATAGAGCAATAATGCCTTCACAGTAGCAGGGAAAAGACTCATTTTCAGTTCTGTGCAAGATGTGCTGACTATTTTAATAATACAAATTGCCTTTGCACATGTCAAGTGCCTGAAGAGTGCTATCAGACACATAGTTCTGCAAGAATAGAAAATTGAAGCAGACCCAGTAGATGATGGTTCCAGTACTTTAAGTGTATGTAGCCAGGGATTAATGTGGGAAAAAGTGACTCAGGGGTTACTGGGAAGTGAGCCCGGGAAAAGAGAGGCTCTGTCTAGAGGGGTGTACATATACTGGGTGGGTGAGAGACTTGGGGAGGTAATGGGGGCGATGGAGGGATGTTGATTATGAGAGGGTGATCTGATCGTCATGTGAATTAGGTGATTTATTGGTAGTGTATTATTGGTTCAAACCCATAGCAAACCTCAAGGAAATTGAAATGTGCAGTCAAATCCGAGAGTTTTGAAACAGAATGAAGTGAGTGGAATGTGTGTCACAAGTGGGGCGGACACACACACACACACACACACACACACACACACACACACACACACACACACACACACACACACACACACACACACACACACACACATTCCTCTCTGTCAATCCATGACTTGAAATGTAATGTGTAATGACTGGTATTTTAGAAAAACAAAATTTTTATTTAAGTTTATATCTCAATAGCTTGCTTGCTTATCAAGAAGTCCAATACACAGGGCGAATTGATACTCTGACTGAAGTTCTTCATTAGTTTATCAAGGATGGATTTCTCTGCATTAGACTGACCCATTGATATTGGACCAATTGTGCAAGACACACTCACTGCCTGGATTAAAAAAACCTGAATGCAGAGTGTAATGTCGTTGTTATATCTTACATTATTACATTCCCTTTTCAAAAGTACTGTATACAGTTGCTCCATACATGGACGGTGTAGTAACCCTTTACCTTCCACGCATTCCCACTTGCTCTCTTTCCCCCGTCCCCTCTTTCTCCAATTTCCCTCTCCAGCCAGTACTCTCCCCTTCATTGAACTTTAAGAGAGCGCAATGTGAAAGGTACACTCCTACCTTGCCACACACAAAATGCTGGAGGAACTCAGCAGGCCAGGCAGCACCTTTGGAAGAGAGTACATGGCTGACGTTTCGGGTCGGACCTTCACCGTTTACTCTTCCATAGATGCTGAGTTCCTCCAATATTTTTATATGTGTTGCTTTGGATTTCCAGCATCTACACATCAAATAAAGGCCTGGTTCTGTCCTGAGGAAGGGTCTCAGCCCAAAACGTCAACTCTTTGTTCCCTTCTGTGGATGTTGCCCGACCTGCTGAGTTTCTCCACCATTTTGTGTGTGTTTCTCTGGCGCTGTTGTGGCCTGGCTGCCCAGGGAAATGAAGGGAGTGCCGCTGGCTGGCATCAGGGGTTGCAAAGTTGATCTGTTGTGTTTGGGTCTGACCTTTGTACTGTTCTGCTCTTGATTTTAAAAGAAGGTGAAATTTCCTCCCCCGTCTGGAGCAGCCCAGGAATTGCTGCCGGTGTTTTCTTTTTGCTGCTGTTTGGCGGCTCTGTAGTGACTCAGTAAAAACACCTGGTTTTTCTCTCCGGTCCCTGAGAGCAAACGGCTCTTTGTATGAAATACTGAATGTCAGACAATGGCACTCTGTGTGATTCTGGGTGGAGGCAGCCTGTTCTGCCGGGTATTTACAGACCACCTTTACCCTAGTATGAGTGTGATGTTGCTCCTGCACCTTCTCTGCAAATGTTGTGCTGCTCATTCTTCCTTCCTTTGTGTCTCTGCTTTTAGTCGTGCTGTAGTCAGAACTGATTAGTATTGGCAGTACATGGTCAGAATCGGGTTTAATATCACTGGCATTTGTCGTGAAATTTGTTAACTTTGCAGCAGCAGTACATAACAAAGGGGGAAAACTAAAACTCAGTGAGTGTATATATTCTTTAAGTAGTTAAATAAGAAGTCCAAAAATACAAATTAAAAAGTAGTGAGGTGGCTAGTGTTCATGGATTCATTGACCATTCAGAAGGTGGATGGCTGAGGGGAAGAAGCTGTTCCTGAATCTTTGACGGTGTGCTTCAGGTTTCTGTACCTCCTCCCTCACTGTAGCAATGAGAATAAGGCATGTCCTGGGTGATTGGGGGCGTGGTTTCGTTAATGATGGGCACTGCCTTTCTGAGGCACCACTCCTTGAAGATGTCCTGGTTACTACGGAGACTAGTACCCATGATGGAGCTGACTAAATTTTCAACTCTCTGCAGCTTGCTTTGATCCTGTGCAGTAGCCCCCACTAAACCCCCCCCCCCCATACCAGACAGCGATGCAGCCAGTCAGGATGCTCTCCATGGTACATCGGGAGAAATCTGCGAGTGTTTTAGGTAACACACCAAACCTTCTCACACTCCTAATGAAATATAACCACTGTCTTGCTGCACCGGTATGTTGAGATCAGGTTAGGACCTCAGAAATATGAACATCCAGAGAGATGGTATGCAAATCCACCAAAACTATCCCTTTTTTAAAATCGCATATTAAAGTTGTGTGTTGGTTAAAAAAACACAGACCTTGCCCTGTGCAGCAGTGAAATGCATCTCATGCAGGTACCATACCTACATGTTTTGGGCGAAAATCATACTCAGCATACTCCTGAATAAAACAGCTTAAACCCCACCTTGATATGTAATACAGAAAGAAATAGGGAGGGTAAAATACTGCCTTAGTGTACAGGTCATGAACAGTAAATTACTGCCTGTAATACACAGGAGATCTTTGAAAAACATTTTGAGCAAAATACTGGCTGGCTGTAATAAATGGCACTGAATTCACCAAGTAAAATTCTTCATGACATGCAAGGTTAGTGTTAAATAGAACATGTTAATCTTTTGGGTACCACTGAATATTTAAAACATTGAGTTAATGTACTAAACGTGGACAATGTCTTAATATTCAGGGCAGATTGAATAGAAAGGAATTGCAGTGTCAAGGACAGGGTGAAAAGATTCATTTTAATACACGTTGCGGGAAGAATACAATGGGGATGATATTGCCTTACCATCCAGGGCAGCATGGGCATACCCTTGTTTAAGTGCCTAGGGCAAGACTGGGTAGAATGTGTTAGCAAATCTTGTAATTTGCGGGAGAGTTTCATGATAGCTCTGTCACTCTGTTTCTTGTGAACCCCACCTTCCAATTCATTTCGTTTCATTCCCGCCAGAATCAGGTATGTTTCGTGTCCCTGTTAGTGGTACGCTGTTCAGGATCCATGAACTGCAGCTCGAAAGGATAATAGAATGCTGAAATTGATTCAGAGTCTGCTGTCTTTAGGATAACAGCGAATTTAGATATATCCTATATCGTGGACAGTGCTGTGAATTTGAGAAGCGTTGAACTGTGCACTGGAATATTTTGAACAGGTGCTGAAGAAACATTCTTTCCATTTTTTTGAACTGTTCTTGGTAAGGGTAGCTAGAAAATATCAACAGTCACAAAAAAAAGAGTTGGTCATCAGAAATAAAATCTAAAATTATGTACTTAGATTGTGGTCAGAAAATTGCAGGAATCAAACCTGCAAAGTTAATTTTGCTATAATTGAAAACATTTATAGAAAACATTTGGAATTTAAATGAAAGGGGATTACTGTATGTATTAATTATTAAAATTAATATTCCTTAATAACGCAAAACCCGAAGGAATTAATTGGAATATCCGATTAAGTTGGAGGATACCTTCTTTGTGACTTGTGTCCATATGCAGCTGGAGACTGGAGAGGGTTAAATAAACTGACAAGCCGGCTTTCTGCAGTGCAAGATGATTTGTCGTGATTAGTTCAATTGTAGTAGGAAAGCGGCTGCTAAAAGTACTTTGCAGCATCCTTAATTGCGACATTTTTTTGAAGACATGCATCTGAATGAGGAAGGAGCTATTGTTTGGAGGTTGCCTTGACTGACTTGAGAGTATTCTCCTGGGCCCCATTTATTACAATCTAACAAGATACTATCTACTTTTGAAAATCTGTAAATATACTTCGGGATAAGACAGCTGTATTCATAATTCATAGAAACTAAAGAGTAAAAACGCTGTGTTTGATTTTGTGCGGATAGAACAGGGAGATGAAGGAGTAGTGCGAATGAGGAGGATGTTTAACAAAGTGTTTCTTTATGCATGAGCCTTCAAAAGGCTTCTATCTAAAAGTAAAGTGAAGATTTCCTCTGCACTCTATGCTATGGAATTGTAAAGCTAGTCCTTTACAAATGCGTTTGCGATACACTAACACTTGGCACACAAGAAGTATCTTCCTGCGTGTGTTGTGTGTAGTTCATCTGTTTCTACAACTTCTCCACTTTTCTATCAATATTTGGAGATTACCTAGCCTGGCTTCCTCAGTCTGTAGGATTGTTTTATGTTAATAAATTAGCGATCTTTTTATCCACAGAACTTCTGGCCCGTTCCTTAGCTGGAACCAAATCAACATTTGCCAAAGCAGAGACTTTGGATAACTGGTATTAAGAATCTGACTGCAGTGTCACAAAGGACAATTTTATTATTTTTAAAACTCTTTCTAACTGCTCAGGTACTGTGTTTTGAAGAGCAGCTTTGATAATGGGATCTTAATGCATTTAATCAAAATGCCTATCTTTCACATTGAACAAATCTTGGGGCCATTCAGCAAAATCTCTGTTCATAAACAAAATCTTTTCCAGCATGTGCAGTCTGTGATTTTTAACGCCTCGATGTGCAAACTAGACAATGTCGAATGAACAACATAAAAGCTTTTATAGGTGGTATGGAATTGGGCATCATTCTGAATATATCATCTGAGGCACCGAGAGCTGAGGTGGACATAACTTACCATCGCTTTCCTGGACTTCAGCCATGGGATTTGTTTCCTGATATTTCAACAGTGATTTTTTTCGTTTGACAGCAGAGTCTGTCATAAGAACGTGTAGTGTGCTAAAGGCATGGTGCAGAATTGCCTTTTTTTTTGTGTGTGTGCTGTATTTTCAGAATATCAATCTCGACAGGTTAACATAAAGGCTTTCAGTGCATTATACAAAATCACTGCCGGTTACAAGTTTGGCTGGGGTAATATCAATTGAACCTTATTGTGTTGGTGTCAGCCGAGGAGTGGTTCCGATTCTTTGTGTTCCCCATGAAGCTATTGTCGGGGGTTTGGTGGGGAAGGAAGGGGAACAAGGGCGATGGGAAATTGCTGAGCCTTTTCTGAGGGACCAGCTGACTGCTCTGTTTCATCATACTGCCTCTCACTGTTATTGATGGAAGAACCAGAGTTTAGGGTTAAACAAAACCCTAAAAATAAACCAGATTGGTCACCAGTAGCAGAGATGTTTAAAGACTTACCTTGGCAAATTTTCTCAACATCACTGCATTTTTAAAATAAAAACTGAGGTTAAAACCTGTACAACTGAGCATCATTGAGAATCTGCAGTTATATGTTAGGTTCCGGTTACCAGGGAAATAAAACATACCTTGTAATGCACTGCAGCATTGTTCCTTTCTGCATACAGTACTGTCCATGTGTCTTATACACACACACGCACACGTACACACCACCACCCCACTCCCCACCCCAGGGTGCCTAAGACTTTTGCACAGTACTGTATTTGTCAACGTGGAGCGGAAAGCAAGTTTGTAGATCTGGCAGGAGCAAAGGATGTTGGGAATAGTGAGGGTGGAGCATTGTGGGAGGGGTGTGGGACAGGTGGCAGAAGATTGTCGGCGTGGGTGGGGGGAGCTGTGGCACGGGTGCAGACACACCCAGCCCTGACACACCAGGCCAGGCCATTTGATTCCAAACAATTGGTTTATTGATCATTACAGAATGTCTCTCTGGTGCTTCCCCTTTCCCCAACCATGATTCCCCTCTCCTGGCCCCCTTCCCACTCTCAGTCCACAATAGAGATCCGCATCAGAATCAGGTTTATGGTCACACACATATGAAGAAGGGTCCCAGCCCAAAATGTTTATTCATTTCCTTCCATAGATGCTGCCTGACCTGCTGAGTTCCTCCATCATTTTGTGTGTGTTATCATAATTTTTTTTGCAGCAGTACAGTACAATACATAAAATTACCATGGTACTATGTAAAACTCAGGTATTCCAGCTGTATATAAGTACCTAAGACTTTTGCACAGCATTCTATACTCTATATCTTTTTCCTTCCTCAATTGAACTAATCACGACAAATCATTTTGTACGGCAGACAGGAGTCTGCATTCCCAAATGGTACACTGACTTCTGTGTCACTTACCATCACCAGGTTGTTACCTGAGTACTGTAAGTGTCATGAATGTATCACACATGTTTTGCGTGTGCGTTGTGCTGAATATTTTTAACGCACCAATCAATGGATTTCCGTAGGTTTAATACGAAGATGTCATAATTAGAATTAAGTTTAATATCACCAGTAAATGTCAGGAAATTTACTGCCTTGCAGCAGCAGTATAATACAACATATAATAAATAAATAATAAATTACTATAAAAGTAGGTTCCCACCAGGCCTTCCAATTTCCTATCATGTCCCAAAGCAGTGCAGGATGGTAGGTTATCTGCCCAGTGTAAATGGTCCTATCTGCTGATGATTGAAGGAATTGAAGGGAACGTGGGGAGAACAAAATAAGTTTAGTGAAAATGGATGGTCAGTATGGATTCAATGGGCCAAAGGGCCTCTTTCAGTTCTGTATGACTTCATGAATTTATCATTCCTACTTTTGATGGCTACCCACTGGAGAATATGCAAGTGTGCACATTGAATGATTGTTTAATTGGAATCCACTGGGAAATCTCTTAATAGTCTCACACCTTTGTTCAGAATCAGCTTTTAATATCACTGGTATATGTTGTGAAATTTGTTGTCTTGCAACAGCAGTACAGTGCAATACATAATGATAAAATATATAAATTATAATAAATATATATGTTAAATAAGCAGTGCAGAAAGAGAGTAAAAAAAAAGGAAAATAAGTAGTGAAGTAGTGTTCATGGGTTCGTTGTCTGTTCAGAAGTCTGATGGCAAAGGGGAAGAAGCTGTACCTGACACATTGAGTGTACGTTTTCAGGCTCCTGTCCCTCCTCTCTGATGGTAGTAATGAGAAGAAATGTAGGTAAGAGGTCAGCATGCATTCTGTTAGTGACAGTGAAAAGTCCAAACTTTGTAATACTGAAAAGGAACGGATTTTTCAGGTTTATTATCCGTATATCATTTGTACCCACGTGAATTTAAACATTGGGCTTTCGTACTCCCGAGGGTTTAAACATTGGGCTTTCATACTCCCGATCTGTTGGAAGGCAGTTATGAGAAGCTTGGTACCAGAATTCCCCGTCGGTGTTGAAATATCTTCATGTTCATTATTTGCTCTTGGTGAATCCTGCTGTGTGCCTTTTAAACTGAAGCTTGCTTGTGCACCAGTTTACTTTGTCTGACAGAAAGTTACACTTGTAGGGGGAGAACCTTTGTTCTTGAGGCTCCTTCTCTCACCTTGGACCAGCTGGGAGTACAGACATGCACTTTTCTACCTAGGCATTTCTCTGGGTGTTTCGATGTTCATGTGGAGAATAAAGCTAATTTCAAATCTCATTTGACAAAGAATTAATGCCTAGAGCATGGGCTGCTCAGGTACTGAGGGGTTGAGGAGAGCAGCCAGTTTCAGGATAGATAGGGAAGGGGTCCAAAATAAAGGTTGGGAGTAGTGGTGAGATCACTAAACAAAGCAGATCTTACTTTTTTTTCAGAGCTTTTTACCACCTTAGCATTTTCCTGGGCATCACAGTTAGTTGGTAAGTCAGTGTAGATCCTTGTAAAAGATGGAGAAAGCCTTTAGAAGTGATTTGGTTCAATGAAGGTTGTTCAGTAGAGATCGCGAGGAAGCCTCTTGCATTGATTGTGGCAGAAGATGTAGGTGCAATATAATGCTCACAAGATGTAAAGCAATTTAAGAGTCTGGAAATGAAATATTTTGATTGTGGGTCTAAACAATGATATCTTTGTATTTATAAACTGCCCTTTGTGATTTCGGTATGTCTTGAAATGCTTTATGAAACCCTATAATAACCGGGCTATTGCGTCCATATCTAGTCACCCCACTTAGGAAGGAAGTGAAAGTCCAGGAGAGGGAGCACGGAACATTCGAAGGACGGGCCAATTCAACCACAAGCTGGGACTGGAGATGTTGGGATTTTCCTCCGTGTTAAAAAAGAGGGTTGCAGGAGAAGTATACAAAGGCTGCTCCAGATAGGACAAATTGAGGCTGCTCCAGAATTTCAAGGACCAGGAGACAAAGATTTGAAGTGAAAGGGAGTGATGAAAGGAAAATATTTACTGCTCATGGGAGTGGTGATGATCTGTGCCACCTCCTGGAATGGCGGTGGAACTAAATTTTGAAAGGGTAAGGCATAGAATGGAAATAAGTTGCGGGCCTATGATGAGAAGGATGGAAAAAGAATTGTTTTGCTCTACAACAGGGTAGCAGAGAATTGATAGGCTGATTGGCTTCACATTACAATGGTCATACCAGTAACTTCGAAGTGAGGTCACTGTTGTAGGAAGCGTGTCAACCATTTTGTGAACAGCCTGCTCTCATAAGTGGAAGTGCAGTAATGACCAGTTTATGGCTTATGATGTGGATAGAAAGGTGAGTATTGACTCAGGCAGAGCTCCCCACTTCTCTTTAAAATAGTCCTTCCTTTTCTCCCTTATAGATAGAAGCAACACAGTTTAACATTTCATTTGATGCTATTGACAAAGCAGTATTCCCTCATCCTCTCGTAGTCCAACATCTAAAACACTGCTTTGTTTCCATTCTGTACCCTTTAAGATGAAAGATTGTCTCTCAAGTGTCTTGGGCGGGACTCGGACCGGAAAGCTTTCAAGGCAGAGATAAGAGTTCCACTACTCAGTTGTTACTTAGTTGGCTCCTATTTTCCCAGAGAGACTGGGGAACGAGGCAGAAACAGTGAGTAAAGGCTTTGGTGGGAGAAAGGGGATTGATGCAAGACGAGGTTAAGGAATGGGGCATCAACCATAGGCACAGGGCACAGAAGACACAGAACGAGAGGGCAGGGTGAGTTACAGAGCACAGATTTCTCAACTGTATTGAAATGAAGTAAGGCACTCAGCTCAACTCCGAACTGATTCCACTGTCAAGGATTCTATAACTCCAGCTCTGTTTCCAGTGCTGCTGAAGGGTCTCAACCCGAAACGTCGACTGTTTTATTCATTTCCATAGATGCTGCCTGACCTGCTGAGTTCCTCCAGCATTTTGTGTGTGTTGTCTATTTATTTATTTGTTTGTTTATCTATCTATCTATCTATCTTCACAGTCTATCTTCTTTTGCACGTTGGTTGTTTGTCAATCTTTGGTAATGTTTTCATAAAGTCGATTGTTTTTCTTTATTTTCCTGGAAATGCCCGCAAGAAAATGGGTCTTAAGTAGTTGATAATAAATATGCTTTGACCTTTGACTTGACTTGCAACTCATTGCCGGTAAACTGCTTGCTAGAAAAATCAGAGAAGTTACGAGATCCTTACAGCAGTTTAGTGAGGTTTTTCAAACAGTAGTTACTGGTTGGTTTTATTTAGTTAGTTCCAATGCTTCCAAAACTGCCGGGCTCACTTTATAATCAACACAAGGAAGTGTTCAGCTGTGCGCTGAGGGACTCGCACACGCTTCTACCCGGATAATGGGTTTTACATGTGAGCTGCCTTGTTGATTTAGTAGAGGCTGGTGTCCCTTGCTGTGGATACTAAGGGACAGACAAAGGGAAGAACCACTCCCTTTGGCTGTTTTCTTACCACAGTGTCAGCTTCCTCCTCGACCAGGGGTTCCCGGCCTTTTTTATGCCACAGACCCCTATCATTAACCGAGAGGTCCGTGGGCCTCAGGTTGGGAAGCCCTGTCCTGAACAGATAAATCAAATGGGTCATCTTTAATAATCTTGAGTTTTGTTTTGAGTGTGTGAGTTTTAGGCCATTCAGCCCATCTGGACTGTGCTTCTGTTTCTGCTGCACACTTTTCCATTTCAGGGAAACTGATCAGGAAAATGTATCACTAATTTATATTTTATCTGATTTGAGCTCATGTGTAAACTCTACTGTTATTTTTAAAACAGACTCGTGATACATATAGCTTAATGAGACCAGGTTAACTGGTTGACTAAGCTTGCATTCATAAGCTTTAACCATCAGTTAGCTGCATGTGCTTGTATGCAATCCCAGGTTGTGTTATCCATCTTCAGCTCTCTTCCAACTATAGTATTCCAAGCCTCCCTCAATGCTGGTTGGGGCCGCATTAAAGACTGCAATTAAATTGATTTGAATTTTCAGCCCTGTAATTCACTCGCAGTTATCTCTCTTGTTCTCTGCATCCTCAGGATTGATAGCAGCTGTGGTGTCTTATCAAGGTGGATAAGGTGTTTGATCAATTGAAAGGGGAAAAAATTGAGTTTGAATTTGAGAGAGTTTTGGTTCTGGCTAGAATCTAGATTAAAAAAGCACATTGTACATGCTAGGAACCTGAAATTAAAAACAGAAAATGCTGCCAATTCACAGCAGGTCTTTCAGATTTTGAAAGGGAAGAGGCAAGGTTAATGCCTTAGAGTCCGAATACTCTTCATTTTTAGAGTTTTCATCACAAACGCAATAAACCAATTCAGAAATTGAACTCTGATAACATCCGTTTCTTGGCAACAGTGAACAACTGATATTTAACCCATTGCTGGCCGGATTTGTTCAGAGGTAGGACTGTGTGGAACAAGCGGAGCAGTTTAATTCCTCAAACTTATTAAGCATTAAGGTCATAGTTGAGCTGTGGCATGACTCCCTACATCATCCCTTAATCTGTTTAGTTAGCAAAAGCCACAAATGTAAATGTAACAAGTGATCAAACATCCATTTTTGTGTGGTAGAAATCCAAATGTTGACCAGCCTTCATCTGTGGAGGTGTTTGCTGAAAGACCTGGGTGTGATTTGCAGACTGGCTCCTTGCTCTTGGCCTCACCCTTCCCTCAGGAAGCAAGTCGCCTCTCTATCAAAATGATCTTTAGTTGCACTCGACCTGTATAAATACAGATCTTTCCTTTCATGACACACCTCAAATCTGCTGTCCATGTTTGTATTGTTGCTTACTTGTGTTTTACAGTCTATTCTGGGATAGATTATGAGAGCATGTAGATTTAACTCCGTTTCCCAGAAATTTTTTTTTTTAAAAAGAGTTAATGTTTGGGCTGTAGACCATTCATCAGCATGCAGTTCTGATAAAGGGTCTTGTTCTCTCTACAGACATGCCTTGTACCTCCAGCACTTTCTGTTCTAATCCGTGATTTCCAGCTTTTGCAGTCTTCCCTCTTTTTTTCTCGTGATTCCCGCTTTGATTTTCGCACCTTCCTACTTGAGAAGAGTCTTGCTTGCTTCATGAGACAGTCCGGAAGAGAGTGGACCCATCTTCAGGTAGAATCAAAATTATGACCCCCCCCCCCCCATCTATTGCTTTCCTGGGGCTTTGGTACAATTTTGATTTAAAAACAGTGATACAAGCCGAACATAGTGTGATGCTTTCAGCAGGCCAGACACATGCATCTGTTGACTATATAATCTTCACTTCTGCCCTTTTATTTTAAAAGAACACATCTAAAATCACAAGTTTAACTTTGCATTGTACTCATTTTTACTGCGGATCTTTCTAGAAAATTGAGAGCGACTTTTATTTTCTCCCACTCTCCCAAGGGGATACGGAAGTGCTTTTTGAGGTATGCATTGTTAAAATGTAGGAAAACCAGCAGCCAAGTGAAGTGTGTACACTCGAGCACAACACAGAATTGGAAAGGTTCAGTGTCAGAATATCTTTACAGGCTTGCTTTTTTTGGTTTTCCCTTCCCTCCTTTTCAGTATTAATCCTGTCACGATTTGGTCTGGAAACGTTTATTAGAGTTGCTTTATTTGGCTTAGTTCCCCCTTGCTATTCTCAAGGCTGTGTTACAGTATTACGCACATAGGGCTGGATTAGAAATCCAGCCCTGGGACACTGTGCTAGGTTTTTACTAATGCTGGCCTTGGATAGATCTTCTGCCAGATTTATTGTGACTGGGATTTTCTTCAAAACTATTGCCTCTTGTACTATTCTGAAACCCACTGATATCAAAGCTGCTCTCTTATAAAAGGCAGAAAGCTTGCTAACAACAAATTATAAAATCAATGGAGGAGATGTTTGTGCTTAAACTGCCATAAGTGGTCATTACAAAACATTGACTTTCGTTCTGCAAAGCCATTACTGACCCCCTAATGGGACAATATACTGGAGAAAGAGAGGGAGAGCTGCCTATTTGTGACCTTTCCCCAAAATGTAAAGGAAAGTTTTGACCACGGAACTAAAGCCACGAAAACAAATGCAATTTTTTCTTTAGAAAAATAGTATTTTGCATGCAGGAGCAATTAAGTACAATGGAGAATGTTTAAACTGGTGTGTCGAAGGATGCTGTTTGGGGATGTACTTTGTTGTTGATGATTTGTGGGGTTGATTTGAGATCAGTGAGTCATTCGTACCTACAAAGGCTATTTCAAAATTGATGCAGGCAGGCCTGTTGGTATCGTACCTGAGAGGTGATGCTGATTATAATAATGCTGAGCGTGCAGTTATGTTTGGCTCATGTTTCAATAATTCAGAAACATTTTGGGTAAAAATAACACCGCAGTGCTCCTCCACCTTGTCTCCTCCAACACCACCACCACAGGCTCGGTCCTTCTTTAAATTCGGCTTCTTTTTCTTCACACCATTGGCACACCTAACACGAGCTGGCATCCACCACAGTAGGCCTCATTTTGCTGTTTGGTATTTCCTGCAACACGGTGACACAGTGGCCCAGCTGAGAAGTCCCTGCTGGTCCATCCTTTGATACACAAATCCATCTGCCTCTCCTAGCACTCACAAGCATGTGAGGAGAGCATAGGAGATTCTGCAGATGCTGCAAATCCAGAGTTACATACACAAAATGCTGGAGGGACTCAGCAGGCCAGACGGCATTTATGGAGAGCAAGAGACAACTGAGATTTCAAACCGATGTGACTTACGAAGGGTCTTAGTGGGAAATGTTTGCGCTTTATTCCTTTCCATAGATGCTGCCTGATCGGCTGAATTCCTCCAGCATTTTGTGTGGATTGTGGGAGAGCAGCTGTCCAACTGCCTTTCCGCATCTGTGAGACAGGAGAAGGCCCAACTTGCAAGCCCCTATCAACAAGCTGCCTGTGTTAGCTATTAGAACAGGTCTACGTTCAGTCTGGGTGTTCTTTAATCTGTCTTTTTTTCCCCCTCTACCTGCATTGCCAGTAACATGCAGGACTTTCAGGCGCTCTTTGGCACCACCTTGTCTATATTTAGTCATGGAACAGGAACCTGAGCTGTTGAGGACAATTAGAAGGGTAACCTTTGCTCACTGTTAAGTTTCTGGCACTGAGCTGCATAATCCAGCAACGCATAACTGATACTGCTTTAAATTTGGAGAGGGACAGCCGACACTGGCTGCTCTTGTCTGGGTTGCCAGAGCCAGTACCTTATCTCTGCAGCAGAATCTCTGACCCACTGTTGCGATCCAAGCTGCAGAGGCGTTGAAGGCTGAGGTTCCAAAGGGTACCATTTTACTCACACTTTGTGAGCAGTAAAACAGTTGAGTTTCTTACTCGATGATCTTGCCCCAGTGGGATTGCTGATCAGGAATTTGGGCGAAGAGTCCGGCACAACCCTCAGGAATTTCCATCTATTAAAATTAACGGGATGAAAAATCCCGGAGGTCTCCTTGCCTGAATTTCTGATCCATGCTCCCAGGAGAGGAAGCTTACGCCTGCAGTGTGGATCCCAGAGTTAGCTCCCTTCCTCCTGGGACTCGTCCTCCGAGCAGAAATGGATTAATTCTGAGCTTGGCTTTTGGTGTTTACAACATGTTTACATTCAGCTCCATTAGCCCAATTCGCGGAGAAGCAACTGATAACATATTGATAATGTATTTGTTCATTGGCTATAAAGCGCTTTGCAATGCACAAGGGTCATAAATAGACCTTCAGAAATCTTGTTTTCAGAAATTATAATCTAATCAAAAGCTGTTTGATTTCCCTCGAACTGAAATTCAAAAGAAAAGCTTTCAGTATTTCTTGTACTTTAAGGGGAATATTAAAGTACTGAAATTTGGTGTTTTGTGTGAACACATTGTGCTTGTGCCGGTCTGTGAGTTGGTTATGTCAGAGCACGGCCATTCACAGAGATTACAAAATCAGTCCAGATAAAGGTGGCTTTCTGTCCTGTTTGAGCTGCTCCTTCCCAAATACAATGCTGCCATCTTGCAGTTAATTGAGAGCTTAGAAATACTCAATTCGTTGTTTAAACTCAGATGTTGGCTATTATTAATTTTTATTATATGAGGTATTTTACCTTTTCTCCTTAATGAACAGCTTTGTTCTTGGTAGGGGTTAGATTTTTTTTGTAATAAATTAGTAGAGGTTAATATAACTATTGATTAACTTATATGAATATGGGGTAATGAGATTGTTATTATGAACAGATATAATGTATTTGGTAGTTTTTAAAAATCTTTTTTGACCTTTTATATACACTTTCTTGTACTGTATATTCTTCTATGTAGAAACTAATAAAATATTGAAAAATAAACATTCCATAAAGGAGAACAAAAGGATGTGGAATATTTGGATTTTTATTTCTATATTTATTTCCCACTGCCAGGGTTTTACTGGTTATCTTTGACAAGATTGAGCCCTTAAGCAGACTACAAACTACACTCTGGCTGCATCACCATCAGGTGTACAGGATTGAAATAAGCTGCAGAAAGTTGTAAACTCAGTCAGCTCCATCAAGGGCACTAGCATCCCGAGCATCCTGGACGTCTTGGGAGTGATGCCTCAGGAAGGTGGCATCCATCATTGAGGATCCCCATCACCCAGGACGTGCCCTCTTCTCATTGCTACCATCAGGATGGAGATACAGGAGCCTGAAGGCACACACACAACAATTCAGGAGTCGTTTCTTGAATGGACGTCGAACCTTTAAACACGACCTCACTACTTTTTTTGTGCTACTTATTTAACTTAACATATAAACTGTAATTCACAGTTTTTATTATTATGTATTGCAACGTACTGCTGCTGCGTAACAACAAATTTCACGACATATGCTGGTGATGTTAAACCTGATTCTGATCCTGTTTCTGAAAATCTCCAGAACCGGTTACAAATGCTTCAGAAATAACACACTAGAAGCTCGAGGAACTCAACAAGTCAGGTAGCATCTACAGAGGGAAAAGGGCATTCACAGATTTGGATGGACGTCCTTCATCAGGTTGATCAGTCCAGGCGAAGGCGTTCAACCCATCCATAGATTTTATCTGATCCACTGAATTTGTCTACCTATTTATATGTTGCTTCAGATTCCAGCATCTACAGGCTCTTGTGTCTCCATAAATGCTTTCAGTTTTAATTTACCCTCCTTGTTTAGCTTTATTTTTGGGAAGTGGTGGGGTGGAGATACGTCTCTACCAAAGGAGGTGTAAGGCACTCCTTCCCTTCACTAGCCTGCAGGTCACCCTTGGGCAAGGTGTAGCACCTGCTGAGTCCCCCCCCCCCCCCCCCCGATCAGGGTAACATGAAGCCATGGGAGCAGGTGGTGGATGGTTGTGTGAGCAGCTGTTGCATATCACAAGTCCTGGTTATATGACCACTGACACCAGGCAGACAATCTCTGAAGAGTATTGATAATGGCTGGGGTCATCCATCTTGCAAAGACACTGCCCAGAAGAAGGCAATGGCAAACCACTTCTGTAGAAAAATTTGTCAAGAGCAATCATGGTCAAAGACCATGATCACCCACGTCACAGGATGCAGCAAATATTGGAGTGATGATGATGAGGAATAATATTTCCAAACCCTTCATTCAAATGAAAGCAGAGTTGGCATTTGCACCAACTCTTTTTATTTTTGGAGATTTGGTGGGTGGGTGGGTATTGAAATTTCAATAAATGTGAACTCAGATTGACAAAGGAGCAAGAATTTGTGCCCGATGGCCGTGGGTTTGTGCTGTGCATGATGTGGCACTGAATACGTATGAATGGGTGGATTCTCTGAAAGCAAATAGGCTCTTGTTTTCAGCAAGTAACAAACTGCTGGAGGAACACACTGGCATCTGTAGGAGGAAAGGAATTGTTAATGTTTTGGGATGAAACCCCACATCAGGATTCAGATTCTTGCATCTGCAATCTCTTGTACCTTCTCTGTTATCCTAAGCTGGGGAAATAGAGAAAAAGGCCAGTAGATCTGCAGGCTGCATTAATGGGGTCAGGTGCCCAGAGAGAATCTCCTCTTCCCATCTCAAATATGTCCTTAGCTCTTTTACTCTCTAAGACCTCACCCTGAATTTCTTCCACCATTGATGGCCATGTTTCTGACGGCTTTAAGCACTAGAATACCTGCTCAAAACCTCTCAGTACTGTCCCTCTTGCTTTGATTTCTTTTAAAAGTCGCCTCTTTGTCCAAACCGTACTTGTTTCTCCTTATGCAGCTATGTCAGCTTATGTCTGGTAATCCCCCTAGGATGCTACGTTCAAGCGAAAGGGCTTGTGGTTGATGGATGGCTGATGTTGACCGGTTTCCATGGCAACATGTTTTGGGAGGCATCCCACCATGACCCCTGTATGTGTGGATGTCTAGTCAAGAATACTCACTCCATAATCAGATGTCCTCACAGTAGGTTGGAGGTAGCTGTTGGGGAAGGGGCACAAGCCAGAGGTGGAGAGGGTTGATGTGTCACCTTCTGCCACCATCTCTCCAAATGAGTCATGGGGTAACTTGGAGAAGAGAAGGGCAATAATGCCTGAATTGATAATCCCTCTGAAAAGCAGCAGTCTTTGCCTGATTGACTTGATACTTATATATCAGGCCTATACCCAATATGAGAGCCAAAATAGCGTAGTGGTTAGCATGATTCTGTTACAGTCTGGGGCGTTCCGAAGGTGGGAGTTCAATTCTGGCGCCAGCGTGGTTTGTCAGGAGTTTGTACGTTCTCCGCATAACAACGTGGCTTTTCTTCGGGTGCTCCAGTTTCCTCCCACTGTCCAAAGATGTACTGGTTGGTAGTTTAATTGGTCAATGTAAATTGTCTAGTGATTAGGCTACTGTTAAGTAGGTGGCTGCTGGGTGGTACAGCCCAAAGGGCCTGCTCCCCAGCTGTAGTCTTACAACTAAATACATAAATAAAAATAGTCGATAATGTCCTTTCTTATTAAATATGTGTCATCTTTTCCCCTTTACTTCATATTTATTTTATAAAAATCTGTATTTAACACCATAATATGGATATCTAGTTGTGCATTCCAGCCCCTCCCTTTCCCAAATCTACCTCTTCCTATTTCTATTTTCTGCACACTTGCTCTTTGTTAATAATTCGGCAGCGCTCATTTGAATATTAAAAATTTCTTTAATCATCAAAGGCAGGAGCAGCTTCATGAATATTCATATTTTGACTGGATTCTAGTTCATTACCCTGCAGAAAAGCCAAACACTCATCAATCGCCTTCATTACGCGTGTTGCCGTTTTGATTGGCCGCCTGGTGTTGATCGATTCTTGATGAGTTGCTGTGTTTCTGTCAAAACTTACAACGGCAACCAGAGGTTTCATTCTTTAATTCTGTTTTCAGCTCCCCCACTCCGTATCCCATTGTAAGCACCCACGAATTTGTCGTGGTTCACCCCTCGACGTTCCTCCTTCTTTCTACCCCACACCCCACCAAAATTTCAACCCAATACACCTCCTCCCCGATACATAAAAAAAATTCTTGCCGAAATTGATTCTGGTGCTGAATATTTGTCAAGAGAGTTGACGTAGCTTTAATTTGCATAATGACTTTGTACTTCTGCATTAATAAAATTTGCATATGAAGCTCTGTTAATTACTTTTGATCATGCTTTTTGCATTCATGCATGGTAATTTTCATGACTTTTGAGAATTAATGTCGGCGTGGGGGAGGGAGGGAGATGGGGGTGATGCTTCTGCCATGTATCTGCTCAGCCTCACTGCTTTCCCTGTCCGCCTGTCACTCCTGGTCCCCAATCTCTCCTGAAAACACTTCGGATTTCCCAGTTTTTAACTCTTCTGTGACATGTCACAGATCTCATTTCCTGGGATTGTTAAATCTTTTTTTGGCTCACTGGTTTTATATTTTTAAAAAAAATGCAGGTGACATGTGCTGTTTTATTGCTGTTTCACTCCTTAAGTATTTACACCATGGTTACAGCTCTTGTTGATAGAATAATCTGCTGTCACACTTTGTAAATCCTCTCTCTTTTTCCCTTTTCCTCCTGCTTTATCTCTAACCTGCGAATGTATTTTGATTTCTGTCCAACCAGTGAGGGGTGGGTAGAAGGGCTGAAATAATATCCGCAAGAGCCTGTTAGTTCTTTCCTGCCCTTGTCCTAAGGCCGGTGGAAGATGGTGCAAGCTGTCACCTTCGTGGGGTAGTAGGGATCAGGTACGAATATGCAGCCACCGGAGCAGGTGAATAAACGCAGGGACACACGCAGTGTCAGAGTATTTGACTCTGTCTACGAAGTGTCAGAGAATCGCCAGATATTGAGAGGAGTTGGCTTACGGGGAAGTAAGTGAGGGAATAAGATGGATGAGATTGCTCTGGGATCCATCCAAATGGATTCCTTCTACATTGTTGTGAAATATGAAGCTGGAGTGTTTAAATAAAAATATTTATGGGATAGATGTTGTGCCCTGATGTGGAGTGGTCACATTTTGGAAAGTTGCATCTGCCAGGCATGCATGTTAAGGGTGATGCCGCATATTGTGTGTACGTTAGATAATTAACCTGCCAATAATGGGGAGGTCCGTGAACCCCAGGTTGGGAGCCCCTCTCATGAGTTCATGGCTGATCTGGTCCCACTTGCCTTATGTTAATGGAAACCAATGTATTTCTGATTTACAGTTAACAGTCAGCCAGGCAATGAATGCCATTTGTGAAGTGCTTCGAAATTTGTTATCTCAGATCCTGAAGAGTCTGGTTTTAATATTTAGACAGTTACTGTACTCTCTTACTCCTCAGGCTTTAGAAATATTTCTCTTCAACCACTCTATTGGATCATTGTTCATATATGATCATAGAGCAATCGGTCACCCCTTGTTTTTCTAAAGTCCAAGGAATATAGACCCAAGTCACCTAGCCTCTCTCGATAGCATAACCCTCTCGTTCCAGGAAATAGCCTCTCGGATTGTCTCAAATGCTACTATATCGCTGTTTAGGTAAGGAAAGCAAAGCTTTGCTCAGTGTTCGCAGTGTGACCTCACCAATACCCTGTACAACTGTAATATAACCTTACTATTCTTAAACTCAAACCCGTTTATAATTAAGACCGGCATGCTGTTTGCCTTGATAACTTCTTGTTGGACTGACCTGCTGTTATTTTTGTGATTTGTCACCTTGGTCGATCTGAACTCTACTCAGTTGCAGTTTTTCTCCTTTTGATTCCTCTTACCAAAGTGCATGGTCTCACACTTCCCCACATTAAGCTAGCGTAGCGGTTAGCGCGACGCTGTTACAGCTCGGGGCATCGGAGTTTGGAGTTCATTCCACTGTCATCTGTAAGGAGTCTGTACGTTCTCCCGGTGCAACATGTGAGTTTTCTCCGGGTCCCTCCCGCATTCCAAAAACGTCCCCAGTCGGTAGGTTAATTGGCCATTGTAAATTGTCCCGTGATTAGGCTAAGGTTAAAATGGGTGGGTTGCTAGGTAGCATGGCATGAAGGGCCAGTGGGGGCTGGTTCATCCTGTATCTCAATAAGTACATAATTACATATACATTCAACTCCATTTTTCAGGTTTTACCCTGCCACTATATCTATCCACATCCTTTTGCAAAATCACAATTTCCCCTTCACAATTTGCAACTCCACCCTTTTCTGCAAACTAGGAAGCCTTCCATTTTGATCCCTATTCAAGATCACTAATGTAAAGAATATAAAAAAATTAAGAGCCAAAGCCAACTCCTGGGGTAGCCAACATCCGCAGGGAATTCAAGAAAGTTTGTCAAATGTGATTTACCTTTCATAAAATAATGTTGAGTTGACTTGGTATTATTTGGAGTGTTCCAAAATAACTATTTATTTCCTGTTCATTATTCACTACTATGTTTTGCCACAATAAATATTAAACTATCTGGCTGATAGTCATGGTGAGATGATGTGCTTTAAAGATTTAGCAAGGGGATTCTTCACTGGGAACTGAAGGCTTGGATGCCAGAGTTACACACATGAAATGCGAGAGGAACTCAGCAGGTCAGGCAACTCCAATGGAAATGAACAGTTGCAGACATTTCAGGCTGAGACTCTTCTTCAGTGCTTTCTCATGTTTATGATTGGTTACCAGGGAAGGACAAAGGAAGAGGAAAATGCACAACATGAACAAGCCCTAAAATCTGGGCCTTTGCATCTCCCTCTTCAGAAATCTGCAAGCTGTTGTAAACTCAGCCAGCTCATTCACAGGCACCGCCCTCTCCAACATCGATGACAACTTCAAAAGGTGATGCCCCAAACAGGTTGCATCCATCATTAAGAAAACATACCACCCAGAACATGCCCTCTTACTGCTACCACCAAGGAGGAGATACAGGAGCTTGAAGACACACAGTCATTATTTTAGAAACAGCTTCTTCCCCTGCACCATCAGATTTCTGAATGAACAATAAATGTACAGCATGTACACCACCTCACTATTTTTCTACCTTGCTCTCTTTTTGCCTTAAACTTACAGTCATTTATAATTTTTTATGATTATGTATTGTACTGCACCGCTACTGCAAAACAATTGCTAGAAATATTAAACCTGATTCTGAGATAGGACTAACACTGAATCTTTGTTGCAAACTCGCTCTTGTCTTGGGGGTATTGTATGTCTGAGTTTGGGGACTGGATGAAGAATTCGACCTGTATCTTGTTGCACCAGCGTTGCACATAATTTTATTACGTCAACACAATCTGTGAATTTAAAGCTGGGCTTTCCAACCCCATCAGGCGAAATGACTAAAACGTAAAATGTCGGATCTGGATCTCTTGTCATGCACAAGTGCAGAAATGCACAGTTGCAGTTGCATCTGCATCACAGGCACACAACACCAGAATCAGAACCGGAGTTAATGTCGCTGGCATATGTTGTGAAATTTGTTGTCTTGTGGCAGCACTACAGTGCAATATGTAATAATAAAAACTAAACTCCAACAAGAAATATATATATAAAATAAGCAGTGCAACAAGAGTAAAAATAGATAAAAATAGTGCAATAGTGTACGTGAGTTCATTGTCAAAAGATTCAAAGTACGTTTATTATTGCAGAATACGCAATATACAATCCTAAAATTTGTCTTCCGCACAGACAGTCACGAAACAAAGAACCAAGGAACTAACCTGTTCAAAGAGAAACATCAAACTTCAAACGTCAACCCCCCCACCCGCCGTCCACATGCAGAACAAAAAGATTGTACAAATGGTCCATTCAGAAATCTGATGGCAGAGGGGAAGTAGCTGATCGTGGAATATTGAGCAGCTGCCTTCAGGCCCAAATACCTCCTTGATGGTAGTAATGCAAAGAAGGCATGTCTTAGGTGATGTGGATCCTTAATGATGGATGCTGCCTTTTGAAGATGTCCTGGATGCTGGGGAGGCTAGAGCCTGTGACGGAGCTGGCTGTGTTTCTGCAGTTTTTTCTGATCCCGGGCAGTGTCTCCTCAATACAGTGATGCAACCAGTTAGAGCTCTCTCCATACACAAGAGAAATATAATTTAAACATAAATTTTAGGCACTTTTTTTTTAACAAGGAAGAACACGATTCGAATATTATAGTGTGAAGTGGGCATGGTGTTGTGATACTGAGGAGGTGATTAGAGTTGTATAGGTTAGTTCAAGAACTGAATTAGTTGATAGAAATGCGAAACACATCTCACCATCTCAGATTTCAATAAGATTGATTATTTTTAAAATCCTAATATTAAAACACAGGCAATGTCTATTCTTCAGCTGATTTAATGCTATTTACCATCGGCATTATAGACTGAAAATAAGTCTCAACAAAATGTAAATCCTATGAAAATAAAGCATTATACAGTTTGTACTAATTCATCAGCAGAATTGATTGGTAAAGTATTTTTGCACGGCAAATTGTTCCTTACCACAGGGTAAAAATAGTTATCTGAGCTTGAATGGAATTAAGAAATATAAATAAAGCTTGGAGAAATAATTTCTATTATCCACAGAATCCATACTTTGAAGAGAATTCAGTTTTTCATGACCTGTTGGTTTTAAATGTAGTCTTCCCCCCCCCCCTCCGCTTTTTTCCACAAGAAACCTTTTTCAGCTTTGAGAGTTGAACTTGCTGCCGTGATGTCGATGTTGGGGAATTAGTCCTGGGAGTTAGAGGAGGCTCTCAGTTCAGTACAGCAAACGAGAAGTGACTATCTTCATCTGGCAACCGCACCCCCCCCCTACTATTTCTCTGTACCCCTCCCTCGAGTTGCTGAGGGGTATTGAATGAAGCTCTGCTAACCAATTATTATGGCAATTAAATAATCTGTCAGTCACTGAAAGAAATCGTTGACTCTTCTGTTTCGGTGTATAATCACCATTTTTACTGTAGAGCGACAAGCCCACATTGTAGTTTATGAACTCTTGCTTTTTGTCTAACACTGTCAGCTAACCTAAAGATTACAGTGGTAAGCATACTGCGTGTAGAATTCCGTTCAGGCCCACCTCGCTGGGGCTCCAGATGATGAGATTAACTCAGTGTGCATTGTAATCTCATGCCCCTACCATTGTTACATTGGTTCAGGGTAGAGCAGGGGTTCCCAATCTTTTTTATGCCATGGACTCCTACCATTAACTGAGGGGTCTGTGGACCCCAACTTGGGAACCCCTCAGATAGAGGGAGATTTTGCTCATTAGTGGAAGACTTGAAGTCCAGATAAACAGGTAGAGTATTTTGGTGGAAAGGTAGAGAGGGGAAAATACTTTTTTTAAAACCCAAAAAGTGATCTAGAATCTATTACCTGTAGGGGTGGTGAAGGTAAGGTAACTCAGATATAATAGCTCACCAATTGACACGGAATAATTTGCAGAGCTACTGGGAAAGAGCAAAAGAATGAAACTGACTGGGGTGCTCATCTGGGAGCAGGGGTAGGTTGGAGGGGCTGAGTGGCCATCTATTGTGTTAATGCTATCAGTCTTCAATACTATTATGATTCAATGGAAGTATTGTCCCTTGCTAGTCCTGTACACTAACAGCTTTGCCTTGGAATTACAAAACCCCGGGGCACAGGAAGCTCTCTGAACCACTATACCTACCCACTTAGTCCCACAGTCCTGTGCCCTTTTGAATTTTCCTTCGTCAAATATTTATCCCCTTCCTTTACTGAAGCTCTTACAGATTCTGCTGCCGCCGCAGTTTCTGGAAGGCAAGATTGAATGGTTCTGCAACCCTGTCCACAGGCCAGTCAAGCGAATTTTAAAAGAAGCCATAATGTGGAGGGAAATGGTGCATGGGTTGAGTTACCGCAAACGCCGATCTGACCCAGGGGTGCAAATCGCCTTGCACACTGGGCTCTTTGAAGGTCAAGTAGTTCCAAATAATCATCCGAATTCCCCGGATTAAATTCTTGCCTTGAAGTAATTCCCAGCATCTGTTTACGATGTCTTGTTTTTAATGTTGCGTGGAAGCCTTGCTGTGCTGTTGGTATATTGTTGTGGCATCAGGTGCTGTGAATGTGGAAGTGTACTGCTGGTGATCTTCAGCCACTGACATTTACACCAGAGAATTAATGGCTGCTTTCTCACTGGGTATAATATTATGTTCTTCCCGGGACAGCCCCGAGAGTTTGAGAGCATTGGCAATCCTAGCTATTTATTGACCACTTTAACCAGCTGTAAATTTTGAGAATCAGCTTCTTTTTCACAAATTCTGCCCGTGCATTAAAAAAAAGATTCCATTATCACTGGGGCTCAGCAGATTCAGTAGCAAGCTACAAAAGGATGTGAGCTCGGAAGAGAATTTCTTTTCATGTACGTCGGGAATGAGGGGGCCAATTATAAAGAGGCAGCGCAGGTAGGAAGAATGGGGTTCATTTTCCCATGCTGTTCAACTTGGTGTTGCTGAGGTGCCAGCTGTGCGGTGGGAATTTAAACCTTCATGTATTGGAGGCCAGTACATGGGGGAAACAGTGAAGTGGAGGTAGGGGGAAGCTGAGGACCGACTGCTGAGTCGTGCTCTGTTTGAGTACAAGATGCCAGAGAGGACTGTGCTGCAACCCTACCTAGTATTCTGTATAAATGCCACTATATAAAACAGTCAAATATCCCAGTCGCATTTAGGAAACAAACTATATCCTGTTAACCAATTTGTTTATTTTTGTTTAAAATTTTTGTCAGCAGTGGACAACAGATGTTTAGCTTCTGTTGTGGAAGTGGAGTAGATGAGAAAGTACTTTGTGTCTGAATCTCTTTTGCTGAGCCCTCTGTGAGTGAAGCTGATGTGATTGCTGAGTGTCCTTGTAACAGCCCTCTCAGTGAAGCAGAGTCCCCATACCGGAGCACTTGAGAATTACGTTGATGCCCCAATTCAGTACTTGGGAAGGGCCCTCTTTAGTACAAGACAATGGACTGAGGTACAGTCTTGTCCATTGGTTGTGCTTTAAAGACACTAGTGCTACCATCTTGGAGAGCTGTCTCTGATACCCTGGACTAATACTTAGCCCTCAGCCAATATTGCCAAACCCCTGTTGCCTTGCTGTTATCACACAAAGGTTAATACTTGAGGAGTGTCTGGGTCACTACTCATTGGAGTTTCGAAGAATGGGTGGGAGGGGGAGGGATCTCATTGAAACCTATCAAATATTGAAAGACCTTGATAGAATAGACGTGGAGAGAATGTTTCTTATAGTGAGGCAGTCCAGGACCAAAGGACGCAACCTCAAAGTAGAGAGATGTCTATTTAGATGAGGAAGATTTTTTTTACGCATAGAGTAGTGAATCTGTGGAATTTTTTGCCGCAGATGGCTATGCAGTAGAGGTTGATAGGTCCTTGATTAGTCAGGGCGTCAAAGGTTAAGGGAAGAAGTAAGGGGAATTGATCCTTTCAGAGTCTGCTGTTTCTTACCGGTGACCCAGGTTCAATTCCTGCTAGTGCCTGTAAGGAGTTTGTACGTTCTCCCCGTGACCGGGTGGGTTTCCTCCCATAGACCAAAGATGTAGGTTAATCGGTCATTGTAAGTTGTCCCTTGAGTAGGCTTGGATGAAATCGGGGGACTGCCAGACAGTGTGGTTTGAAGGGCTGGAAGGGCCTTTTCTGCACAGCACCTCAACAAATAGATAAATTCCGATTGCCAGCAAATCTGAACTGTAAAAGTTTCCAGTAAAAGATCTTTTATATGTTTTTCCTCTTTCCATCCCACCCCCCCCCCCCCAATACCCCTGTCCGCTTCCCTTGACTGCACTCCAGGAAGCGATTTGAAATGAATAATCTGGACTGGGGATTTGTACGGGTGTGGTAATTAATTTAATTTTACCTAGCCTGGACCCTGCAGGGAGGAAGAAGTGTTGCCGGCTGCTGAATGCACAGCTTCAGGCAGCACTCTCGCTGTTCCCACATAGGGGAGGCTGTAGGACAGCTTTTGCCGGGAAGTGTTGGAGATTTATTGGAGTACCACCGTATTAGCCATTTAACAAAGAGCAATTCTTCTACTTACAATTGACTTGGTATTTCAAAATATATATTTTAGTAATTACAAGAAGGAGAGTGTGTTTGCATACACTCTTCTCTTACAAAGGATTTTTAAAATATTTGTATCTAATGTTGAAAGTTATTCTTTTTCAGTTGGTTACTTGATTCCCTCCCCCCACACCTTTGGAAATGAGGGAGACATTTTGGGTGCAGTGCAAAGCCACGTGCGGAGAGGGCCGGGTGGGTGAAGGGAGAGGGAGCCTGTTCGACGTGGATGTGCTGAAGTCATCTGTGAGCTTGCCCATATGCTGTGAGGCAGAGCTGCCCCTGTTCCTGCACATGTGCTAAACTCTGCCTCCCACGCCCTGTCCTTCACTGCTTTGCCGAACGGTTTTCTTTTGTGTTCTGACTGGTGTAACGTTAGGTCGTGAGTGAGGGGTCGAGCTCCCTCCAGGGTGATGAGAGAAGACACAGCCATGAAGCATAAACACGGGAAAGACTGCAGTTGCTGGAAATCCAAAAAGCAACACACACACAGAACATTGGAGGAACTCAGCAGGTCAGCCAGATGAGAGAAGACACAGCCATGAAGCATAAACACGGGAAAGACTGCAGTTGCTGGAAATCCAAAAAGCAACACACACACAGAACATTGGAGGAACTCAGCAGGTCAGCCAGCCTGTATGAAAATGAATGAACAGTCAACGTTTCGGGCTGAGATCCTTCTTCAGGTCCGAGAAGGAAGGGGGAAGACACCAGAATAGAAAGCTGAGCGGCGAGGGGAAGCAGGGTAGCTATAGATGATAGATGGAGCCAGGCAGGTTGGAAAGGTAAAGGGCTGGAGAGGAAGGAATCGGATAGCAGAGCAGAGCAGAGGGAAAGTCATGAAACTTCCGAGTACCCAGTGGTCGCCATTTTGACTGTCTTTCTCACTGGGACAGTGCATCTGGTACCCAGGAAGAGCTGTGACCCTTGTTTGCTATCCAGCTACCCGAGCTCCGTCTGCAGGCAGTGCTATTGCAGCTGCTACTGAACTCCAGTATTACTGAAAATTACCACTGTAATAGTAAGATCCAGTGACTGAGAACATTTTACTGGGCACTTATAAATATAACCTCTGACCTGTTGTGGCCCACTGTCAGTCTGGCAATTCCCAGTGACAGTTGAACAATAGTTAACACAACTGAAATCTAGATGCAGCACACACAAAATGCTGGAGGAACTCCTCAGGTCAGGCAGCATCTACCTGGACTGAAAGGTTGTCTGTCTGTCTCCTACCTCTTTAACTGCCTGAGCTCTCCAACGGTTTGTGTCTTGCTGCAGGTAAGTGCCTGGCCTAAACGTACAATATTTTGTAGATGCTGAACACCTTCAGCGATAACACACACACACACACACACACACACACACACACACACACACACACACACACACACACACACACACACACACACACACACACACACACACACACACACACACACACAATGTTGGAGGAACTCAGCAAGTCAGGCAGTACCAAAGGAAGGGAATAAACAGTTGGCGCTTTGGGCTGCGACTCTTCATCCAGACTAGAAAGGAAGGGGGAAGAAGCTAGAATAAGATCAGGGAGGGAAAATGCCTAACGTAGTTTAGTTAATACAGACCACTTAATTACTTACTTAAGCCCATCACCCCTATTGGGGCATAGGCTGCTGACAGCAGCTCGCCAGCGTCCTCTGTCCTGGGACACGCTTTCAAGTTGCCCCCAGGTATAGTCCATCTTCCTGGTGCATCCTTCCTCTCCCAGGGATGAGGTCTCTGGAGCATCTGTTTGCTTTTCTGCAGCTCTGGGTTTTTATGGGATGGGTAGCTAGCCCCACTGTCCAACCCTCCTCCTTTTGCAGTCGGACTTGGGACCATCCGTGGCAGAGCTGAATACAGACAAAATCCGATCTAAAGCTAGTCTGTGCAAACCTGTGCATGTGAACAAGTTTACAGAGCAGTATGATTCAATTTTGATTTGAAGAAATATCAACAAGTCATTTGTATGAGAAGAGGTGGGTGACAGACTGAGCAGAGTTTGGGCCATTCAGCCTGATGGTCAAATTCTGGGAGACACTGACTGGTGTGACCAAGACTCAGATTCTGTTGAGTGCTATTTCAGTGTGAGCATTGGGAAGGCAAGCCCCCTTGTGCTATTTGAGCTATTTTAGAGATACAAAGATCTCAAGATGAAGCTTAATGGACAGGTTTGCACATTCTTATGATCTCCTGGGTAGATGGAGATACACTCATCCTTTTGGAACAAAGGAGAAATTCACTTGGTTTGTGTACCAGCTTTGGGAATCGAAGGCAGAGACTCTTAGAAGAAAATGTAACAAAGAAAAGGAATAGTACCAAGAAGGACCGAAGATTTTGAAAGTCAAATTTTTAAAAACCCCTGTAATTTCTGGAAATCTGAAACAGTAACAGAAAATTCTGGGGGGGGGGGCAGGGTGGTAAAAGACTCGGGGAGTCAAGCAGCATCTGAGGGAGGAGAAGCAGTTAATGTTTCACATCTGTGGTCTTCTGTCAGATTCTGAAATATTAACCGTTTCTCTTCTACAGATGCTGCCCGACTTGCTGAGTTTTTTTTCCCTAGCATTTTCTACTCCAAATAGAGAGATTTTGAAATAGTTAACTTTATTGCTTTCTTTACATCTCTTCCTGAACTCAGAAAGGATTTGCAGATGCCAAAGAGAAGCTGGATCAAGAACAAAAGTGGGTATAGATCTATTATACGTAACGAATAGAATTAAAATGTAGGAGAGGAAATAAGAGCTAGTAAACTACCCTGTCTTTATGTGGCACCTTTCATGTCCCGGAGCAAGTTAGTGAATTACGTATAAGGTTATTATGAATAGGGCAGCTTTTTCTATAAACAAAATTTAGCCCTGTCCTGTTGCCGGGTTATGAATGTTCGAGTGTCTCTGCAGCACATCTGTGAGTTATGTTCTGTGTGTGGAATAAATTATGACTGTTTCTAGAGCTCGCCAGTCAACGAGAAGTATAAAATATTGCAGCAATGACCCCGTGTTACGGGTGTTCTGTCACGATAGCTCACTAAATCAGAAGCACGAGTGACTCGCTTTACGCAGTCACTTTCCCCAGGTGAAGAACCCCTCGTAAGTTACGGTTCAGACTTGCCGTGCTTGTTATGGCTGAGGTTGGAGGCGTATTCTGGAGCTTGTCGTTCAGTGTGCGTTAAAGCCCGTCCTGGAGACGGCTGAACTTGATTTTGTTTCCAAAGCAATTGACCTGCTGCGCTCTGTTCCACCCGCGGAGATGATTCCTTGCACAGGTCATGAATCAAGCTTGCTCCCAGAGAGCCTCTGCTAAATCTCTGCCTGACTACCGACAGGACGGGACACATGGCATTGCCCTGGGCTGACCAGCTCCAGACTTCACACCTCTGGTCAGCCAGCAGTAGAACCGTCCACCAGCCGAAATCGGGGATGGGGGGTGGGGGGTAAGTGGAAAGTGACCACATCAGGTAAAGCCACACTCCCTCCGTCTCGGCTAAGCTCAGCCAGTCAGCCTTGCTACAAACCTCTCCCTTTGGATAATGTCTGGCAACGCAAATGTCAGCCCCGTGTGAAGCTTGATACGTTCGGAAAAGAGGCAGAGAAAGAAAAAAAAACGCTCCGAGAAATTGGCACATGAAAGGAATTCCTTTGCATTACTACTCTGTGGAACCAGCATCCTAATGAAAATATCGGAAAAATAATCGAGGGGGAGATGTGGATTTAATCAGAAATCTTGCACTCCATATGGAGTAAATCTAAATTGTATCAAGTACATAAATTTATTTTGACTTCTCTTTTTTGGCAAATAAACCATGGAAGAAATTGGATTAGGATTTAAAAAAAAATGTGGAAAATCTTTTCAGTCTTGTCCAGTTGTTCTTTAAAGAGAAATGTTTAATCGGCTGTTTTAAATTTTTTTAAAAGCCCTTAACCTCCAGTGTGCGTATCAGTTGTTTATTCGGACGCGAGACACACAACACCATTCCCTCCAGGGACTTCAATAAACTGCTTTAAATGTAGATTAACAAAACTCCACGCTCCAAAAACGCCAGGACAGAATCTGTGCAGCTCTTCAAAAAGCTGTCTAAATTTAGTACTAAATCAAAGTTCACTGTTTTAAATCCATGCAAGATGTTGACATTTTGACTATGAAAGGGAGTTTGGGGTTGGGGGGTGCAGGAGAGAAGGGGGGAGATGGAAGCCTGTTTTTTTTATTGCTGTCTTTAAATTGAGTTTGGTTGCTGCACACAGCTGGTGCTCATTAAGATATGCACTATCAATAAAATGCCATGTGTAATTAATTTTTAATGCAGTATTGTAAGTAGCACTTTAAAGCAGTTCCAGTACATGGGGAATTTTTGATGACCAATGAAAGGAGATGAAAGTGATTAGATCAGTTGTTAAAAATAGGAGACCTGACACTGCTGGGGGATGAGGTTAGGATGTGGGCAGGCGTGAATCGAGGGGCTTTTTGTGTCCGCGAAGCCCCATCTCAATTCTACAATGTCTTCATTCTGAGGGGTTTGGGGGAGTGTCTACCTATGTTGTACATCCCGCCGTCTCTGTATGACTGGGGGAATCCGAGGGTCAGATTAGGAGAAGTGATGACATCAACCTGGCTTCTGTTCTCTGGGAAGTAGGTGAGGAAGTGACTTGACCGTGGCTTTCTGGAGTTTCGAAAAGGATCAATAATTAACACAAAGATTAATGACTGGGACAGGAGCACGGGACAGGCCCTTTCCTCCCTGCCTTTTAAAATCAGATTCTGCCTTTTTTTCCCAAACGTTAGGTGAAAGTAGCGGCAAACACTCCCACAAGAAGGAAATGCCAGTTATGCCTAATCATTTTAAATTTGAGTTTAAGAATCTATTGTTTCTGGACGAATGATGTGGTGGTGGGGGTGGGGGGGGGGTGGGAGGGTATGGAGCCAACTTTGTGGGGTGGTGCCGGGATACGGTATGCCATGATTTCATTGAATGGTACAACAGCCTTCGGCACTGAATGACTTAAAAAGCTTTTCCCATGTGTGTGGTGAATGGCTGATTCCCATACCACCTCTTGCAAGGAACTTATACAAAAAATATTTCATTGGAACTATTGCGATAAAAATGCGCTCTACATTGTTATCGTAGCCCACTCCCTCTCCTGGGTGATCCAACGATTGAAGTGCTTCCCATCTAAAAAAAGATCCATTCATTAATGCATTATTTATATATTTTTTTAAAAGTCAGTCATTGAATGGTTGACGAGTGAAACTCATAGCTATGCATTAAGCAATGGGGTTTAGAGGGTCATATTCAGTAAGAAGGTCCTGTTGGAGATTCAGGTGGGGAGGGAATTAAAATGGAGCTTGTGCATACCTGTAGACATTTTAATTCTGTTGTTTGCTTGGCTTGATTTAGCTTACTCCTGCAGTTAATTATTGCCAGCAAAATTTCTGAGATAAATATGAGGCTGGAAATAATCAGCAGGTCAAGCGGCCTCTCCAAAGAGAGAAAATACAAGGTTAATGATTGGGGTTGATGTCAGCAGAGCTAGCAAATGTCCATGTGTTTCTAACAGTGGACACAACCAGTATTCATCAATAGAGGCTGAAAAGTACATCAGTGAAGCTCAACAGGTTCTTGTTTTCTGTCTGTATAAACTTGTGGAGCACTGAGGGTCAAACTTTGTACAGAGAGAAAAGGATAGAGAGGAAGAAGAGAGGACAAGACATAAGAAGCAAGAGAGATATATAGTTGTCCACTGTTAAAGGTACAATATCACAAAAAAATTGAGGGAATTTGTTTTTCCTGATGTTTTGAGGGAAATGTCTTCTTTTAGTTTTGTGACCTGTACCAGAAACATCATCAAACAGCTTCTTTAAAAATGAAGTCCCTGATATAGAAACACCAATGCTCAGGGAGGGAAAAACTACAGAAAATGTAGAATACAGTGGCGTCCATCACAGGCAAAGACCTCTCCACCTTTTATGTGGAGCACTGCTACAAGAAAGTAGCACCCATCCATCATCAAACACCCCCAACATTCAGGCCACACTCTCTCTCACTACTACCATCGGGCAGGAGGTACAGAGGCCTTATGTCCCACACCACCAGGTTCAGGAACAGTTATTACCCTTCATCCATCAGGCTCCTGGACCGTCATGGATAACTTTATTTTCCACGACTCTGAATTGATTCTACAATCTACAAACTCATTTTTTAGGACTCATTACAACTCATATTCTCTATATCGCTTTTTATTTGCGCAAGATGTTTTCTTTTGTCATTAGAATTTGTCAGTCTTTGTCTCTTTATGAATAGTGTTTTGTAAATTCTGTAGTATTTATTTTGTCCTGTTAAGTACCTGCAGGAAAATTAATCTCAAGGTAGTAACATATAGACTACATATTTTGATGATAAATTTACTTTGAACTTTGAATGATGTCTGTGAATTGGGCCGAAGTACTTTGAATGTGGATATGATTGGCAAGGTGATGACTCCTTCCTGCACCTCCTCAGAATTTGTATCAAGGTGAACACATCCAGCAGCTGATGGAGACTTTACACATTGCCCTCTATCCGGTGCCTTTATCTCACAAGCCATTTGAAGAATGGAGCTGGGCTTTATTGCAGTTTTTTTTCCAATTCATTCCCAGGATATGGACGTCACTGGCAAGGTCAGCACTTACTGGCCATCCCTAATTATCTTAAAGTGAGTGGCTAGCAAAGCGTTTTTGAGAGCAGTTAAAAACCAACCACAGTGCTGTGGGTCTGGGATCATATAGAAGCCAGAATGGATAAGGGTAGTAGATTTCCTTCCGCAAGAACATTAGTGAATTGCAGGGGTTTTTATGACAATCTGTTAGTTCCATAATCATCACTGTTATCTTTTTATTCCAGACAAAAATCAATCCATTAGTTGCACTGGTATACAAGATGCTACCCACAACCCCACCCATTACCTCCCCACTAATGCTGGTATAGGACTTCCATTCTAGGAAGACCCTTTCATTGGGTTTAAAATGCTTTTAACTTATTTTATTTTTCCCTCTGTGATATTTGGATTGATTTTTAAACTCTATACACCTTGAAATTTCCTAATTATTCAATTAATAAGTAACTGTTAAGTTGTAGAATTTCTTCGCTTCATGTGAAGTGGGCGGCACGGTAGCATAGTGCTTAGCACCACGCTTTATGGTACTGGTGACCCAGGTTCAATTCCCACCACTGCCTGTAAGGAGTTCTCCCTGTGACCACGTGGGTTTCCTCTGGGTGGTCCAGTTTCCTCCCACAGTCCCAACGATTTACCAGTTGATAGGTTAATTGGTCAGTGTAAATTGTCCAGTGATAAGACTAGGGTAAAATTGGAGGATTGCTGGGCGGCATGGCTTGAAGGACTGAAAGGGTCTGTTCTGTGCTGTTTAACTTCAGTAAATTATCAAAGGGACATGAAAAATAAATGTCAAATTCTTTTCAAGCCTAATTTGATTAGATGAACATACTGGTATGTGGAGAACCCCTAAAGCTCCAGCTTGCCTTTTGGCCCCCAAACATCTAGAAGATCTATGTTTACTTATTATAGTGATTAAATAAGAATGATGTGGGATTTGAGCCATTTCTGGAACATTATTTCCGGCCTCTGGATTACTAATTTAGTATCTTAGGCTCTGCTACTAGACCAGTAGCCAGTTTGTAAAGATGTGAGGCATAGGATTGGACCATTCAATGCTTCAGCAACTTTACCTGCACAGAAAGCCAGAGAGAGAATTATTTCATCCTCTTAATACAGCAATTGGTTCCTTTCATCTGCCTTTACTCACCTTCCCCTTAGAAGAGCTATTTTTGTCAGTAGATTTCAAGTCAGAGCCACTTAGTAGCCAGGGAGTTTTTGCCTGGATTCCCTGTTGGAGTTAATCTGATTGTCTTGCATCTGAGGACACTAGATTTGCAGAGCTCTATAAGAAAGAGATTCACATGAGAGCAAATCAAAATTTAAAAAAAGTACTGACATTGCTGGGTCTAAAATAAAAACAGTAAATACTAGATATACTGAGCAGGTCAGTCGGTATCCACAGGAAGAGGAATAGGGTTAACATTTCAAGTTGAATACCCTTTAATAGGAGAAGTCCTGTTAATTGGGACTGGCTTTGGGGTTGAGCAATGGTTGACTGGCAGGAGAAAGTTTTAATAAATAAATGAGGCTCTTGTTAGGATCCTTCAAATAATATCCTGTGAGATATTTCCTTGAAGCCCTGCAGCAATAAACTCTACATCTTCAAATCCTTCACTTTTGCATGGAACTGGATGAGACAGTGACATTTTGTCGATAGATTGCAATATTACTCATGTATGAATCCATTTGGATTCTCGGAGGGTCAGGACGGAGGAGGCTGCGATATGTGGCGATGACCCAGCCTTGTTACTAAAGCTGAATGTTATAGAATTTTGTGGCTCAAAATGAACATTGGTCAGGGTGAGAAATTTGATGGATGCCTCCCCTGTCTCCCAGCCTCTCCACCCTTGCTGCTTCTATTTCATTAACAATACTCAACAAGAAGCCCGGCTACATAAAGTAATAATGATAGCACACAAACAGCTTGGACTGGTTCTTCATCTTTTAAAAATACCAAAACACTATTCCTGAAAATAAAATACCCAGACTAAATGCTTGTATTTTCCACTAATAGATTGAAGAGTGTTGAAGCTGGTAGGGATAGGAGATTTTCTCTGCCTGTTGTTTGCAGTGAAATTGTGAACGCATTTGTTTTACTGATGTTTGCAATATTTCTATAAATAGCCTCCTCCTATTAGGATTCAGTTCTTGAATAATAATGATCAGTCTCAGAAAGCAGAGCTGAAGTACAAGCCTTTTCTAAAAAAAATAAATTGCTAATGTAATATTTTTCTTGTTGCAGAGAATTAAATATATTAGTTTCTACAGGAATGTACATGACGACAATTCTGATTTAATCCCACAAGTCTGTAGTGTCCTTTTGGAATCTACACTGGCTGCACGATTTAAACCTTTTTGAAAGATTTCTTCTCCCCTCTTCCCTGAAAGAAGGTGATCCATGGGTAATTGTATATTAAATTACAGAGGTTTTCTTTGGGAGGGGAATAATCATGACATTCTAGTGAATTTTCTATTGGTTTACCACACTCCAGTACAAAAAAGAGATTTTTTTCCTGATTAGATCGTCCTGTACCAACCGTCTGACATGTTCCCACATCACCATTAATTCATGCTCATTGATAAATACACTCATTCATTTGCACACACACACCTGTGCTTTCAGTGACAGGAGCATGCTATCACTCAAATATCAACTGGATATGAATGCAGGAGTCAAAGTTCTGTTCAATATAGACTGCATAAAGGGAGCGACTTAAGCTTCTGTGTTCCTTGTAAGCAGTTGTCCTGCCGATGAAAGGTTCGATAAAAGAGATGTCCCATCTCATTCTTCCATCCGCGCACTCCCCCCCCCCCCAAAATGAAGGGTCTTGACTGTAGGTGAACACGTTGTACCTGCACAATGGTACAACAGTGCGACCAGTCCATCGGATGAAAGGAGCTCGGCTGCTGGAGAAGCGTCCTCTGGAATTTTGTGCCACACAGATCGCTGAGTATCGGCTGCAAGCCGGAGGATTTAAATTGGCAAGGGATTGGGAACGGAGTGAGGAAGGAGCGAAACAAAGCTGAAAGAGGAGTTAAAAAAAACCTGCTAAGCAAATTAAACAGCAAAGACGAGCAGTGAATGAGATTAGAGCGTGGAAAAATGTTACAAAGCCAAATATAGAAAAAGACATTATATCTAAATCATGCTAAATTTACAGCGAGGTATGTGAATTAATCGCAAAGATAGCTGTCAAATAAATCTGATTAATTTTACTGGAAATTTCCATTGAAGAAAATATGGCTGTATGGTAACCAAAAGTGACAGCTAAATATTCTAGGATTTTTGACATTTGTGGTGGGGGGGGGGGGTATATAAATTTACACAGAGCCAAATCAAATTAGTACTAATAATGAAATTCTAATAATGGAGTATTTGCTGTGTGAATTTCAGAATCACTGTGTTGGTGAACAAGCGATTTTACTGTTTAATGGGAAAGGCTTAATTAATAATCTTGTAAAGCGACTTCCAAGGACAGACTGACTATAATCTGATGGAATTTTACATTCAGTTCTGAAGGGATGTAGTGCAATCTGAAACCAGGGTTTCCGATTTAAATAAAGGAAAGCACACAGGTAGCAGGGGGAATGTTAGCTGCTAGAGTCTGGGCAGAGTATTAAAGTAGATAGGGATGGCGAACTTCTGAAGAAATAGTTCACAGTTTTCAGTGTAAACGCATCCCTTTAAGGCACAAAGACACAACAGAAAATAGTCCAAGCACGATTACAGGAGAAATTAAAGATAATATTAAATCTAAAGAAAAAAAAAGCCCATAAAGTTGCCAGAAAAACCCAAGGATTAGAACTGTATTAGAATTCAGCAAAGGATGAACCACAGATTGATTAAGAAAAAAATTAGAGTAAACTAACAAGATTTTAATACAGCAGAGGCTTCAAGACATATGTAAATAGAAACAAGGCAAAATGTAGGTCCCTCACAGACACAAGCAGGAGAATTTATGATCAAGTAAGGAATTGACAGAGCAATGTTGTGACTGTCTTTATGAAAGAAAATGCAAAAAAACAGTCTCCCAGAAATTCGGGTGAACAAAAGTTCAGCTCAGATGAATAATCAAAGAAATTAGTATTAGAAAACAAACACTACTTTAAAGAATTGGAAAACTCATAAATCCCAGGCACCTGATGACTTGCATCCCAGAGTTTCTGAAAAGGAGACCTTACAGATAGAGAATGCTATTTATTTATTTATTCGGTTTATTTATTTATTTAATTAATTTATTGAGATGCAGTGCAGTGTTAACCCTTCCGGACTTTGAGCCGTGCTGCCCAGCAGTCCTCTGATTTAATCCTAGCCTAATCACAGGACAATTTACAATGATCAGTTAACCTACCAGTCGGTATGTCTTTGGACGGTGGGAGGAAACCAGAACACCTTGATGAAGCGCATGCTGTCACAGAGTGAAACATAGACTCCTTACAGGCAGCGACAGGAAGTGAACCCAGTTTGCTGGTACTGTAAAGCGATGTGCTGACCACTATTCCACCCTATCGCCCCAAGCAAAAGGGAATGTTCCTGTTATCATCTTCTAAATTTCTATGAATTCTGGAATGGTTTCTGCAAATTGGAGGGTAGCTGTGACATCAGTGGATGGGCAAATGAGTGAAAGTAAGGGTGAAGAAGCTGATATCCAGGAACGTAGAAAATATTAATACTGAGCAAAGGTGACACAAATTATGGCAAGGAAATCATTTTGAGAATGTATCCAGTGAAATAGGTAAGGGGGGAAAACCAGTCGATATGGCGTGTTTGGATTTTCAGAAGATTTTGCCACAGAAAGTTGGTCAATACAAATGGAATTTGAAACGATTTACAAGTTTGCGGGTTGGTGGGACAAGATACCAAAAGACGACAGGAATAGTTTGGCATTGATTAGGTGGGTTGAAGGGCCTGTATCTCTGCTCTTTGACTCTAGATGTGGAATCAGAATTCATTAACAGGTCATCATCATTATGTACAGTGTCGGCATTAACCAAAACAGTGGATAAAAGGCAAAGATTGGGAATGGAATAGGTGGGTCCTTGTTAAGTTAGCAGGCTATGACTAATGCTAAGAACAATGTATAAGCCTAACTATTCACAATCTACATCGATGAGTAGGCCGAGGTGGATCACAGTTTCAAAGTTTGCTGACACCGTGAAATGAAAAGGGGAACTGTGATGATGATGATGCTAAGGGACTTCGAGTGAACAGCGCCATGACAGTCAGCATGCTGTGTGGAAAATTGTGAGAGTTATCCGCTTCAGTAGGTAGAACTGCAGTGCAAATGGTGAGAGACTGGGTTATGTTGAGTTTCAGAGGAACGCGCCTGTGTTTCTACACTGAAGAGTAACATAAATGCAATGGACAATTAGGAAGCCACATAAGAGGATTTAGGTAAAGAGTAAAGATATCTTACCAAAGTACTTTAATGAGACTGTTTGAAGTTATGTTCTCACTCACCTTACCTTATGTTTCGATGAAGTCCTGATGAAGGGTCTTGATCCAAAACGACTCTCTATTCCTTTCCATAGATGCTGCTTGACTTGCTGAGTTCCTCCTACGTTGTGTGTGTTCCTCTGGATTTCCAGCGTCTTAGAGTGCCTTCTGTAGAGGAGGGCAGCAAACATGAACTAGATTGGTTCCGGGTATGGCAGGCCTGCCACGTGAGGAGAGATTGAGTAGGCAGTACCTCAGAGTTCAGAAGAGTAAGAGATGACTTCATTGAAACATACAAAATTCTTAGATAAATCATCTGGATAGATGCTGGAAGGTTTTGTAGAACTTGAGGCTAGAGACTCTCAGGGGTAGGTAATTTTGGACTGAAATGAGGAAAGTTTTCATCACTCAGTGATTTTCTTTCCCCAGTGGGCTTTGGAGATTGAATCACTGACTGTTTTCAAAACAGATTTCCAGAAACTGGAGGAATGAAAGGATATGAAAATCGGGCATGAAAATGGCTTTGCAGTAGATCAGCCAAGATCTGGTCAAATGGTGGAGCAGCCTCAAAGGATCTAATGGTCTTCTGCTGCTTTTTACTGTTTTCTCACGTTACTATGTACTAGCAATGAGGTAATTGTGTGACGGTACGACCGTACAAAGCCGCAGGCTCCAGACCCTTAGTAAAGGGAAGGAATTAATACCGTACGTGTTTGTGCTGCTCTAGGACACAGGGAAACACAGCGCAAAGTGATGGAAACAGAGAGCGTTTCAGCTGTCTGTTGACCTCATGACCGATTTACTGCCTTTTGACATGTCACTCTGTGTCAAATCAATGAACTGTACTGGTTGGAAGCTGGAAGTCAAATGGTAAAAAAAGGCAAAGCATCAGGTAGACATTAATCCAGGGGTCCATTGACGCCTCTGTTAATGGTAAGGCTCCATGGCATAAAGAAGTTTAGGAACCCCTGGATTAATCTGAAACACAGTTGAGTGCTTGTACAATAAATGGTGTCACTGAGACCATTAGACATAAGCACAGAATTAGGCCATTTGGCCCATTGACTCTGTTTTGCCATTCCATCATGGCTGATTTATTAGCCCTGTCAACCCCATTCCCCTGCCTTCTCCCCATAACCTTTGATGCCCTGAATAATCAAAAACCAATTAACCTCCACTTTAAATATAGCCAATCACTTGGCATCCACAGCCATTTGTGGCACTGAAATCCACAGATTCAACTAGGAGTTGAATGGCAACTAGGAGTTCCCAGTCTGGGGTCCACGCACCCCTCAGTTAATGGTAAAACTCAATGCAATGTTTGGGAACCCCAGTCAAGCTAAATAATGGATTATTATGTTAATGAAGGGAGACAGGATAGAAAGACCACTTTAGTTTCTATCCAAAATAAGCAAACAAAAATTGGCAAGCTGTTATTAGTTTATAAGTTATCCATTGGAACTAATGCCCGCTGAAGGTGAAGGAAGATGTAAAGGTATTTGCTGACAACCAGAGTAAGCTTTCCTCACAGGCTTCTGCTGTTTTTGTGTCAAGTTGGTGCAACCCCGTCAGGCCAGTGCTGCTCTGGATCGATGACACTTCTGTTCTGAGTTACTCTAGGGGCAGCAAAAACCAAACTGCTGGAGGAGCCCAGTGGTTTGCTTTCGGTTTCAGATTTCAGCACCTGAGTTCCCTTGTGTCTCTGAGGGGGATCACAGGAGCTTTGTGATCAGAAGAAGGGAGGGTGTGGAGGTGGCTGGAGGTTGACCAGAGTCCCTGCTACAGATCACAGCCCCATATCCCTGCAGGTAGAGAGTGTGCAGGTACCAGGGCTGGGTGCTGCCCTGTGTGCTGACTAATCCTGGCAGCTGTGAGGCAGTGGAAGACATTCTTGATTCTTGGTCAGTTTGTTAGCTTGTGACCCATCCCAGGGACCTGAACTCTAAATCCCGACTGAGGAGGATACTTTTGAATGAAGGCTTTAAACTCAGTGGGCCATGCCTGCTGCTGACTCAGGGTCTTGTTCACCTGAACAAGGCTGTGGGCCAAGAGCTGGAATGTGGGATTAACCCCAATCCGTTCTTGACTGAAGTGGCCATGTGATTACATGACATAAAGGCCTACTGCGGGATAGCTTCAAACAAACTTCGAGGGCAGTGCATCCAATATTTACCCTCCAGCCAATATCATTAAAACAGTCTGGTGACCACTAACTTTTTCTTATGGGATTTTTCTGTGCGAAAGTTAGATGGCTATTTTCTGATAGTACCACAAGGATTGCACTTCAAAATAACTTCCCTGCAACATCCTGAAATAGGACAACATAAGAACAGAGTTGTTTATTTGCCTCTGTAGAGGTACCAAGAATTGAGGCCTCTGTTGTCTGGGGTCGACCATGTGTATTGTGTCCTAAATAAGCAACCCAGTATGAGAGCCAGGGGAGTAGGATATGGAGAGCAAGCTATTGCCCATGCAGCAGGCTCCCCTCTCCATGCAGCTGATGAATCTAAAGGAACAGCAAAAGACCAATACAGTTTGGGACCAGGAGTTACCAGTCAACATGGAAATCAATGTAGGACTGCCTTAGAGACACCATTTCTAGATTTTTCCCTTGGTGTTTACTCCCAAAGACTTCACCATGAATGGGTATAGCCCCAAGGCAGTGGAGGCTTGAGATCAGAGTTTTCCTTCTAGATGAGCTGTCAACCACAGCTGATGAGCCCCAACTGCCCGATGCGCCTGGTTTTAAGGTGTCAGTAACCTGCCTTTGCCCCTTCTCCTGCCAGCAGAAAAGGTTCTGCCAGGCTTAATAACTGAGCCACAGATGAAGGCCAGGAGCTGGATGTGGTTGTCAGAGGCTATTTGAGACGCATGCTGTTGGGAGTATTCGATAGGTGGTGGGAGCTTATCCCCAGGACTACCCCTTAAGGTGTCTGTAACAACCTTAAGGAACCAGGTAGCAAGAACGTGGTTGTGTATTTGCCTTTGTAGAATTGTACCAAGGGAATGGAGAGAGAATGAAAATAAATAGCTTGCATGACTGTGTACCTCCTGCCTGATCCGGGGCAGTTGGAGGATACTGGCCCTCCTTTTTCTCTTCCTTCACCATAATCTGTTAATGGAAACACTCACGTGGAAGCTTAAAACTGAAGTTGTGCAGAACCTTAAGTTGGTTGTTGGAAAATTTTGACAGGAACTAGGCTTGGTTCCCAAGATTTCAAAGCTGGGATCTGTTGGCAGGGAGCTTAAATCTTCAGCAACTTTTGGCAGAGGAGCCTGTGTTACAATGTCTACAAGGTGTGATTAAAGCAGGAGCTAATTTTGAAAGAAGCGGCTTTGTGACAGGCAGCTCTCAAACTGCCTTTTGCGTTACAGTTTGTGGTCCTGGGTCAGCTGTACTTTGTCTTATTAATGAGGCGGTGTGAGTTTAACCCCGGTTAGAGGACTCGGCCAGTTGCCTGGGCCATCCTCAAGTTTCTCTGCTTCTTTCCATTTTAAACACTTCCTCAAGAGGATTAGTGCTCAGTTCTGTCTGATATAACAGTACTGTGAAAGGTCCTGAAATATTTCACTCAGTTCAAACAGTTGTTGGATTGTTGAATTTATTATCTGCTTCCTTGCGGCTGGGTCTACAAATCCTTTACACACTGTGCTATAATGCATCTTTACCTCAGACAGGCTTCAGGCATTACAAGAAGAGTGAACAGACGTCCGCCTTGAGTGTCAAGTTTAACCCTTTGTCCTGTGTTACTTGTAGCTCATTTGGTAGCCTTCTGAGTCGGTAGGTTTCAATGGTTCAAATGGTTAAATTTAATATCGGCAAATGTATACAGTATACAACCTGAAATTCTTACTCTTCACAGAGACATCCATGAAACAAAAAACCCCAAAGAATGAAAGATAGTAACAACAGAACCCCAAACACCCCCTCTCCCCCAGCGCAGAAGCACTGACACCTCACCCCACCATGCAAGCAGTAGGAAAAGCCTTCAAAGAGACCCTGATCCAGAGTCCATCAAAAACTACAGTCCGAAACCCAGATCTTCTCAGACAAGCTGTCTCTCTCTGTCGATGGAGAGGGAGAGAGTTTGCTCCTGCAACAATATGAGTGGGAGACCAACAGCTCACTGTTCCAATGCCACAATCATGCACGTCACTTCTCCAAGCCCACCAACACGTGGACTGACAGGCTCTCACTCACCATCAAGAGAGAGAGGGATCGCTTGAGTACAGGGGCCTTCAGATCTTCTTTCAATGACCCGAGAGCAGATATCAAATGTGCCATTGAGTGTCATAATAACTGAATGTTGCCCATCAGGAAGGGCGTTAAACTCAAGGGCTGGACAGGGTGGATGTGAAAGGCCCCATAGTGATACTTTGAAGAACAATGGGGTGATCTGGTCAATCTTCCTCATTCAAATATGTTATCATTAAAATATATTATCTCCATTGTCATCAGATTGATAATTGTGGGGCGTTGCATTGTGTAAGCTGACTTTTGTACATGCTTCACTACACAAAATGCCTTAGCTTAAATCAGTCTTGTAGCAGTGAAACCCTGTTCAGTTCTTGATGGGATTGAAATGTTTTGGGTTTTATCTTCATTCAGAGTTTACTCATGTAGCAAATATTTGGCTCCTTTAACTCATAAATAAATTAACTATCAATCGGAGTCAGGTTTAATATCATCAGTGCCTTTTGTGAAATTTGTTAACTTTGCAGCAACAGTACAATGAGATACTCAATTATAGAGAGAAAAAGAGAACTGTGAATTTCAGTAAATAAAACATAGTTAAATTAAATACGTAGTGCAAAGGAATAAGAAAAAAAAGTAGAGAGATAGTGTTCACGGGTTCAATGTCCAATCAGAAATCAGATGGCAGAGGGGAAGAAGCTGTTCCTGAATCATTAAAAAAAGAAGGTAATTCTTTGAAGAAGGAGTTGCCCACAACTTTGTCAGTGTCACTGAGGAAATCCTGGAGTCAAATCTCCTTTGGATGAGATGTCCATTAATTGACACTCCCAACTCCCATTCTACCTTTTGAACTTGACCCTGGGATTTCTTCATCCTCTTTCTACTCAAGTCCTGCTCAAGTCTCCAGACTTTTCAAGACAGTGGTTCTTGGGTTAACTCTGTTTTTCTCTTTTGTTGTGCTCTATGAATGTTTTGATTCAACGAGTGTAATAGGAAAAGGTAAGGTCTGGGTGGTGATAGAAATGGGAAGGTGAGGGCTGCAGAGGGAAACACGGCAACGACTTAAACCACCTTTGATTTGCCGGTCAGCTGGAACCTTTCTTGTTGATTCGGCCAGAATAAGCTGGGGACGACAGTAGTCCTTCAGTTGGAGAGGGCCTGTTTAAAGCCCAAGTTCACATCACTTCTCATCTTCCAACACACATTGAAGGAAATCAGCAGTAAACTTTTTTTGTTGCTTTCGTTTAAAAGATCTAAGATGACCAGGCAGAAAAACACAATAACCCAGACATTTAGAGGTGGAATTTATTTTATATATAGTTTGCTTTCATAGTATCTTTTGTTTGTCAGAGCAATGAGAGATGTTAATCTATCCAGATCCAAAGAACTTGTTCTTCTGGTTTCTGCCTTTCACATTTTAAAACATATATGGCAAAAGACAGAATAGTTAGCCATATATTTTATACGTGCATACACACAGGTATTTCTACACTCAGAGGCCACTTTATTAGGTAGTCCTGTACACTGGTTTGTTAATGCAAATATCTAATCAGCCAATCTTGTAGCAGCAACCCAGTGTGTGGGCTTTCATATGTATACACACAGTTACCTCCTCTACCTAATAAAGTGGCTGCTGAGTGTATGTTTTTGTAGTCTTCTGCTGCTGTAGCCCATCCACTTCAAGGTTCATCATGTTGAGCATTTAGTGATGCTCTTCTGCACACCACTGTAGTAACGTGTGGTTATTTGAGTTACTGTCGCCTTCCTGTCAGCGTGAACCAGTCTGGCCCTTCTCCTCTGACCTCTCTCATTAACAAGCCATTTTCGCCTACAGAATTGTCCCTTATTGCATGTTTTGAGGGTTTTTTTTGCACTATTCTCTGTAAATTCTTGAGACTGTTGTGTGTGAAAATGCCAGAAGACCTACAATTACTCCATTTTCAGTCACTTGGATCACATTTCTTCTCCATTTCTTCCCTTTCCTTCCCCATTCCCCAAGTTTGGTCTGAACAACAATTGAACCTCTTGACCATGTCTGCGTGCTTCTATGCATTTAGTTGCTGCCACATGGTTGGCTGATTAGATATTTGCATTAACAAGCAAGTGTACAGGTCTACCTAATGAGCGTATGTATACGAGTGTGTGTGTGCGTGTGCGTGTGTGTTTCTATATGGAAGCTATTATTAATTTTAAAAATCCACCTGGATTACCAAAAGTATGGAACAACAGAGTCTGTACATTCTGATAGAAATCCTATCCTCTGTTATGTTCTTTATAATTGCCAGATTACAGGAGTGGATTTGGGAAAGTTCAGCTGATCACACTGCACTAGATTCCAACACCAGTACAACTCTTTGAGGTGAACTCCATTCAGTGTGAAGGTTAAGAAGGTGCAAGATGAACCTGTAATTCAGACCAGGGAAATGTGCATTGTCTATGTGCATGCCTAGTGTGCATATTACTGTACTCAAGAATTTAAATAAACAACATGACAAGGCAGAAAAATAAAGCAGTTGCTTCCCCATCATTTAGTGGGAGAATTTATGTTCTATATACACAGAATGCTGTGTAACAGAAGCAGCAGCATAATATAATTCCAATATATTGTATGTAGCCAGTAACAAATAAATAAACTATTAATAAAACGTAGAGGCCCAAGAGATGGCAGATAATAAAACATCTTTACTCATAAAAAAAAGAAGATAATTCTTTGACTGGGAGTATAATAGTTGCAGAAAAGGCTGTCAACAGCATTGTTGCTGTTGCATCTCCACAGAATGAGAATTCCATTAAATGCAACTCCCATTCTGCTTTCTTGCTTAGACCTTGGGTTGCTTCCACCACCAAAAATCCCTGCACAGTCGCTTTACTCTTAGAGAAAGCCACTTCATGTTCCTGAGAAGTTCAGGCAAGATGAACAATCTCAGTTTTGTTCCACTGGTTGAAGGCAAAAGGGAACAGATTTAGAAGAAAACGGTTACAGAGGAAGCTGATCTGCGTGGTGGCGGTGGTGGGGGAAGGAAATGAAGAGAGTGGGGTGCCGCGGTGGTGGTTAGCTCAACAGCTTGAGGCGTCAGAGTACAAAATTCAATTCCAACACCGTCTGAAAGCAGCTTGTCTGTTCGCCCCATCAATATGCGGGTTTCCTCCGGGTGCTCTGGTTTCCGCCCAGAGTCCAAAAACATACTGATCTGTAGGTTAATTGGTCATTGTAAATTGTCATGTGCTTAGGCTAGGGTTAAATAGTTGGGTTGTTGGGCGGCATGACTCGTTGGGCCAGAAGGGCCTGTTCTACGCTGTATCTCTAAATAAATAAGTAACTCCTTAGAGCAGGTGATTGAAGTGTGGAATGAAACATTACTTCAGTAAAGGATGTTTACTTTGACAAAATGAGAGAGGTTCGGATTAGGCTTAATTTTTAATAAAACTAATTGGTATTTTAATAAAATACCAATTAATAAAATATTTAATAAAACTATTGTTATTTTTTTTATTAACCTGTTTGAAAGATGGGCGTTGTTCATAAGTCTACTGTTTAATTCCCCAACCCATCTGGATGAACAGCCTACTTAAGTCAGAAACATTTTGAATTTTTGACTACTATATAAAAACAAGTGACAAAGTGCAAAGGACTCATCTGTATAAGTGAAATAAAGTATACAAAGTGAGTACTGTATGTTGTTAAGTCTATGCTAAAGTGATTGTACCCCACTGGAGATTTGCGTTGGTTATCAGGGATTTAACCCCTCATAATTTCTCTATCTCCTGAGATTTTCAATCAGTTTGCAATTTAATAAAATGAAGACTGCCACTAAATGCTTAGTTTTCCATTCCAAATGAATCGAGGAAAGGAATACAGATTGCTACAGTGCATTGTTAAAAACGTGAAAAGCGGAACAATAATTGTATTATTTAAAAAAGGTGATTCATAAAATTAAAAAATCTAAAAAATATAACAAAATAACAGGACCAATATGTGCAAAGGGAGCAATAACACTGAGCACTACATATTCATCAAAAGAAGGGAAGGACATGTTAGAGAGAGAATTAGGTGTCAGTAGTCAAGCTCAAATTTATTGTCATTTCACCTGTGTACATGTATTTCGTCAAATGAAGCTATGGTCCTCTGGACCAAGTTGCACAACACAGTTTATTTAACTCACACACAACACTGAAAGTAATATTAATATTACAGTTTTGTTATGTACTTAACTTCAACAACTAGTGGCCCATGTAGGTATTGTGACAAGAGACCTAGGCGAGGATGGTAATGATCCAAGTGCGGGAGTATCTGAAGCTAGAGTTGAATTATGACTTCAGAATTGAGATGAGAGCAGGGTTCTTGACTAGATGTTAGGCAAGAATCTGAACGATACAGAGATTCAAAAAATGCAACTGTAGACTGGACTAACATTGAGCTGACGATTAAGCACCAAACATGAATTCAGGTGCTCTTTAAATATTAAAATCCCAAAACATGGCCGCCAATTAGCAGAGAGGGCCTGGATCTTTAAATGGGCCATGCCAGCAATCCGTACTCCAGAGAATTGGAATGTCTAAACCCCAGAAGCTGGTGTGCTCGGATGCGTACTGTAACAGGCAGCAAGGAGAGAATTGCCATGTTGAAATTTTTCATGTGGCCTCAAACGTGAAATGTTAGCTGTTTCCCTTTCCACAGATGCTGCCTGATTTGTTGAGTTCTTCCAACAATTTTTTGTGTCGAATTTCTGACATTTGCAGTTGCTTGTATTTTTTTCAAGCACTTTCCAAAGTTTGCTTATGATGTTCAAAAAGGTGATAATTTAGCAATTTAAATGCTGGTTTGGGCTAAAGTTAGGGACAGTGTGGAATGTTTCCTGGGCCAAAGGTTGATCGGCCCTGCGGCTTCAACTTTCACCACAAGACTTCATACGTCTTCTAGGTGAAGATCCTTTCTCTCCCAGGGATGAGAGCTTTGGAGCTTCTGCTGGTGTTCCTATAGCTCTGAGATTTTAACAGGGTGAGGTTGCTCACCCCAGATCCAAGCCTTCTCCTTTCGCAGCTGGGCTTGGGCCCATCCATGGTGGAATTGCCAAAAATTTTACCTGTGTGTAATTGTTTGGTGGTATGTTTAGTGAATGGAGAGATATGGACATTGTGTAGGCAGAAGGGGTTAGTTTAGTTAGCCATTTAATTAGTAGTTTTATGAATTTGGCACAGAATAGTAGGCCAAAGAGCCTAGTTCTGTACTGTGCTGTTCTATATTCTATGTTTAAAAATCTGTAAAGCATTTCAGATTGATTTACTTGTCAAAGGTGCAGTGTAAGTCCATATTATCGTTAGTTTTAATAATCAGTTGTTAGGCTGCAGAGTACTCTTTGCAATTACAGTCAGTGTACCTTTCTGTCACAGCCTGCATCTGAGGCCGTGTGACTGGAGCTGACTGTGGTTCAAAACCGTTCCAGAGAATCCCAGCATCAGTGAACTGTTCGTAAGTTGTTAATTTTCTGTGAAGGCACTCTTATGTTTCCACTTAAAGAGTAAAAGTGAAGAAAGTGTGCCTGTATCTGCAAAATCCCATTGCGTTCCACGTGACATACGGTTGGCAGTGCTTGGTGTGATGTACCATTACAGGATATGGTTGTGTGTCTGCGCAGTCTCTCTGAAGATGTCTCATGAGGATTTCAACACTCACTGTTGCCAGTGCTTTCCCCTCTCCCCCATAATCATTGCAACTACCTTGGAGGTTAAAACACATGATAAACAAAACTGGGATGTAATTGTGATTGGGCTGGAGTATCTTCCTCCAGGGAGATGCCGAATACCAAAAATACTCAGTGAGTTTGTTCAAGAGGTTGTTTTGCATTCTGTGGTTACTCAGCAATGCTCTATTTATATAACACATTTGGTTTCCTTTATTTGTTATTTTTTTTTAATGTTTTAGCTGCAATTGTGAATGTTGGCAAGCCATCTGCCCAATCCAGCACTCTCTCTTCCTCAGTGGAAACTCAAACATCCACAAGGGTTGCCAAATACTCTGGCACTGGCCTGGAGAAGTCCAGGAATGAATTTCCAAGATGCCTCAACAGGCACCCTTCGGAGAAGTGTCATGGGGCTTTGCTTTATAAATTACATTGCTTGTGTTCTCCTATTTTCTCTGATAACTTTTCTTTGGTGGCAGGAAATCCAGCTGGTTGGCTAAACGTCAAGAGTCTTCCAGCATGGGTAGTGAAGGACTTAACTTGCTTTCTGGGGCTGGGCATGTTCAATGCCCACGTGTGTGTGAGTTGGGGTGGGGGGTTGGTGGCAGGGGTGCAGGTGGCATGGGCACTTCAAAGCAGGATGCTGAGTGTTCAACCGTCCATGGTGCGTGCGCCACCAGGTTAGGATTTGGGTTGTGATGTGTGGGGCAGTGACTGTACTGGAATTTTGGAATTTGTCCCTTCACTTTGTGGCCCAGAAGTGAAAAAGTGACTTGGCACCCTCATGTGATACCAGTCTGATGAATTGGGATATCAAAGCTGCACCCCCTGCCCCCCTGCCTTCCCACCATCCCCCAATTTCGAGGCAAGCACATAAATTGAGGAATTTGTGGAAAATCATTTTTGCTTTGCAGTTCATGTAGAACCAGTGCGATGTTTGTACTGGCAGTGTCATAGTTGGTCTGTACATTAAATGCTGAACAATGTTGATTTTATACTGTTATATTCATTGGGCGCGCCGTGAAATGTTCTAAAAAAGAACTTTCTGACTGAGGTTTTTAACAGATGGAAGTCAGCTGATCACAATTTGTATTGGTAATAAAGGAGTTTGGCTAATTCATGGCACACTGGAGTTTCAGCCTCTTTGAGGTACATGTTTCTCCAGCAAGCGAATGTGTTGGACATTTTGTACAAAGAAAGGATTAATACGTGCAGAAGTGAGAATGAGCCTCACTCATGTGGGGGAGTGTTTCTTTTGGAGCTGCATTTCCGTGAAGGCTTTGGAGCCAGGCATATCTTCAGAAAAGGCACATACCATAGGTGATGGGGAAATGGGCAGTCCTTCCGAAAGCCAACCAATGTCAAAGTAAAATTTATTATCCAAATGTGTACATATGGTTACCATATACCTCCTTGATATACATTGTCTTGCAGGCATTTGCAAGAAAATAGTAGCCTGACTTTTAAAAACTTTAAACATATTTATTTTCTTTCTGTTTAATTTTATTTTGAAGCCGAATGTTCCCAAGCCAGGGCCTGGCTTTGTTGTTGTGGCGAGGTGCAGTGGAGAAGTTGATGATGCTCCCCTTGGAGACGATAGGGGCTGATGAGACCTTGACTGCTTTATTCCTGTTGAGAATTGGCGGATGATATAAGGAGCAGGCAGCACGGAGTTAAAATTACAGACGATGAGATGTAGAAAACCTTACACAGAAAGTGGTGATGATCTGGAATTTGCTGCTGTAAGAGTGGTGAATCAAGGATCTTAAAAGGGAGTTGAATAGGCACTTCAGATCATAATTTGCATGGTTGTAGCGATGTGGAATGAGGCTGTATTTTCAGATACAACATTGACTTGATGGGCTGAATGGTTCTATCCTATCCCATAATAATTCCATGACTACTCGACAAACAGCTGTTGAACTCAGCTGGTTTATTCTTCATGACCTGTCCTCCAACAGAATATCCTTCTGTTCTTGCCCCCTCTCAAGTTTCAGGTTACCCGGTGGAGGTGTTATTAAGCAAATTCTACCATCAAGTTGCATAGGAAGTACAAGGGTATTTGACCAATTCTGATGAAAGGTCTTGGCCCGATATGTAAACTCTTTTATTTCCACAGATGCTGCCTGGCCTGTTGAGTTTTTCCAGCATATTGCATGTGGTTCTTGGTATTTGATCAAGGTGTTTTAATAGTATTCATGAAGGAGGTAGGGAGGGAGTTGTAGGCCACAGGGGTTCACGAGATAGTGAATGCAGTCATGGTGAGAAGCGTGTTAGTGGGACCTGGTCTTCACCTATTCCTCACTGTGTGGTGAGCAGACCCAATCAGGTCAGTGACTGCTATTCTTTAATTAACTTGGCTACTGCCATTTTTTTGTTCACAGTATGTTCAATTAATGTCCATCTTCTCTACACTCATTGTACTCACAACCTGTTCATTCCTTTCTGGAGAAACTTGCTCTTTCCCAGGCCTAGCAGCATCCTTGCAAAGTCAAGGTGGGCAGACTATGCATTCCTCTTCCCAATCGATTACCGATCTTCCCTGCACAAGCAGCAGATAGTGGGTAGATATCCAGTTCTATTTAATGGATGCCTTTCCCATGATATATATGGAAAATCAGAGGTGGTGTTTGATTTTGAAAGAGTACATCAGAATATCTTGTTGCAGAGATGTGTGTGCGCGCGCGTGTGTGTGTGTGTGTGTGTGTGTGTGTGTGTGTGAGTGTAAGTGGATACGTGTGTGCTGAGACATCCTGCAGTCGTGCAAAAAGCACTTTATGATAACCTGTTACGCTTGGGAGATCAAGACTGCAGAGCACTATTTTTTTATGCAGTGCTAATGTGCTGTCAAAACTGAAATACTCTTCGTGTTTGATGTGATGCATGATTAAAATTTGTTTAATCCACCTCTATGGAATCATTATAGTTGTTTAGACTGAAGTGTTGTATCAGAATGAATTGGAGCCGGGCTATTTCTTGCAGACTGTGTGATAACTTGTAAGCAATAAGCGTTTAATTCCATTGCGAGTGAAGAATTTCAATGGAGTATCTGGCTTGTGTGGGTTTTATAATATGGAGGCCTGACTCACTCAGGATTTCAAATCCCATCACTGAAGCTGAGAACATGTGAATCAGAAACAGGAACGGATCACTCGATCCCTCAGGCCAACCATGTGTTTCAAGTCCACTTTCCTTGCTTGGCCCCTTTTACCTGGTGAACAGAAGTCGATGGATCGTGAAAATAGTCAACAACCCACCACCCTCCAGGGGAGGGTACTGCACCCTTTACAACCCTCTGCATAAAAGAAATTCTAATTTTATCTTTAACAACTCCAGACATAAAATGTTGATATTATAGCAACCATGAGGCATTCATAAAAACCCAGCTATTGTCTTTTGAGGTTTTGAGGCAGGCAGCAGCAGTAATATATTTAAAAAGTATTGAAAGTCCCACAAAAGAACTGGGTTGAGGGAAAAGCTTTACAAAGTCCACTTTCCTCATTTTATATTTCTCCCCTCCAACCCATTCATACTTTATGACCTTATGTATGCCATTTGGAATAGAAAACTACAAGGCAAGGAATAGTACTTATGAAACAATTTTTTTTCAATTCCACCATCTCTATCTCCCCCACCACCAGCATTGCTTTATGTCGCACTTGGAAAGGCGAGTGTAATGCGCTGATAAAGGGCTGATGTCTCAACCCTCATCTGGTTTTGATTTCATTTAAATCTAATGGAAAGAGCGGCAGCCATTTTAATTTAGGCTAGGCCGTAACTGGAGCTGAGTACACTCACCATGGCTCTTTTTTTTTAAAACTGATTTTTTTTTATCTACACGTTCAAAAGTAAAGGCAGAGCAGGACTTATTTTTTTTTAGTGCGTGCGAGTGAGTGAATGGGAATAAAAAACAGATGCTTCTTGCTGCAAGGCCTGCAGGTGATGACAGGACTATACGGCAAATACATGGGGATTGTACACAGTGTTGCCAGGGGTTATCCCTGGCCCATTTCCTCAGCTGAAAACAAGCCGGGTGAAATTGGAGGGGTGGTGAGAGTGAGGCATAGGGGGATGTTGAGGGGAGAGGTGGGGGGAGGGCGCGGAAGCTGTTTCACACATAAAACGTTCCTTATTTCCGTTCTAGATGGTAGCGGCACCAGCCTCGGAAGATTAAGGCATTCACTGCCTGAGAGGGCGGAAGAAATTGATTCAGTAGGAGTTCTCAGAAGGGAATGGGGCCATATACCTGAGGCAGGGGAAAGGGGGTAGAAAAGAAACCGATAATTGTGTCAGGGAATGGCAGAGGGAAGGAAGATGAATTAGTTGGCGCATCCTTCACAGTGCAGAACCTCTGTCTATTGCTAATTCAAATACGAGAGATGAAAGTCAACCATTCCCGGGCACCGGTTTCCATGGAAGGTCACTGACTGGAAACATTAGTTCTGCTCCCTTCTCTGTGGATATTACCTAACCTGCGGTGTCCTTCCAGCCTTTCCTGCTTTTCTTTCGGATTTCCAGCCTGGTCAGAACTTTGGTTGTAGCATACCATTTGTTGTTGGGTGGACCTGTGTTGGATTCAGGCTTTGAACCCATTGTATGGGATTATTACTTATAAAGTCCTCCTGTCTGTCTGCTGTTTAAAAGTGACATGTTAACCTATTTAATCTTTATGAAGCGTTAGCAACTTTTTCTTAAATTTCTAAAAGAATATAGATAACTACCTAATTCTAGCCTCTTGCCCATTCTGGCAGCCACTTCTTCATCCTGGTGCTCTGAATTCCCCCACAAGCTCTTTGCAGTCCCTCCCTTCCTTTAAAACCTACATTTCCAACTGAGCCTTTGGTCGTTAGTTCCAATAGTCCGATGTCTCTGAATGGTTAACCCTTGTGGCATTGCACGGCCCGTCATGCTCAAAAGCTGGATCATATCACCACTGCGGCAGCCCCACGCTCCAAGCAGCACCCAGCTGTGGAGCGGTTGCCGTGGCAAGGTGCTGTATCAATTCAGGTTGCTGTGGAAGGAGGGGTAAGTTGGTACCCGAGTAAAAGTTTCACAATTATAGTTCACAGTAGCTAGCAGGTGGTAGAAATAATGATTGGTGTCAGTGGAAGTAGTGACAGATTGAGAGTGGAAAAGCTTAGTGATGCAACTGAGGCCAAAAAAAAGGCCTGAAGTCGGCATATTTCTGAAGAGGCCTGAGCGTGTCCTGGAGGGTGCAGCAGCTTCTGGTTCACATGACATCATTTCACTGCTTCAGCATTATTCTGTGCTTCATGACATCAACCGTTTCGTAGCTTCAGAACATCAAGCTAATTCGAAGGGAGACGCGGGAGTCTGAAACGTGAATCGAACTTTCGTGTTTACTTTAAGTGAGGCACGCACGTATCACATGGTAGCGTGATGACGTATGCATTTCGCATATTTATACATAAAACCCATCATTAATTATTTAAACAAATGAGAATGCTTAAGCAAACAATATCAAGTCAAGTTTATTGTCATTTAACTATATACACTTACACCGTCAAATGAGACACCTCTTCTTCGAACCAGGGGGTAAAGCACAGTAGTACACATAAACCATAAAACACACAATAACCTGAAAGTAAGAATAAAATCTACAGTTGAATTATGCAAAATAAAGTGCATAAATTAAATGTTGTCAGGTACAGAACTGATTAACCGGTGACACTTCAGATGTGATGCAATGTAGTCTGGTAAACGAACCCACAGCCATTCTGTTCTTTGTTCCCTTGCTCTTGAGGCAAAAGGATCACCGTGCATGTACGCACATCACGTAGTTACCTAGTCCCATGTTGCCCCCTGGTCTGGTTGTGGGTCAACACCAAGGGGCTCAGAGTGGACGGATGGACATGGCGTTCCGTGCGTTGAGTATGAGTCTGCAGCAACGGCGAGCTGGCGCTCCTGGTGCTTGATGCAAGAAGTAACCAATCCAAGCAACTGTCAAAGTGCTGAAAAACTCTACTCAGCGTCAGAATCAGGTTTATTATCACTGACATTTATTGTTTTGTGGCTGCAGTGCAGTGAAAGATAGAAACAACTGTAAATTATAATGAAAAATAATTAAGTAAACAGGGCAAAAGGTCATGGATTCATTGACCATTCACAAATCTGATGGCAAAGCGGAAGAAGCTGTTCCTAAAACTTTCAGTGTGGGAATCACATCATTGCGCTAATCCAGTTACTTATCCGGCTTCCTTTCCCGTCCAGAAGAAGAAACGTCGACTGTTACTGATTTCCATGGATACTACCTTACTTGCTAAGTTCCTTCATCATTTTGTCTGTGTTGCTTTGCATCTCCAGCATCTGCAGACTGTCTGGTGTTGCTTATCCAGCACACCCAGTGGGGAGGCATGGTAGCGTAGTGGCTAGCGCAATGCTTTATAGCACCAAGTAGCCGGGTTCAATTCCCACCACTGCCTGTGAGGAGCTTGAATGTTCTCTCGGTGACCATTTGGGTTTTCTCCGGGTGCAAATTGCTAATTGGTCACATGGGTGCGATTATGCGGCAGGGGCATGTTGGGTCGTAAGGGTCTGTTACTGTCCTGTATCTCTAAATAAGAAAAACAAATAAATATCACTTCAAATTTTTAAATAAATCTTCCTTGGGCCATTTTAACTTCAGTAGAGCTGGTACGGCAAAATAGCAGCAAAATCTGAATTCAAAAGCAAGGAAGGTGATTTAATGTTTCCCCAAACTAATCAAGGTGGCCATCCTCAGTGATGTCAGTTGAGCTTCTGCAGACTTTAAGCACTCTGTTCTGTGCTCTCTGTAAAACCATGGGTCTTCCAAAGCCACTGTAATAAAAACCAAAGGCTCTTACCAATCACAGACCCCAATCAGACCTGAAATGTGGTCTTGATTGTGGTTACCTCAGTTTTTTTTTGAACTGGAAGTTTCATCTGGTTTGTTTAAAACATAGTGATACGATTGTTCTGGGGTGTACCAGCTCCAACTGTGTCAAAACTTCACCTTTCCCAATATCTGGGATAATCTTTTTTTCCTAATTTCAGGAATTCTGGGCCCCAAAACATATCTTCTACTAGTTTGTGATTCTTGGATTGAGAATTGTTAAATAATTGCAAATGTTATTTCTTTAGAGTGTTTTAAATGGTTCAATAATTACTCTCCATTGGGGATCTTAAAGGAAAGTTGATAGAGGCCTAATGCTTCCTAAGAACATTGGAGCAGGAGTCAGACACATTGCGCTTCAAGCCTGTCCCACCAATGTGATCGTGGCTGATGTGCCCCAGTCCTCAAATGGTCTTCTGTGCCAGATTCCCCAATCTTTCAAAAATTTACCTGCACCCTTTTCAAATACCTGCAGCAATTCAGCCTCCACAGCCCTTCGGGATAAAAAATTCTGAAGAAGCTGCAGAGCGCAGTTCACCAATTCTGTTCTCGTCAATACGAGAAATTAACCCTCCTAGGCAAACTTCTGGAGGTGTCTGTGCCTGTGACTGAGAGTGTAAAAGCAGGATATTTATTTTTATATTTATTTATTTGGAGATACAGCATGAAACAGGCTCCTCCAGTCCAACGAGCCTCACTGCCCAGCAACCCATTGATTTAACCCTAGCCTAGTCACAGGACAATTCACAATGACCAATTGACCTAGCAGTTAGTCCATCTTTGCAGCATTGAGATGAAACTCACGTAGACAGGGAAAGAACGTACAAGCTTTCTTACCTCATAAGCCGGAATAGAGTTCTAAACTCCGACCCCCCCCCCCCCCAAACTGTAATAGCGTTGCACTAACCTCTTTACTACTGAGGCGCCCCGATACTGGTAGTTAGTTACTGCCTGTTATGCCACTGTGTTTAGGGCAGCTTTTTTGCTGTTTCTGTAACAGTTTTGTTTGACCGGTCAGGGTTATTACCCCTGAGCTGAACCCCCGAACCTGGAGGACCAGTGGATCACTTTTGGTCTGGCCTCTACCCTTTGACCTGTTCGACATGGGTGACCCTACCAAGAATCAAAGCACACGGCACTGACTCCAGCCAATAGAACTCTCCGGGTCATTGAGGCACGCAAGCCTCCAGACCCTACGGTAAGGTTGTGGTCCCCTTGGAGGCCAGTACTGGTAGTGCTACATCAATTGCTGCTTGTACTTTTCCACCACTTTCTTTACACCAACTTCTGCAGTAAACAAGGAGCACTGGCATTTTACGTTATCCTTGAAGTTTTGCCATTCTTGACTGTGTCTGTCTGATTGAACGCTGCATTAAGGATTGTATGGTGTGTCTGTTAATGCTGGGTCAGCGGAGAATTAGAGCTTCCTACAGATTCCTCACTGTGAAACCTGAAGGGAAGCTGTAATCCTGGGTTACTCTTGCCAAGTGGTCGTAGAGATGAGCTTCAAGTGGTTGTTTATTTGTAGAGGTATAGGTTCTTCCAGCCCTTCGACCACGCAGTCCCACAATCCCCCGATTTAACCCTAGCCTAATCACAGGACTACTCACAGTGACAAACTCGTACGTCTTTGGACTGTGGGAGGAAACCCACCCCGTCACAGGGAGATCATGCAAAACTCCGTACAGGGTGGGAATTGAACTCGTGTCACCTATACTGTAAACCGTTGTGCTAACCACTATGCTACCGTGCAGAGCCAACACAAGACACGGTTCGTAGGGGAGAGGAGCAACTCTTAAGACTGGCTAACATTGGGAGGAGGGGAGATGGTGTGTAGGAAAGTAAACAAACGTGTTTGCCACACCTGCTTTTGGATCACCTCTGCGGCTCATTCCAAGCGAGTGGGAGAAGGAATATTTTGGAAGACGTTTTGACTCTTGTTGGATGCGGACACATCCCGATGACAGGATTCAATGCAGAGCCGTGTTGACTGTTCTAAAATCATTGTTAGACTGGAAGTGTAAACTTGTTTCTGTTTGACAGCTTCTTTTTTTAGCAGGGAATTTGAGCTGCCTGCTCAGAGATACACTATTGCACCCAGCTGAGCAAATAAGCAATCTCGCATCCCATTTGGCAGGACATGTATACATGATAGACTGTGGCGAAATGTATAATTTTTTTTCTCCATGAAAAATATTTTAAACTGTAACAGATGTGTGAGTAGGCACAAATATACCAGGTTCTTTGTAAAAGAGAAAAGTTGCAGTGCTTTATAAAGCAAGGGATAGGCTGAATTCAGAATCAGAATCAGGTTTAATATCACCGGCTTATGTCATGAAATTTGTTGACTTAGCGGCAACAGTATAATGCAATACATAATAATAGAGAAGATATCTAAATTACAGTAAAAAAAATGTCTTTATATATAAATATAAATAAATAAATACACACGTGTGTGAGTGTGTGTGTGTGTGTATACATACATATATATATATATATATATATATATATATATAATATAAATAAAATAAGTAGTGCAAAGATAGAAATAAAAAAGTAGTGAGGTAGTGTTCATGGGTTCATTGTCCACTCAAATATCTGATGACAGAGGGGAAGAAGTTGTTCCTGAATCATTGTGTACCTTCAAGCTTCTGTACCTCCTCCCTGATGGTAACAATGTGAGTGAGTAAGGCATGACCTGGGTGATGGGGGTGTCCACTTTTTTGAGGCGTCGCTGCCCTGGATACTACAGAGGCCAGTGCGCAAGGCGGAGCTGACTAAGTTCGCAGCTCTCTGCAGTCTACTTTGATTTCTCATTTTCAGACCTTCCACTGTAGGTAGAATGAAACACTAAGTGATAAATACGTTGCTGCCCTTCCTGGAGTTGGTTTTGTACAGCAGCATATAACGCTCGTTGAACGCGTGTTTTTTTCCGGAATTCAGGAGAGCTGTTTGTCTCATGGTGGTCCTGGCATTTGAAGTTTGAACTTTCCTGCTGCCCATTACACCTCTGGCCTTTACGGCAGCAACAAAGGTCCTCTATCTTTGGCAGTGTTCAAGGCTTCTTTAATCACGTCTGTGACTTCCTCTTGGTTTTCACTACTGTCATTTATGCAAACCCCGGGCACACGGATATAGAATGATATTTAATTGCTGTTTCCATAATGGTTTTGCTTCACCAGTCAGGGTTGTTAGCCCTGAGCTGAACCCCCCAAACCTGGAGGGCTGGTGGACCACTCTTCGTCTGGCTTCTACCCTTCGACCTGTTCCACACGAGCCATCCTACCAAGAGGCAAAGTATAAAGCCCTGACTCCCGCCGATATAGTTCTGTGGGTGATTGAGGCACGCAAGCCTCCAAGTGGGCCATTCTGCCCCTTGATCTTGTTCTGCCTCTTGGTTAGTTTGTGGCTGTTCACCTTTCTGAACAGCCACAGAACTGCCTTAGTTCCCCAACACCCTAACCCTCTCTTCAAACCCAGATCAACCAATCTCTGCCTAATCCACGATTCAACCAGATCACTACCCAGTTATGTGTGAGGCTTTTGAAGGCATGATAGAGAACCCAACAAATACACAGGTAATCATGTTTTTATTTGACAGGTGGCACTCAGAGGTGGTTCCCTATTGTTTAGCTCTCTGGAGCAGGAACCTTAGCCCTGCTTAATATTAGTAATTCCTTCTTTGAGTCACTCATCAGAGGTGAAGCCAGCACTGAGTGAATACAACGATGTGAGTTGGGGCGGAAGCAGGACTTCTCAGTTGTACGCCAGCCACAGGAGGCCAGCGTTTATATAGTGAGGGGAGACTGAAGGGAGCAGGCACCCTGGTAACACTGACCAACCCTAGTTGGACAAGAGGCTCTTTGGGGAAGGAGCTGTGTGTGGGGGAGGGAGGAGGACCAGAGGTTAAACAGGCAAAACAGAGAGTGTCCAGGTCACCATTGTTCCTTCAGGAAAGGAGATCTGGCCCGTATTGGACTCCAGAACCACTGCAGTCTGAAACAACTTGGGTATTAATTTCCAAGTCACTTGGCTTTCCAAGCCCGCTTCAGGAGCATACAGCAGTCACATCATCGGGTCCAAACTCCTAGAATTCCCTAGCCTAAAGTAGTTTGAGAGAAGCTTCCCTAGAAGGACTGAAGTGACTTAATACGGCAACTGATCCCACCTTCTCAAGGGCAGTTGGGGATGGTCAATAAATGCTGACCTTGCCTGTGATGCCCAGATCCCATTGAGCAACTGAAAGCAATGACGTTGCATTTGGGCACACACCATTTGTGGACACCTGGTGGATTCTTGCGATCAGGTGCTGTCATCTGTGGATTGTTCAGATTGTCACTGCAGGGGTGTGAGTGTGAGTGTGTGTGTGTGTGTGTGTGTGTGTGTGTGTGTGTGTGTGTGTGTGTGTGTTTGTGTGTGTGTGTGTGTGTGTGTGTGTTTGTGTGTGTGTGTGTGTGTGTGGTGTGTGTGTGTGTGTGTGTGTGTGTGTGTGTGTGTGTGTGTGTGTGTGTGTGTGTGTGTGTGTGTGTGTGTGTGACATATTTGAGCAGGCCAGCAAATTCCCTAAATCCCTTCATAACACTGGCCAAAGTCGGTACTTTGTGACAAAATAAAATGTTTCAGTGAGCATTATAATTAAAACCAGCTGACAGAAGGATAACCCTTTCTAATTATTGTGCTCTTTAGAGCAGGGACAGGTGCCGAAGCACAAGTCTGCTGACATAATGCGGCTGAGTGGACCAGCAGCTGACTGGACAGATCTGTCAAGCGCAGCACAAGGTTACGAGCATAAAGTTCTCAAAAAGAAATCTCATTAACCAGGTGACAACGTGGAGCAGACTGCATTGTGTAAACACTGAAGTGACTCCCTTAAACAGCTGTTGTCTGTGCTTTGTACCTGTCTTTGGCACATAAGTGGGTCGGGACTACGTTCCTGAGGAAATGCTGGTACCACACCAGTGGGTTGGAGGTCTTGGGCATTTAGGGTTAATATGAGCTCCAGCCCATGGTGCAGTGATCCCAGATGACTCAAACATCTGCCTAGGTTAGTATTCACCAAAGCTTAGAGGAATGAAAGGGGATATAATTGAAACTTTAAAAAACTCTTGACAGGGTAGAAAGACTAGATGCAAGGAGGATGTTTCCCCTGGTGCGGCTGTCTGGGGCAAGAGGTCACGGTCTCAGATTACTGGCGAGAGATTTAGTACTGAGATGAGGAGAAATTTCACTTGGAAAATGTTGAACCCTTCAAATTTGTTACCATGGAGGTTGTACAGCCAGGCTTACTGAAAATCTGATGAAAGAATATGGACGAACTTTTAGATGGAAAAGGATCAGGTGGTCTGGAAAGAGTTATTGAGTGAACCAGCAAGGAAACAGTCACTTTAACCCAACTTGTCCATGCCAGCCAAGGTGACCCCCTCTGGTAGTTTGTCCCATATCCCTCTAAAATTTTCCTATCCATGTATTCATTCAAATACCTTGTAAATGTTGTTATTTGTCTTTAAAACACTGGACATAAAATTTAAAAGAAAGAGTTCAGCCTAGCAAAATACAGATAGTAACTTTGTATTTCCTTTCTTCCATGCATCACTCTTATGTTCCTGCAATTGTCGTTATTGTCAATCCTGACTTATTTATTTATTTGGGATTGATTGGGATATAGCATGTAATAGGCCCTTCCACCCTTTCAAGCCACACCGCTCAACAACCCTTGATTTAACCCTAGCCTAATCGTGGAACAGTTTACAATGACTAATTAACCTCCCAACCGGTACATCTTTGGACAATGGGAGGAAAGCAGAGCACCCGGAGGAAACGCTTGCAGTCATGGGGAGAGCATACCAGCTCCTGACAGATGGCGGCAGGAATTAAACTCGGGTGGAAGGTACTGTAAAGCATTGTGCTAGCCCCTATGCCAACATGCTGCTCCATAAAGATAGATTGACCGACTTAAGCCAAAGCAAAAAAAAAATCAAACGAGTTTGGAGAAACGGAAAAGGTGAAAATTAGAGGAACCCCAACATGCAAAAGAATTGAATCGCACAAACAGAGAAAGCAAAGAGTGAAAAACACAGAATATAGAATACATCGAAGTCATCGAAAGAGACTTGTAAATGCCTGCCAGAAAATGAATCTCAGGGATGTATATGGTGACAGATACGTAATTTGATAATACATTTACTTTGAAGATTTGAACTTTGGACATTAGTCTACAGATTCATGATGAAAGAGGATAGAGTTGAGATAGGCAATCGGCCAAGATCCTACAGAATGGCAGAGCAACCTTTGAAGGCAAGAATGGCCTTCTTCTGCTCCTATTTCTGTTATTTTGTACGATTAGGGCAAGCATCAGCTGAAGGTTAATGTCTGCCGAAGTCTGATTGGCAGGTGATGTCATCCTTGCTGTGGAGTGGATTCCCTTCGTCCCTCTGTGACATGCAAGCTAAGGGCAGGAAAGGAATTTGCAACCCGGCAACTTGTTTTTGCACCCAGCTGCCTTTGGGTCTCACCAGCTGCGACTCGGTCACGGAGAACCTGCGCTCCTCCCGTGAGCTTCAAAAGTGATTGCCGTCTCCTGTGCAGTGACACTGCCCTGGCAAGGAACAGGTGCCAGTGCTTGGGTCCCATGGTGTAATTGGGATGAATTAGACGTCCAGCACAAGAGCTGCTGGAGGAAAGTCCAAAGTAAATTTATTATCGAAGTACATATATATCGCCATATGCAACCCTGAGATTCATTTTCTTGCGGGCATACTCGGTAAATCAATTATAGAATAAAAACCGTGAAAGACCGCGCCTACTTGGGTGTTCAACAGGTGTGCAAAAGACAACAAACTGTGTGAATACAAAATGAAGGAAATTATAATAATTAATAAATAAATAAGCAACAAGTATCAAGAAAACAGTGGGTCAGGCAGCATCCGTGAAGGGAAATGGACAGTCAGCGTTTGGGATTGAGAAACTCCTGATGGATTGATTTGAGTCCTGGTGAACCTCTATAAATTTCCCTCTTTTGATGCTGCCTGACCCACTGAGTTCCTCCAGCTCCTCTTGTGTTGCCCCAGATTCCAGCGTCTGAAGTCTTGAGGAACTCGGCAGGCAAGGTAGCATCTGGTGGTGGTGGTGGTGGCATCTGTCGGTCACGAGAGACCATGGATCTGCGCCTGGAGTTTCCAGGGCACAGGCCTGGGCAGGGTTGTATGGGAGACCGGCAGTTGCCCAAGCTGCAGGCCTTCCCCTCTCCACGCCACCGATTTTGTCCAAGGGAAGGGCAGTAGGACCCATGCAGCTTGGCACCGGTGTTGTCGCAGAGCAATGTGTTGTTAAGTGCCTTGCTCAAGGACACAAACACACTGCCTCAGCTGAGGCTCGAACCAGTGACCTTCAGGTTACTAGTCTGATGCCTTGCCCACTAGGCCATGCGCCAAAACAATCTATGGAGAGGAATAAACAGTCAGCGATTTGAGCCAAAGCCCTCCAGGAGTCTTGATGAAGGGTCTCAGCCTGAAATGTAGACTGTTCATTCCTCACAGTATTTTGTGTGTTGTTCTGGATTTCCAGCCTCTACAAAATCTCTGCATCTGCAGTCCTTTGTTTTTGAATTAATAGTCCAGTGTTTCCTTAGTGGGTTAGTAGGTGATGTTAAATCTGACAGACCAGGAAAACTCCAGGAACAGCTGACACTCCCCGACCTCTGCACTTTCAGTGGTGGCCTGGTGGGAGAAAAGTTCAAAAACTTGAAGTACATTCGTAATCAAAGTGCGTATATGTCACCATATACAGCCCATCCCAGAGATGTGTGACTGGTAGGTTAGTTGGTCGCTGTAAATTTCCCCCAGTGAGCAGTTGAAGAAGGGAGGTGTTGGTGGGGAAAACTGGCCCTTCAACCCACACAAGCTGAGCGTGTTGTAGGACCGGTTTGCATGCTGCATGCGCCCACACTGGCAATGCTGGTGAGGAGCTAGGGACCTGAATCCCAGGTTTAGGGAGAAATCAAAGGTCGGCGTTCTCTCGCTCCTCGGTCACGGGTGCACGGCAGACGAGTGATGGTGAGAAGGGGAAGTGTTGCGGAATGCGGAAACACCGGCCGGTGCTCCAGCAGACTGTCGTGACCCTGTATTAAATTAGGAACAGTGAAGCCAAACCCCACGATTGGCCCCAGCTGGTTTTCAGATGCCAGCGCGGTACCTGGTTGAGAATGGGCCAGTTTCCTGCCCTCTGCACAATTAATGCCAGACGTACCCTCAGATCTTTTCCTTTAAAGAAAGCCCCCTGGCTCTAAGTGGATTAGTGGTGGGGGGGAGTTGTGTGTGGAGGGAGCTCAGAGTACAGAATCCTGGGGAATAACTCTGGAGAGTTTTTCATGGAATTTGATAGGCCACAAGTTTAATGTATGTAGTAAAAACAGATCAAAATGACTAATACTGTATAAATTACGAAATTCCACTACTCTCCAGATTTGGATTTCTGTTGAAAATCCATAGGGAACAGTTCATTTTAATAAAAAAAAAGGCTTTTTACATTCTCTTAAAATATATATGTGATGTAAAAACATAAAAGTAAAATCTCAAATTTAGAAGCTTAGCCAGGAGCTCAACACTTAACTATGGCAGAACGCCACTAGTCATAAAAAAGCAACAATTCTGTAATCTGAGCCGACCTGGCTTTGCACAGGCCAAAATTCTGATTGAGTGCCTGAACTTAAGTTGTACCTTACTGTACTGAGACAGGAAGAGAGGTGACGGTGGAGAAGCTTCCCTTGGGAAAAAAACTGTCAGAATAATTAAAGATATTGCAGTGTTTGTGCTCAGCTCTGGGGTTCTGACTAGTGATTTGCCGGTGGGAAGGTGCCCACCCACTGGTATTGATCCAGGACACTATCAGGCTGCAGTCCAGCTTCTTCCCTGGGCACATGTCGTCTGCCGAAACATTGTGCTTGCTCATGGACAAAGCTCCCATGGGCTGAGGTGCTGGTCGAGCTGCCGGCCATTTGAATGGGAGCGTGATAAAAAGGGGGGGAGATATCATTTGGCGGAAGCATCGCGGTTACCTTGCATCGTCAAATTGCCTCTAATCCTACCCTCCCCTTACCAGAACGCTCCTTGCCACTAATCCATTGACAACCCTTTCTCTAATCTCTGCCATTTCCCACCAAACCCACGGAACCACTTGGAGTCAATCAGCATCCATCCCACTGCTTTGGAAAATCCCAGTGAGCGCCAGGGAGCAATGTCCGGCAAAGGGGGCCACCGTTGCCCCCTTTGCCACTAATATTGCCAACATTGCCACCGTTTGGCAGTCAAATATTTTGACAGCTTGCACCTCTTCCAGGCAGTAGCATTTTTCTCCAGTAACTCCACAGCGCACATTTGATACTTAGCTGAAGGCAGGGAGCCTTTTTTTTTAACATATTCAAGGAAAGCAAACAAAAAAAACCTTTTTAAGGGAGAGGTGACAAAACCTCTAAGGATTCGAGAGGAATAGTTTGCTCAAGAGAATGGTTTTCAGATGTGGACATGTCTTCTCATTGATGTCACCAGCACAGTATTGGTTAACTGTCCCCGTACCCAGAGGGCAGTCACAGTTTGGGTCTCCACACCTCAGCTTCTTGTTCTTGCAATTAGTTTGAGTAGCTTGTCCTAAATTTCTTCTCTGACCGTCCTTGAACTAAATGGGTAATGTAGCTGTTAGCGTGGTGCTGTTACAGCGTTGGTGACCCGAGTTCAGTTCCACCTCTGTAAGGAGTTTGTACGTTCTCCCCACGACCGCTGTGTGTGTTTCCTCCGGGAGCTCCGGTTTCCTCCCACATTCCAAAGATGTACAGGTTAGTAGGTAATTGGTCACATTGGGGTAATTGGGAGGCATGGGCTCGTTGGGCCAGAAGGGCCTTTTAATGTGCTGTATCTTTACATAAAATATCTCCAAATCAGGGGTTTTCAACCTCGGGTCCATGGACCCCTTGGATTAATGGTAAGGGTCCATGGCATAAAAAAAGATTAGGAAGCCCTGGTCTAAATAAAATAAAATGGCTTTGTGGACATTTTCTGAGGCAGCTAAGAACAACCAGATAGGATAGAAGGGGTGAGCACAGGAATCTGTTAGTTGGAACCGATAGGACTAATCAGGTAAGGGCAACTTGTAGGATTTTAGGATGGTCTTGTTGGTTTATCAATGTAACTGATAACTTATTCCAGATGTAATCAACTGAATTTTACAACCTAACCCTATCACTGAGTGGATCAAACTTGTGCCTCCTGGTCAAAATTAACTGGTCCGATAACATAATCACTATACCACCATACTCAGCTGGATACCTTGGCTCAATATTGCCAGATCTGTCACTAAGTGCACCGACTGCTGCTGATTGGTGACTACCAATGATTGGGTATTGTTATCTGGCATGGAAGGAAGCCTTTCTGCCCATCAACTTTATGCTGTCCTGACAGTTCTATTTCCCAAGATGCTATTCAACTGGAGCGCTCAGGGAGACCCACGCAGTCACAGGAAGAACCTGCAAACTCCACACAGACAGCACCCCAGATTGGGATTGTACCTGGGTTGCTGGTGCTCTGAGATAGCAGCCGACCTGCTATGTCACCATGTGCTCACCCTGTGCTCACCCCTGCCCCTCTAAGAGAAATTCCCCTTAAGGAAAACTCTCCAAGCTCCGCCTGGCATTTCTGCGCACAAGCACACTCATGTAATCTCCTAGGTTAACCACTTCACTTTTGATTAATCTAAAACCAAAAGAAAAATGTTAGCCAATGAGAAAGATAATGGCAGTGCGCTCAGCTGCCAGTAAGCCGATGGTGCTTCAAGAAAACCATGTGTATACGCTTTGGCCAAAGTACCCTGTTTCTTTTTGAAGTACAGTCATAAAAGGCAACCAAGGGAGTTAACCACAGCTTTACCACAGGAAAACATCGTGCTTTTCCCAATGGAAAAAAAGGAACAGAAAAGGGAGCGATTAGCCTCAGCCGTGGGATAGACGCCAGTGTTCCAGCATTGTGGGCCAGCAATCTGGAGTTTTGGGCTGATGATCTAAAGGCACAAGTTCAAATCTCACTATAGGAGCTGCAGAATTAAAAATAAATTGATAAGTTTTACATAAAATCAGCTACCTGATTGCTGAAAAAACCCAGCCAGTTTGTTTCTGTTCTCCAAGAAGTTTGTAGTTCTAACTTGCCTGGCTTGCTTGTGACTCTAATAACTCACCTGCCTCTGAAATGCCTCATTCATTTTTTGGAGCATCTAAAACTGAGAGATAAATGTTGCCCTTGCCAGAAAAACCACATTCCAGGAATAAATATTCAAAGAAAGACAATTGCACAAATTCCTGAACTACTCAGAATTATTTGGTACTCAGGGGGCTGTGCTGAAGACAACTGAAAAAAAGACACAAAATTATCTTTCATAAAACCCTTTCAGAATATTTTAAATACCACTTGGGCTTGCCAAGATGGGATGGCCATTCTGCAGAATAGGGGTGGCTTTCTAGTTTTTCCTCCCAAAAGTGCTGACGGTCATGCGTTGTCAGCCAGCTTCAAAGTTGTCCCTGTGGAGGGAACAGACCCAGCTATGCTTCAAAAGTGGTTGGTTTCACCGCCACTCCTGAAAGGGCAAAACCAGTCTTTGGCATCCTCACAGCTTCTCTGAATAAGATGGCCAGTTTAGTTCCAGTCTGTGCATTACTTAAGATTTAAAAGATGCAGAATTCATAAACACAAGATATTCTGTACATGCTGGAAATCCAGAGCAACAAACACAAAATTCTGGAGGGACTCGCAGGCAGGGGAATAAGTAGTCGATGGTTTGGGACACGATCCTTCATCAGGACTCATTGAATCAGGAAGTCATATAATCTCTTTACTTCTGGGACCAGGAAATAGATGGGATAAAGGGGACTTATAGCCAGAGCATCATAGAGATCCAGAAAAGATAATTGGATTACTTTACAATGAAAGGGCAAGAATTTTCCTGATTTTGATGTAGTTTGTTTAGCTTTCATATTTCTGGTTCATTGACAGCTGCGTCTTTAGTGGAGTCATAGAGTCATTCAGCATGGTTACAGAACCTTCGGCCCATCTAGTCCATGCTGAACAAAATGCACATCTGAGCTACTACCGTTTGCCTGTGGTTGACCCATATCCTTCCAAACCTTTACCTATCCATATACCTGTGCGAGTGACTGGTTCTTCTTTCTGAAATTCCTCGTCCTTGACCCTCTTTAGAAGAGGCTTTCCACTACAAGTGTTGGGGAAGGGCTGGCGCTGGGGGTGGGGATTAGTTTGGTGAAGAATGACGCTGGAATGTAGATGCACATGAGAGAGAGAGAAAGAGAGAGGAAGAAATAGCTCTACTGCTGGACAAGGTAACAGAAGCCACTTCATTATGTAAAACATACATTCTAGAAATAGGCAATTTTGTTAACAGAAGCCAGCGCCTATTGATTGTCACTCTTGACTACATTTTTCTTTGTGTTTTTCTTTTATCCGCCGTGACAATTTTATGACAAACGTCCCTAACTATGAGCGGCAGAGGAAGGAATCTGGATGTACAGAGTACTGCGGGGTTGCAGGTCCAGGAATTATCTCCAGTAACAACTTCTGCACTTGTAAGAGGCTGGATTTAAAAAATAACATACAAAGCAGGAAGCTGTGGCTGCCACATGCGGGGTTATACATAACTGTCTGGAGTTAATTAACTACCTGTCCTGCTACAGCTTCGCCAGTAGAACCTTTCCTTTTTAAAAGGAGAAAAAGGAAAAAACAAGCAGAAGAGACAAAATCACACCAATCCCTGAGACAGGTATTAGAGAATTATTCCAATATTCCAATTAAAGCCGGCATTCCCCTGAATACCAAGGGATATCAAGTCAGTGGAGCAACAACTCGGAGCGGAATTAATGATTGCTTCGCTGATTGAGTTGACCTCTACTCCGATACTCTTGCTAATTTCTTCGCTTTTATTTCAAAGGCATTCTCTTAAATTGTCCTCGGCGAATTCCTTTTAAAGCCTGTTGAGCCGGACTGGTGTATTTCTGCTCTGTGCTTAGGAATATCATTTCTTTCCCAATGTATCCCACGTGATCATTTTTAAGTAGTACCATTCTCAGCCCTCTCTGCCTCAGCTCCTTTCTCGAGTTCTGATCTAGTCCTACCCCCCTCCTGTTCTCTCCTATCAGACACCCTCAATGAGGGAGACCAGTCAAATGTTACTTCTGCCTGCGTTTGGCAGGTGTCCCTCTCCCTATCGTTTGCTGCTGTCAGTGGAAGGTGCAGGAGAATTGGGTCCAAGCGGCAAGTGAGACTCTTTCTTGGAGGACTCTGCAGTGTGATGATTAGGGTCTGTAGCTTTGGACTCGTTTCAGAGGACTCTGCGGTTTGATGTTCGGTGTCCGCATCTTTGAATTTGTTTTGGAGGAGTCTATGGTTTGATGTTTAGTGTCTGTGGCTTTGGACTCATTTTGGAGGAGTCTGCAATTTGTATTGCACGTGTTTCTAGTTTCTGGTTGGAAGATTTCATCGGATGCCTCAGCACAAACCTACCTCTGCAGCCTGCAGTCACTGATGGACTGAATTCCCCCAGACCATTTCATACTTAGGTGTTTAATGTTTTGTGCCTTATTCGCTCACTTTTTGCAATTTACACATTTGTTCTTTTTCACATATTGGGTGTTTGATACTTTGATAGTCAGTGTACTTTGAATCTTTGAATAATCACTCCAGCATTTGTGGAGACGACTTTAGATACAATAGTTTGTGGAAAAGTTGCTCCCAAAATCTCTTTGCCCCTCTGTTTAACCTGCCTCCTTTAAGATGTTCTTTCAAGTAGCATCTCTTTGGACTAGCTTTCTACCTCAGCATGATTATGCCTGATATCAAATTCTGTTTGACTACACTCCTGTATGTCGCTTCAGGTAGTTTCCCTCTGGCAGCAGGAAACACTCAGATAAGTAAATGAATAAGGAAGGTTTAGAGGGATATGGGCCAGATTTGGGCAAATGCAGCTTGTTTAGATGTGCATTCTATTTATTTATTGAAATAAAGCACAAAATAGGCCCTTTCGACATTTCGAGACACACTGCCCAGAAATCCATCTAGCCTAATCAGGGGACAATTTACAATGACCAATTAGCCTACCACCCCCCGGTATGTCTTTGGACTGTGGGAGGAAACCCACTCGGTCACGGGGAGAACGTACAAACTCCTTACAGGCAGCAGCGGGAATTGAACCTGGGGTCGCTGTTACTGCAAAGCATTGTGCTAACCACTACCTATGCTACCGGGCCCATCTTGGGTGCATGGGTAAGATAGACTGTGAAGAGCCTGGTTCTGTGACGTACGACCATGGACTAGGTTTGGAGAATTACCGAGTGCCGCAGATTTGGTGGCTCTGTGCCGTACGACTACAGACTGGGTTTGGAGAATTACAGAGCGCTGCAGATTTGCGGAGCCTCGCTTCTGTGGCCAGTGATGGTGAGGTTAACTGATGTTGTTTGGTTGGGATGGGGGAGGTGTCAGGGATGTGAAACCTCTGCCCTTAGCGACCCTTGAGCTTGGCGTTACCCTCTTGCAGATACCAATGGGCTGGCTTGGCTGATTTTTGTGTGCTTACTTGGTACAGTATTATTTTGAAGGATCAAAATCTTGCCAAAATCTGACTTATTTGACCTCAAGAGGCAGAGATGGTCATTTCCTTTGGAAATTAGTTGCTATTCAGGTGCTGCCCAAAGCCTGTAATTGATACTTCATGACATCATAAGCGCTGGAGGCCAGAGACTAATTCCTTTCCAGTCTCTTGACAAATTTGTGTGCCAACAAGGAGAGCCCCCAGTCATGTCGGCAGACATGGGCATTAGCTGCATTTGAAATGATACCCTTGAACCAGGTTTCTGACTCATAAACCTGTATTGAAGTCACAAGCAGGGCTGCTGGTTAACGTCAGTTTCACTGCTACGCACCACTAAACTGGCACATCATCCCACTCTTGGGTATGTTTGGGAATCGGCCATTGACACGGTGTGAGGCACTTGTTATGTGATTATGGCCCATTAAGTCAGTGATTAATGGGCCGTTTTACAGGCTAGGGTCACCTTAGATCACCGGAGTGTTCAGAAGAAGGAGCAACAATACAGTGAACGTGCAGCGAGGGCGGGAAATGAAATGGGCAAATCAATAAAGAAATCTAATTCCTATGTGATGAGAAATTAGCTGATTGCCAGCATGTATTACAGCACACAATATGTCATGCAATAAACAGAAGGGACATGCATTTAAAGCGAGAAGGCGAAGTTTAAGGGAGATGAAAGGTGCCGGGAGAGGGCCGGTAACATCACAAAGGATCCCACCCACCCGGCTCATGGACTGTTTGACTCACTCCCATGAGGGAGGAAGCTACTAGCATCCAATTCAGGAGTACCAGTCTCAAACACAGTTATTTTCCCCAAGCAGTAAGAGTGATCAACACCTCTACTCACTAACCCACCCCTTCACTCCCACCAGCACTACTTAATCATTTCCTGTTGTCAAAGACACCTTATGTGCAGACACTCTTGTGCCTAGCGTCACTTTATGGACATACAGTCAATCAATGTCTACAAGCTATCTTATATATTTATACTTATTATGCTTTTTTAATTTTTATGTTCTTTATCTTATTGGGTTTTTTTGCTGCATCAGATCTAGAGTAAGAATTACTCTGTTCTCCTTTACACTTGTGTTCTGGAAATGACATTAGACAGTCTTGAATCAGGTGAAGGTAATGTGTGGGCAAGTTTACTCCACAGAAAGTGACAGGAGTCTGGAGCTAGCTCACAGCGATATTGATGGAAGAAGATTCAATATTAGTGCTGAACAGACTCTCATTTAGACAGTTAGCATATAGACAATAAAGTGATGAATGCAGAAGGAATTAAGTTTAATTTGGTATTATGTTCAGCACAGGCATGGTGGGCTGAAGGAGCTGTTCCCATACTACCCCATTCTGTGTTACTTAAGGAACGTAGTAATATCATGCTCTTACTGTTTAAAGAGTTAATGAATTCAGAAACTGTGTTTAAATTGCACTAGAAACCGGAGGAGGTAGAATTAGCTCCCCTTATTTTCACATCTGTGGAAGCTAGGAGCAGACAGCTAGTCACAGGATTCATAGCCTGACTTTGACTTACCTTCTTGGAGCCACTTGGAGCCAGCCTCTTGTCCTGGTATAGAAGAAAACGCCCCGACAAAGCCTAGGGGTGACTGGCTCCAGTTTCTTCAAGGTCTTAGATGAAACTGAAGCAACTGGAAATACCCAGCTGACCAGGCACCATCTATGAGGGGAGAAGCAGAGCTAAGGATTCAGGTTAATGACCTTACAACCGAATTGGAAAAAATTAATATACACAGAAAGAATGGGAAAAAGATATCCTGATGAAAAGTCACTCTTTCCATGGACACTGACTGACTTGCTGAATATTTCCAGCACCTTCTGCTTTCGGTTTGGTGAAAGACTCTTTATTAGGAATCATTCTCTGCAGCAGCTACATAGAATTAGAAACATAGTGATCCATATGAGTGACTGTCTTGTCTACATACACTTGTGGGAGAAAATACTTGGTTTGAGAGACGGAATGGTGTGAGTGATTGAATCCCATTCCCAGGCCATGTTCACCATTTTCCAAACAAGAGCCACACTCTTCCACAGGCAGCATTTGCTGAGCGAAAAATTGAACTCCTTGGTCAGGAGACCATTCTTCCCGGCTCTTGGGAGCTATCTGTGTCTGCAAAGCAGCTGCTTCCCTTCAGCCTCCCAAAATGGACTTCGCGAGATGTACATGACGTACTTGTATGAAGCAACAAGTCTTGACACTGGAGCATTTGGGAGTGGTTGTAAGATTAAACCCAGGAGAAGGGAAGTCCATTGGGTACCGATTTTGACTTTGGGTGTTCCTGAGTTCAGAGTTCAATTCCTGTTCTCTTGTCTTGTCCATGCCTCACCAACTGCCGCCACTGGGCTATAAACATGCAGGAGCAGTGTGTGGTGAAGTGCCTTGCTCAAGGACACACATGCTACCTTGGTTGAGGCTCGAACTAACAACCTTCAGATCGTCAGCCCAAAACCTTAACCACTTGGCCACGTGCCAACACTCTGTATGTCTTCCCTGTGGAATGCGCGGGTTTCCTCCGGGTGCTCCCACGTCCTCCCCAGTCCAAAGACATACCGGGTAGGTTAATTGGTCAATGCAAATTGTTCTGTGGTTAGGTTAGGGTTAATTGGGTTTGTTTGGGGTGGTGTGGCTCGAAGGGCCTCCTTCACACTGTATCGCTAAATAAAATGAGTAATAAACCATGGCATATTATTGAGCCTAAAATAGCTGTTAGTCAAATAAGCAGAAAACCAATGTGTTTAAGCCTACATTAAAGTATTAAAACATTGTCGACATTTTGGGTTAAAACGCTGTATCAGGACCAATAATTAAAGTAATGCAAATGTGCAAAACATTTATATGTTGGAAAGAACGGATGATTTGCTTTCCTATGTAGTGCCTTTAACAACCTTTGGATAGCTTTGTAGATGATTAAATATGTATTGAATTATAACCATTATTTTAATGTAGAAAACCCAACAGTCAATTTGTGCACAGTGGGGACCCACAAATAGCAAAGTCACAGTAACCAAGTAGTGTCGCGGGCATCTTTTAGGTCTGCTGGAGAAGGAAGTATGAGCCTTTGGGTCCAGCGTCTTCCCACAATATGGCATCTCCACCCCTGCAGCTATCCCCAAACACAGTACTGCCATGACAGACGTAGATTTAAGCCTCAAATCTGTGCCGATCTCTCAGATCCTTGTTTCTAAGCAACAGCTGAATGAACGCCTAAAAGAGCATTACCTGTTTTTATTCTAAAGGAATTTTAAGTGTTTGTAAACTCTCCTCTGTTTAAAACCAAGATTCAGACTAGAAATTGGGGTACTGAGCAACTGAACAGATTAAGCTGAGCTAATTGTGTATGCATATGTGTGTGTGCGTGCGTGCATGTGTGTCTATATTATTAAATTAGAACTTTTTATGCTATTTTAAACCACAGTTTTTTTACACACTGGAGCTTTAAGTGTGCAGTTAATCAAAACCACCATGTTAATAATTTAGAGAAATAATGGACAAATTAATGGACAAATCTTGCTGTTTTGAGGTTAGCAGGAATGAAGGAGAAAAGTTGAGTCTGTCACTCTCTCTCTCTCTCCCTCCCTCATTCTCTCTCTTGTTCTCTCTCTCTCATTCTCTCTCGTTCTCTCTCTCCCTCATTCTCTTTCTCCTCAATTTGCCAAGCCGACATATGAGGCTATGCTGCTGCCTGTTTAAATCAAACACACAAAAAAGAGCAAATTACTAGATTTTATCTTGCACTTGTTTTCTCCTCAAGATCATGCTTAAAGGGAAATCTGTTTCATTCTCTGTGGTTTATTTAATGGTTAAAATTACGGGACACTTACTTTTAAGCCAGTAGTGTTGAGAATCGAAGCAGGAAGGTCTGGAATTGTTATAGAGAAAGCCTTTAGAATATTCTTGCTCCGAATTAAAAGTCTCTGGTTTAAAAAAAAGAGCTCTTGTCTATTATTCTGTCTCTGTCACTTTCTTTTTTCATATTTTTTCTTCTCTCTCAACTTACCTTCTCTCTTTCTGCCTTCTCTATTTTCTTGCTCCTTGTACACCCTGAGTCATGGTCAGGAACCTGGGGTTGATAACCTGCTGCCATTTGACTAATCAAAGAGAGGCTGGAGGGAGCCTTCTGAAAAGCAAAGGTTGGGAGAAGGAGTGCAGGGCTGGCTGCCGAGAATTGCCGGTTTTAGTCCTTGCTCACATGGAAATTTGTCCAAACGTTTTAATGCTGTCTTTTGCGTAGACTCGTTGGGGAAGAGGCTTACTTTGCAAACCCACAGGGGGGCACACTGGGAATTTTACCAGGTAGCTGTGGCTTGTGCATCGGAAACCAGCAACGTATGCATTGGTGCAAGGGTAACAGTGGTACGATTGAGGAAAACCTGGTTATATCATCAGTTACGTCTCCTGCAGTTCCTTATCCAGCAGCAGTGTGCAAACTGACCCTCATCCCAAGGACCACAGTGGTGGAAGGAGAAGGCTTATCAGTCTCTTCATAATGCCAACTAGGGTTAGGAAATCAGTTAATGATGATACCATTGACCTTGATTTATTAGTTTTGTAAACCAATTCTTAGCGTTTTTAACCTGTCTAAAAAATTAAGGTGTACTGACGTCTATTGAATACAGCAGGGCGTGCATTTAGTAAAGATTCCCAACCGTTTATTATGCTGTGAACCAACCCATTAAGCAAGGTGTTTGTGGACGCCAGGCTGGGAATCCCTGATTTAAGGTGAGAAGGAGATGTCCAGGACAAATTTTTTTTGGACACATTGAGTGCTGGGTTCCTGGAGTGCGCTGCTGGGGTGGTAGCAGATTGAAATACAACAGTGGTGTTTACGAGACTCTGATGTGTGGAGAATAGAAGGATGTTGCTTTGGATCCGGAGTAACAAGTATTTTGTCCTCCTTCACACTTGTGTACCGGAAACAACCTTGAATTTTTGATTCTGAATAGGGACATGGTCTAGGTAGAAGGAATTCCTTTAGTTCGGCATTTAATTAGTTCTGCGTAACATCGTGGAACTGTTCCTATGGTGTACTGCTGTATGAAGATAATCTTCGTGAGGTGACGAAATGCATACTCACTGTTAACATAGTCAGTTATTTCGTATTATGTCGGCAAGTTTAGCCACTTAGTCCTTGGGAAACACTGACCTGGTGAGATCTTCAATGTCTGATTGTTTACCAACACGCAATCCATTAATTCCAGTGGAACAGTGACTGCAGTGATAGTTATAGCAAACTCTATAAATCGATGTTGGCTTAGACTGTGATTGACAGGTAGACTGCAAGTGATTGAGCTGTTTCGGGAGGCCCGTTAGTGGATGAAGACAGCTCCTAGGTGTTTGGTCTCTGTGGAACTCTACCCCAGCTACTGGTCTTCCTTCAGAAAGATAAAGTAAATTAGCAGAGGAATTTTCTAAAAATAAATCTTAACTATTTCTGATGTAAGCTGGGCACCGTTTGACCTGAGGAGTGTTACTGCATTTCGATTACATTTTTCCCAAGCACAACCCAGAAATAGGAAGAATTTATAATGAAAATTGAAAAAAAAATTGAGGATGCTGGAATGTGAAATAAAAACCAAAAACGCTGGGAACACTCAGCAGGTCAGACAGCATCCATAGAGATAGAAACAGTGTTGACATGTCACGTCCGAGAACCGAGCGACGCAACTGCAGCGTAGTGGTTAGTGTGACACTATTGCAACTCAGGGCATTGGAGTTTGGGGTTCAATTCCAGCATCTTCTGTAAGAAAAGACATCTGGTGGTGTAGTGCCGTCTGCACTGGACTTCGAGGCAAGAGGTCCTCGGTTCGAATCCGGCCAGCTCCTTATAAGCTTTCCGTCTGTGCTGGGTTGAGCATCAAGTTAGCAACTTGGCCTGTTAAGACAATCAAAATGCCAAAGAAATGGCAAGGTTGCCACTCAGTGCACCACAAGGCGTGGAAAGGAACAACGATCTGTAAGAAAGTTTGCTTGTTCTTTCCGTGTTCATGTGGGGCTCCCCCCAAGTGCTTTGGTTTTCTCCCAAAAATGTACAGGTTAATAGATTCATTGGTCATTGTAAATTGTCCTGTGATTAGGCTAGGGTTAAATCAGCGGTTGTTGGGCAGCACAGCTCGAAGAGCCAATTTCACGCACAATTTCAATAAATATAAATTGGCCCAAGGCCGCCTCCTGCCAAGATAAGGTCACTCTCAGGGTGGAGGAGTAACATTTCATATTTCATCTGTGTAGCTTCCATCCTAACGGCCTGAGCATTGATTTCTCCTTCCAGCAAAAAATATCTTCCCCCCCTGATTCCCCGTTCTGGCTTCTTACCTTTTCTCACCCCCCCCCGCCCCCCGTCCCGGTGCTCATCCTTCTTCCCTTTCCGCTTGGTCCGCTCTCCTTTCCTATCAAATTCCTTCTCCACAGCTGGAAAGGAAGGTGCAAGAAGCCAGAACAAGAGAGTGTTCCTTTCCAGTTCTGATGAAGGATCTCAGCCTGAAATATCAACCATTAATTCTTTTCTATAGATGCTGCCTGGCCTGCTGAATGCCTCTCACATTGTGTGTGTATTACTCTGGATTTCCAGCATCTGCTGAATCTCCTCTATCTGCATTATCGATGTTTTTTTGTATTTTTATAAACTTATACTGGGTCCCCCCTCAGCCTCAGATGTTCCAGAGAAAACAGCCCATAGTTATTCAATATTATACTGGCCAGTAAACTGCAGAATAATGAATTCCTGTAGATCAGGCAAGATGGATGCAGCCTTCCCTTCCTTGTCTGAATCTTTCTATTTAACTCACCATTGTTACTGTTGCCTTTCTGCATTGATGGCTATTGTACATGAGGATGCAGAGTGAGTCCCCAGTGAATAATGGCTCTCACCCCAACAACATTTCTGGTTGAATAGCTGACCGTATACAGAGATACGGGCAACCTCATTTAACTACAAGGATCTGAAACTTACTTGGTTTGTACACTTAAGTGAATGTTTCCATGCTAGACTTTGGTTCTCTCTCTGCCCTATAAATTGAAACCATTTAACCCCTGTGTCGAGTTTTCAATCTAATTTAAGATCGTGAAGGGTGAGTTGGCAGAATATGACATTTACACTGGTTAGACTTCAGTGTTTAGTGAACTGTTGAGGCGTTAAACAGAGGCATTTAAGTTGAACAGTGAAGGATTAGCATTTGTAAAGGTGAGAATAGGGTCATTAATCTGTTGCTTAAGGGTGCATTGTGTGCATGGACAGCAAAGATTTGTTTTAAAAGTGAAAATGTCCCCTCATGCAGTCAACTCCAACCAAAACAGGCTTCCTTAGAATTAATAGAGACAAGGTTGGAGGGTTGTACCTTTTTTTAAAAATAAAATTGACTTAAAAGAGAAGCCTGACTTTTAATGTGGGGGTGTGTGCCTCGACTTTATAGGAGGGGTGAGGGTCATTAATTCTGTCCTCAAGGCGTTGGTACATCTCTGTCTGTCGAGGCTCACTGCCACGAAGCTGCATTTCTGCTAGAGGTGAAGATTAATGCATAAATAACAACATGTCTGTAAATGAAAACGAGGAACAGATGCTTGTTGATTAGGAATGTGCTTTTGATAACAGGACTGCACTGGTACAGTGAGCACACCGATAGAAAGCAGCTGCTTCCCAATTCCTCTGTCTGATAACTATATAAATCACTCAGTAAATATTGGAGATGAACTGATACCAGGTACCATTTATCTGGGATCTGACACCTACACGCACACACACTCAAACAAAACAGTTCCTCCGTGTTGGCTCGTATTGATGCTACAGAGAATCGGAGGATTATCTCCTCTTAAGATCAATTTCTTCCCAGATAGATTCCATTTACCATGAAACCACACACTAATCACTTTCACTGAGGTTGAGGAAAGATACGCAGACTTTTAGAGAAAATCTAATTAGCAAGGTGCTATATTTACGCTAAATCTCTACACGTGCTCGGCAGAATTGTATAATAGGAAATTGCTTCACATTACAACTTCAGAAATAATACAATTCTTTTTCTCTCTCATGCTGTGTACCATTAAATCAGAGAGCTAAAATGTGTTCAGAAGTATTTCTACCCAGAGTTATGAATAAACTCAAAACTCAATATTTAGTTTCTCTCTCTGCATTGGATTAAATATACGGGGGAAAATTGAAGGTTTAATGGGAAATCCTGGAGGTACAGTATGCAATATTTTTGGAAGAGGCCTGTTTTCTGTGCTTAGGCTGGATGTCAATAAACAGTCATTTGCTTTGATGAGATTGTCTCTGAATTTCAAGTGCATGGGGGTCGAACTCATGGGGTTTGAGAGCGATGTTCATGCTGAGGGATTGCTGGTGCAAACAAGCTAGACAAATTGGAATAAAAATTGATACAGCCAGACTAATAGACCATGTCATAATCTAAACTTGGCCACAGCCTAGTTATGCTAGTCAAATGTTGCCAACCCTCTGGGAACTCCACTTGAAGAACCATAAATTAATCTCTAGGACTCTGCTGTGAGCCAATCTGGGTAAAAAAAAACTTAATGTGACTTCAAGGAAGAAAATAATTTTTTTCTCTTTATTTTTGTTTTTTTTTGCTAGAAAGATAATGTGATTCTTGATGGTGTGTGAGGGAGTAAATGGGATCCACCAGGTTATATGTGGCAGGTGTAGCACCCATGACGATTAACTAACGCTTGGTGAAGCCCTGCTTGGTCTGCAGTTTTTGTTTAGAAGGAACTGGTTGAAAAGTTAGAAATTAAATGTGGCACATTGAATATTGCAAAACCGACTGAATGTTGCAAGAAGTGTTGTCAGCTGGTCCTGATGTGGAGAATCAGTAGGGTGCCATGGTGGTGTAGTGACTAGCGCAACTCTATACAGCTCGGTGGGTATTGGTGTTCAATCCTAGCATCCTCTGTAAGGAGTCTCTGTACGTCCTCCCCGTGGAATGCGTAGGTTTTCTGGGTCTTCTGCTTTCCTCCCACAGTTCAAAGATGTACCGGGCAGGTTAATCGGTTTATTGTAAATCATCCCATGATTAGGATAGGATTTTATTGGGTTTGTTGGGAATTGCTGGGCCATGCAGCTCGAAGGGTCGGTAGGGCCTACTGTGTGATGTATTACTAAATACATAAATTAAATAAAAAATAAATTTGTATATTTCCAGAGAAGAATCTTTTCCCTCTGTGCAGAAATAGCCTGATGCAGGCTTTTAACCTGAAATGTCAACCGTTCTTTTCATCCCACAAATGTTGCTTGAACTGTTGAAATCCTCCAGCAGATTGTTTATTTTTATGTTTGTTTATTTTGTTTGGAGATACAGAATGGACAAGCCCTTCCGGCAACCACTTATTTGACCCCTAGCTTATTCACAGGACAATTTACAATGACCAGTTAACCTACTAATTGGTATGACTGGACTGTAAGAGGATACTGGGGTGGCCTACAGATCACAGACATGCTGATGAGCTGAATATGCCTGGACTCTTCCAGTTCTGGGTTTATATTCCGTGTTTTTCACTCTTTCTTTGTTGTTGCTATTTGCATGTGGTGGGGTGGGGGCTGATGTTTTTCTTTGTTTCGTGGCTGTCTATGGGAAAGAAGAATCTCTGGGTTGTATGCTGCAAAAATAATAAATGTACTACGAATCTTTGAACCTTTGAAACCAGAGCAAACCCACTTGGTCTTCGGAGAAAAGGTACAAACTTTCTTACAGGGGACTGCCGGAATTGAACTCCCAATTCTGATGCCCCAAGCTGTAATAGTGTGGCACTAACCTCTATGTTACCTCCACATTGTATAAATACCATTTGCTAAAGTTTTACCTCTGTTGAAAATCCATTCACAAGAAATGATTTGTCTTTAAATGCTTACAAGTCGCAAATTAAATGGGCATTTTGTCACAAATGCCAAGAGTTTGGAGACAGGTGCTTTTAGACTTTTCTCTGACCCTTTGGAGACTTTTAATAACGATGAATAACAACAAATAAAGTGGTCACCCCTTCCAAAAAAAACAATAGCGCAAGCATCTTGTTTGATGTTGATATTAAGTCAGCTTTTCCTCCTGTCATTATTATCCAACGCTTTCCACAAGGAAGAGATGAGGGGGGTGGAAATTGTTTGATTATTACCGCAATGAATGCAACGTCAGTAAGACGAGGTGTGAAATTAGAGCCTGCCAACAGCAAGTGGCAGATTTAAACTAATGAACTGCAGGGCTAAATAACAGAGCTATCTCGCAGAATTGTCAGGTCAATTTAACACAGCTTGAGTTCGCAACCTCACTCACACAGAACATGTTAACTCAGACCCGGCTGCTGTCAAGTGACACAATAAAATGGATATCATTTAAAGATAATTCAATCTGCAATTTTTGTCTTCCGGACGTAGGCAGCAGAAAATGTTTCTGTTGAGATGGGCTGGGTGCGGCAAGGAATAAATTGCTTGATTCCCCCCCCCCCCCCCCCCAAGCAGTCCATGCAAACAGCATAAAAGTGACCCAGTCTTGGGTGAATTTCTACCCCTGCCTGGTCTATGTTAGACCTTTCTGCCCCCCCCCCCCCATACCTTCCTCTCATTCATCTACAGGGATTTGCCTCTTCAGCTGTGGTCCTCGTACCTCTTCAGTCGGAACACTGCAGGCTGAGTTCCTCACTTGGTGACTTGAGTTTTCAAAATACTTCAGTGGGATCTGCTGTCTCCCCACGTGAAGGGAGTGACATAGCGGCAGTAACATTTCTGAAGCTACCTCCAACTGTGGAGCACAGAGTCTTGGCTAACACCACAGCGTGGGGTGGAAGGAGTTCTGTGTTGTCAGAGGCACCCTCAGATGACTTGTTAATTCAGGGATTTGTCTTTCTTCATGGGAGTAGATGACAGATTCATGACAAAGAGCTTCAAGTACAGTTTCTTTTTAAACCATTACCAAAAGAACTGTTCTTTAGGATGTAATGAGGGAGGGAGGAAGGATGACAGCATTGGCAGATATAACGAAACCCAATTACCCTCGGGATCAATAAATATGTCTGTCTGTCTGTCTGTATGGCAGCCATGCACATTGTGGTGGGTGCGGTGAGGTATCAGAGTGGATGATTTGGTGTCATATAAATTTGAAGCTTTGGGCTCAGGGTTGAGAAAGCCAATGGTAAAACCAATGTAGAGGCAACACGATCAAGCAACAAGCCGTAAGCATTCTTTTGCTCCGCTGATAATGACATTGCGATGTAAAAGCTTCGAGTGACTCCATTTTGTTTTACGGCACTACTCAGGTACTGGCCCCAGGGCATTACTTATGTGTCCTCTCACCTTCCTCCCATTGCTGTACTTTGGGCCAATAGAAGTTCTCTTGTCTGTAATTTCATAGCGCAGTGTTGCATTCATGTAGGGCCTTTGCTGATGCCAGGACTTCCCAAAGCAGAGCATTAACCAAAGGACTCAGAACAGTCAACCTGCACTAATCAAGTTTACCTCTGCTAAGTCAGCATCCTTCTATGCCTTGCCTGTTCAAATGCCTGTCCCTTCGACATAGTCATTTTATTTGACTCCACCACCTCCTTGGGCAGTGGGTTCCAGAATTTAACTAATTTCTGAGTTTAAAAATACATCCCGTCAAAACTCCCTCCACTCACCTTTAACTTACACCTTCTTGCTTTTGAAATCTTTATCACGGGAAATAGATTTTGATCATCAACCTGAATTATGCCTTTTGTAATTTTAAATACCTCTCTCAGGTCACCACGGAGCCTCCTGGTCTCCAGAGAAAACAAACCCATGTATCAGCTGCTTTGCATGTAAGAAGATCCTGTACAAAGCAAAATGTTATTCTGCTTTATAATGTTGATTGAAGAGTAAGCAGTTTTGTAGAACACTAGTGCAGCTCCTGAACACAATGCCATAGACTTTTCATGTCTATCCAAGTGCTTTGTATCTCCTGAAGAAGGGTCTCGTCCTAAAACACCAATTATCTATTCATTTCCATAGATTCTGCCTGACCTTCTGAGTTCCTCCAGCACTTGCTGTGTGTTGCTTTGGATTTCCACCATCTGTAGACTTTTTTGTGTTTATGTTCTGTATTTCATTTGAAAATTGGCCTCTCAGGTGCCAGAAAAATATTGTCCCACGGATGTGACAAACCAGAATTAGCCACATAGGATCTGCTGTACAGTAAAATCATAGCTGATCTGAAATTGATCTCCATTTTATCCATATGCATATGCCCCAAACCCTCTGTTCCCCTGGTCCAACTATTTATCTTGACCTGTCTTTATCACTGACCTCATTTCTATGTATCGATGGAGTTGAGAATTTTCCCTCAGATTAAAGAAGTCCCTCCTTAAGCAGATGGCACTTTATTCTCAAATGATGCCACATAGTCTTGGACATAGCACATAAGGGAAGAAGGTCATCTACCATGTCAAACACCCTCAGAACCTTCCACATTTCAATGTCATGATCATGACCTTGACGTGGGATTTGCTTTAGGATACCCAAACAGAGGGTACTGCCTTCTTAAAAAAAGCTTGCCACCTCAGCACAGAAGAGGGATCGAGTGGTTGCACCGATTGGTTGGAGGTTGTTTGCAGGACAAGCTTGGCCATTTCCTTTTTGAGCGACATTTTGAATTTTTATCATTTTGAGGCTTTCAGTCACAGAAGGGGTTTGCAAATGTAAATCAGAACTTATGAACCATACAAGGCACCTTTGAGTAAGTGTTGACTTTGGACCTGTTTCAGACATAGACTCCTATTGTGGGTTGACGCATAGCTTGGCCTTTGTAGAAGTCTCCATGTTCTATGTAGGAATGACTGGGGGCCAAATTGAAACTGGGTGTGACTTCCAAGGAAAGCTAACCTTGGTGAGAGGTCCCAAGTGATTTTAGATTTGAATGCCAGATGGAACACTTCCTTGTGGCCTTGCCAGTGTTGATTTTGAACTGTTAGTAAATCGCAGAGAAGCCTTCTGAGGTTAAGTGAGAGTGACGATATCTTTCCTCAGGAACTGACTTCACTGATTAAAACTGTTTAAGTGTCAGCAAATTATCTGGTGAGATATCGCAGACTCTGGTGGAAAAAAACCCTCCAATGATAATTGAGCATAAATCCTTTTACTGTTTGCCGTTAAGCTGATGAGTGCCCTCACAGTTTGTCGACATTTTTTTTGTTTGACCAAGAGGAAGTTAAGTCTGAGGGATGACCTTCAGTTACAGACTTAACCAGTCGGCAGGCTGGGAGGGGAAGGAAGCAGCAAGAATGCACAAAATGAACTCAGGATGGTTATAGATGGTTTGTGGTGCCAGCTACGCAAATACTGCTGTGTATGCATCTTCACATGCACTCTGTCCTCAGAAGTCAAAGTCAGTTTATTATCAAAGTATCTATATGTCCTCATATAATACCTTGTGATTCATTTTCTTGCAGGCATTTACAGGAAAATAGTTTTTGAAAAACTATTTATTATATAGAGTATATATTTAGAATATGAGTTGTAGAGTCCTTGAAAGTGAGTCTGAAGGGTGGTGAATGAAGTTCAGAAAGCCTGGTGGGTTGAGGGACTCGGCGGGTCGAAGGACTCGGCGGTTCGAGGGACTCGGCAGGTCAGGCTGCGTGTATAGAGGGAAGTACTGTAAGCAGCTGACTTTTTGGGCCGAGACTGAGAGAAAGCGGAAGCTAGTTCTGCATTTTGTTGCCACAAATATACGTAGGTACATTGGAATTATAAATTTAATGATATCGGAGCGTGTTGAGATTGGTATCTGTAAGTTGATGTTTATAACCTGAGGATAGCTGTAACCCTCAAGGATATCCATGTTCCTTTTATTCCAGCCTTTTGCTTATCTTTATTTGTTGAAAGCCATTTTTTACAACTGCTGAAATTACTTATAATTTATTTTTCCTCCATTAAGTTTCTCCTTAAATCCTGAAACTTTGACCAAGGTTTTGATCAGCTCCATTATTGGTTCAGTGTCAAATTTTAGTTCCACCAAGACATTGGAACAGAATTAGGAATCTCTGCCCATTGAGTCTTTGCTATTCCATCATGCCTAATTTATTAAACCTGTCAACCCCAATCTCCTGCCTTCTTCCTGTTACCTTCGGTGTCTTCACTAATCAAGAATCTATTAACCTCCACTTTAAATGTACCAATGACTTGGCCTCCACAGTGTATATGGCAATAAATTCCATAGATTCACCACCCTCCAGGTAAAGATGTTCCTCTTCATCTCTGTTCTGAAGGGATATCCTTCTCTTCTAAAGCTGTTGCTTCTGGTCCAGGACTTCCCCACCAAGGGAAACATCATTTTCACATTCTCTCTATCTAGGCCTTTAAAGATTCCCTCCTTATTCTTCTAAACTCCAGCAAGTACAGACTAAGACCCATCAAATGCTGCTCATATGCTAACCTTTTCAGTCCTGGGATCATTCTCGTGAACCTTCTTTGGACCCTCTCCAAAGCCAGCACGTCTTTTAGATAAGGGGCCAAAACGGCTCACGAAACTCCAACTGTGGTCTGACCAATGCTTCATAAAGCCTTATCCTGGTTTTTATATTCTAGTCCTCTGAAAATGAATGCTAACATTGCATTTGCCTTATTTACCACTGACTCAACCTGCAAGTCAACCTCTAGGGAATCCTGAACAAGGACTCCCAAGAGCCTTTATACCTCTGATTTTTGAATTTTCTCTGCACTTAGAAAATAGTCCATGCCTTTATTCTTTCTACCAAAGTGCATGACTATACACTTCCCTACACCATATTCCATTTGCCAATACTTTGCCCATTTTTCTAATCTATCCTTCTGCAGTCTCCCTGCTTCCTGTCTCTTCGCCAATCTTTGTATCGCCTGTAAACTTGTACAATTCTGTCATCCGAATCGTTAACGTATACGAGTAAAGAAGCGGTTCCACCCCGACCCCTGCAGAACACCACTAGTCACTGGCAGCTAACCAGAAAAGACCCCCTTTTCGTTGTTAAAGACAGTGGGACATTTTTATCACCGACTCCACATACATATGGGAGTTGTTACCGGGGGTAGCCCAAGCTGTGGCCTTGTCAATGTGCTTTCACTGTGGAGTAAGGCATGAGCAGCGCAGAGCTTAAACTCAGAGCTGAAAAGATGATGGTTAACTCCTAGCCCTCTGAACTCCAGAGTAATGCACAGCCTCACCAGTACAGCTGTCTGCACCCCTTTTAGGAGCTGTGAAGTTTCAGGCAGAAGGACTTCCAAAATTCCTATCACTGTTCCCAGTTTGATGTTGTGGTGCTCACCAAGCTTGGCAAGTCGCTTGCAGACACTTCATCCTCAGTGCACAGTTGTTGGTGTTTCTCGTGTTTATATAGGCCCCTGTCCACTTGCCTCGGTCCTGATTGGTTACCCTTTCAGTTGACCTTTGAATTCTAATGGCTTGCGTTTCCTTAGCTCTTAGGGGCTAGTAGATGGTGTCTATTGCATGAGAGAAACATGAACAAGTGCACACTGGGGACGTCACCTCGACTGGTGATGAAATGCCTGCAAGCTCATGGCCAAGCTCAACGCACACCGCAATATCAAACACCTAAACCCGAGCCATCGATATTTACCACTATACTAAGCTACTGCTCCCCGTAGTCAAGGTTGTCACACTGAGTGGTGATCTACCAATCTGCACACAAACCTGTACTCCTCCGTAATCTTCCCTTTTGGGGTGGGTTTTGTTGAAGTTTTTGCAGTGATCGTTCTGAGGACACACGATCAGCCACATGACACTCGACTCTGCCACTCCGGAGCATTGGTGCATTAGGTGGTGAAAGCAGTGATGGAAGTGCAATTTGGCGAGAGTAGTGACACACAGACTGGGGCCCTGCTGGTCGGCAGAATGGCTCTGCAGCCTGTTTTCTTCATCGCTGCTTTGCAACAACTGAGCAGTCATGCATGTCACGCCCATGTCATTCATTAGGTAAACATGATGTCACTGTTTTTCCCTTTAATTCATATTGTTTGATGCTTTATTTGCTTGATGTACCGTGTTTCAATATGTGTACCTCTTCCCTTGAGTCTTGCCATTATCCCTGATACCTACCTGAACACAATTTATTTGTGTTTTTGTTTTTTTTATTATGTTCTTTGTGCTTATTGTGTTTATTTTAAACGCTGCATCAGATCCAGAGTAACAATCATTTTGTTCTCTTCTTGCTCATGAACTACAATGAACAATTTTGTATCTTGAATCTCAAACATGTAGATCAGAAGCCAGCAGGTCATCTCCTCATGTTTATAGGATAGCTGTTCAGTTGGATGTCCAAGTACCGTAGAATTTTGGAATTGTTTTCCCCAGAATGTTGTGGGTGGGGGGGAGACATATTGAAGATCTCAAACCTTATATAGATTGTTGTTGGTTTATTGATTGATTATTGTCACATGTTCCAATATCCAGTGAAAAGCTTGTCTTGCATACTGTTTAATCATTTCACAGTACATTGAGCGAGTAGGTAGACTCAAATGTATCCTGGTGGCACCTGCATTATGGCCACTCAAGTTACAGAAATGTGCTCTTACAGAACACACAAATCACTCCTCAAAACTTTGACAAATGGAATAAAATTCACTCTTGCAAAATTTGCCTGGGCAGAAATAATGTACCAACTCAGTCTTTTCAACTGTTTTTCATAATGTGGCTTCATGTTACCTAAAATCTCTATGAAAGTAACCCCTCCTCTAACATAGAGGCCACCTTCATAATGAAATGGTAGAAGAGGTTCAAGCGGCTTGGATGGCTGTGTGTTGGTGCAAGGAAGATCCTTTGCTCAGATTCCTGGGATAGTTCTCAACATGACGCTGCAGCCTCATGTCTTTCCCCTAACTTCCGAATGCCCACCAGTCCCCATTAAAGGATCAATTTATTTATTTATTGAGATACAGTGCAGAACAGGCCCTGCAAGGCTAGCAACCTCCACTTTAACCATAGACTAGTCACAGAACAATTTACATTGACCAACTAACGTGCTAAACGGAATGTCTTTGGACTATGGGAGGAAACCCAAGCACCTTGAGGAACCCATGCAGTTATGGGGAGAACATACAAACTCTTGACAGACCGTGGTGGGAATTGAACCCTGGTCACTTGTACAGTAAAGCATTGTGCTAACCGCTACGCTACTGTGCCCCCCCCCAGAACGAGTTGAGCCAGAATAAGATATAGCAATATCAGGAAGCAGAATAAAGTGTAAAGCTGCAGAAATGTGCAGTGCAGGAAAATAATAAAGTGCAAGTTCACAACTAGATAGATTGTGAGGTCAAGTCTATTTCATTGTTCAAGAAACAACACACACAAAATGCTGGTGGAACACAGCAGGCCAGGCAGCATCTATGGGGAGAAGCGCTGTCAACGTTTCGGGCCGAGACTCTTCGTCAGGACTAACCGAAAGGAAAGAGTAAGAGATTTGAAAGTAGTGGGGGGAGGGGGAAATGTGAAATGATAGGAGAAAACCAGAGGGGGTAGGATGAAGCTAAGAGCTGGAAAGGTGATTGGCGAAAGTGCTGGAGAAGGGAAAGGATTATGGGACGGGAGGCCTCAGGAGAAAGAAAGGGGGGGAGGGGGAAGCACCAGAGGGAGATGGAGAACAGGCAAACAACTAAATATGTCAGGGATGGGGTAAGAAGGGGAGGAGGGGCATTAACGGAAGTTAGAGAAGTCAATGTTCAAGAATCTATTTACGGTGGAAGCTTTCCTTGAGCCTGGTGGTACGTACTTTTAAGCTTTTGTATAATTTGCCCGATTGGGGAGAAGGGAAGAGGGTGATCCACAGTGGAGTTGAGTAGTGACAGACATACAGGCTAAACTGGGTAAGGGTACCTGAATTCCTTCTCTGAAGGGAATTAGTATATCAGATAGATTCTTTTGACAATCAGTATGGATACAAGTTTTTTTTTTGTCTCCCTAAGATTTATTTAATTATTTGAATTCCTCTTTTGCAGTTGTGGGGTTCATACTTAACATGCTAGGATCACTAGTTCATGTCTCTGGTTACTGATCCAGTAACTTAACCACTTTGTACTCAATATGGGCTTTACACTACCTGTAGTTTGTCCAGATGAAAAGTGCAGTGGGATTTCACAAAGCCGGTGTAAGAGTAACTATTTCTTCCGAAACCTTGGCCATCCCAAGTTCCCGTTCATTGACACCTGTTGTCAAGGCTGTTTTTCAGACTGTTTTTTCCAAGTTGATTTAATTAGTGAGGGTAAGTGAATCTGTAGTTGACTGGGTTAAGGTTAGGTCAGTTATATCTTCAAAACATGTGTCACCCCAGCTTGTTTGCTGTCCAGTGGGAACTGCTTTATGTTTCGTGTCCCTCCGGAGATTTACACGTTGAGGTGATGGGACCACATGATGCTCATTTTTTTTTTGTTGGAAAACAACTCGTTCATCCTGAGCTGGTTTTATTTGTCTGAAGGGTCAGAAAGAAGTTTCCTGAATCTTTGTCTCCCTTTAGTAGAGCTGTAATATATTTTGGTAAATGCACAAACAAAGGTGATTGTAGAGTGGATCGAGAGACAAAAGTCAGAAGGGTTAAGTAATGCTGGGGGAAAACACGATTACTCTTTCACTACCTATACATTTTGTGTGTGTCTGTCTAATGTTTTGAAATATTCTCTAAAGAATACCAGGGCATCAGGCAGTGTCTGTGTGACATAGAGGCGTACAGCATGGAAACAGGCCATTTGGCTCGTCTCATCTATGCTGATGGTGTTGCTCAGTGAGTTCATCCCATCTGCGCATTTTGTTCATAGTCCTCTAACTTTTCCTGTCCAAGCACTTGTTTAGACCATTCTTAAATGTTGCTGAAGTGACACCCCAACCATTATTTCTGGCGTCTCATTCCAAATACTTTTGCGTGATGAAGCTGCCTTTGACGTACTTTTTTAAATCTCTCACCTCTAATCTTAAACCTATCTCCTCTTGGGATGGGTTATTAACCTCCCTGGAAAAAGAAGTGTGTTTTCATTACATGTGCTATGTGATTTCACACTTTGAGTGCCCCTCATGATCTTATGTATCTCCATCAGGTTGCCCCTCAAGAGAGTGTGAAATTGTGAATTTCATCATCATTATGTGCTGTGTCGTATGACGTGGGCTATCGTGGTCCTTCCGTGACCATGGTTGTTCTTGGAAAATTTTTCTATAGGATTGGTTTGTCATGACTTTCTTCTGGGCAGGTGGGTGACCCCACCCATTATGATTACTCTTCAGTGATTGTCTGCCTGCAGTGTTCGCATAACCAGGACTTGTGATATGCTCCAGCAGCTCATACGACCATCCACCCGTGGTTTTATGTGACCCTGATCGGGGGGTTAAGCAGGTGCAACACCTTGCTCAAGGGTGACCTACAGGCTAGCGAGGGAGAGAGTGCCTTACACTTCCTTTGGTAGAGACATATTTCCAGCCCATCACCCCAGTTGGAACTTGGGTACTAAATAAAGATAATTGACCACTAGAATCATTGCCTCTAGACCACACTTACTGTTGCATCTAGTTCAGATCTCTGAACTGAAGAAGCTTAAGCCAAACCTTGACAACAGCCACAACAATGGTTCCTATAATGTTTCGGGCATGCAGTCAGACAAATATTGATACTGATCTAGGGTTAGTGGGTTAATTGGTCACATGGGTGTAATTGTGTGGCATGGGCTCGTTTGGCTAGAAGGACCTGTTACCGCAGTAAATAAAAATAAAAACGGGACATATTCTTGGAACAGTGAAACAATTTAAAAAGAGATGGTGTGTGACTGTCCCGGAGGAGCAAATCCTGGGTCGAACTGCTGCGATTAGCCACGCTGGAAAGTTTGGTGCAACAACATGGAGAAGTTTTATTTTTCTCACTGCAGCGTTGTATTTTTAGCATTTTTTAATAGCTGAGACTTTGACACAGTATGCTTTGTTTAAGTCTTATCTAATAACAATTGTCATTCAAGTACAAAATGTATTCATGTTTGCTGCATTAATCATTCATCCGTGCTGGATTTGGTACCTCCACATTCAACAGTACTAAGAAAATCCTGCTGGGTCTTGTCTTCCGCCCCCTGATCAGATCTGTGCTGCCTCTTATCCTAACTTGCACCAAGTGGAGTCATTGGGTTATACTGCATGGAATTGGGCCATTTGGCCCAACTGCCTCCTGCTGAGCATATCGTTCCCATATAAACTAGTCTGTTATGGCCCATATTCTTCTGAAGCAGGAGTTCTCAACCTGGGCTCCACGGACCCCCTCAGTTACTGGTAGGGGTCCATGGCATAATAAAGGCTGGGAACCCCTGCTCTAAAGCTTTCCTATTCATTTAACTGTTGTTAAATTAGCTTCTTCAACCACTTCTTCTGCCCCCGCCCCTGCCCCCCACGAAGGAGAAGGTACTTACAGCTGCCAAAGTAGTTTAAAATCAGTTCATTTATTTGTAGTGATATATATTTAATTTAGATAACAGTCTTTAACCAGTTAAAACTCACAGAGGGTTTCTATCTTTTATAAAAGTTTTCCCAAATTGCAAACAATATCTAAAGTACAAAGGATTTCCAGAACCACAGGTACAATTCCTTTAAGTTAAACAGACGAGTTGCAGGTGAACGAGTCATCCATCGTAGAAATCGAAGGCAGAGGAATGGATTCTAGTCACCCCTTCTGTCACTCTTGTCATTCCTTGGCCATTCCTAACAAACCTGACAGCTTTTTTGCTACTTGGTGACTTCACACACATGTGATATTCTCAGTTACATTTGCCAGTCCAGGTAAATGCATTGTTTAATTAAGCCAAAGCGGACCCCATCGTTTTCACTTGATTAAACAATGGGCCAGCGAGGACCCTTTTGTGCATTTGTTTATAAGAGGCTGAGCAAGGAAAATTTGTTGGAAGTTTAACTTACTCACAAGCAGCTGTTTGACCCCTGCAAGAGTCAAATGCTGTGTTAGAAAGCTGAGTTTGGCAAAAAGGCTCTCTGGTCTCTGAAGAGTGAGTATCCTTCCCAAAAGAACTCTAGCTGGTTGCCCTCTCTATCACTGTTAACCAGGCACGGCACTCATGATAGGAGGGAAAACAGAGCAAATTTGTTTGGATCAGTAACTGTTCTCATTGCAAGATTTGCTGACGTGTAAGATGTGGTTACGTGCTGTGTAAGTACTGGTTTAGACTAAATGGATGGAATGGCCAGCTTGTGTACAATAAATATAAAGTAATTCCACATAAGAAATAGCTGCAAAAAGAAGTCATATGGCTCCTGACAAGTCCTTTCAATAAGTTCATAGCTAATCTGATCTTGGACACAACCCCGTTTTTCTGGCTGTCTCCTATAACTTTCAACTCCCCCGTGGACTAGAATCTGTCTACATCATCCTGGAAGATATTCAGTGTGTCAGCCTCCAGCGCCATCAGAGAATTCCAAGGGAAGAAATTCCTCCTGTTTTGCCTTAAGTGAATGATCTTTTGTTCTGAAACCACAGCCTCCCGACTTCAGATTCCTCCGTGAGGGAAATCAGAATCGGATTTAAGTCTCTGGCATATGTCGTGAAATTTATTTTCTTACGCCAATACATAATAAATTGCAGTAAGAAATTTATATAAATTTAAACACACACATACAAACATATATATAAATAAGTAGTGCCAAAAGAGAAGGATAGTAGTGTGGTCGTGTAAATGAGTTTATTGTCCATTCAGAAATCTGATGGCGCAGAGGAAGAAGCCGTTCTAAAATCCTGAGGTGTGTGGTGTAGCTCCTCTTTGATGGCAGCAATGAGAGGAGGGCATGCCTGAATGATGGGGGTCCTTCATAACAGATGCCGCCTTTTTGAGACACTGCCTTTTGAAGGCGTCCTCATTGTTGGAAGGTTAGTGTCCATGATGGAGCTGGCTGTGTTTTCAACTTTCTGCAGCTTTTTCCAGTCATGTGCAGTGATCTCCTCCATCCTTGTCACCCTGTCAGCATCCCAGGATTGAATGGTATAGCATCCTCAGATGTCAGGTGACTGGAGAGGGAGAACTTTAAGTAATTCAGCTGTGTTCAGTTTTCTTCATTCTCCAGAGATACACAAGTAGGGAGGTGCTTTGTAATTAAAGAGGATAATTTGTGTGGGGCCACTAAGTGTATACCAGTGCAATTATTGTGCATTTTTTTGGATGTTATTGTGCAACACAAGCATTCACTATGCTCTGTGTTGGCTGCACAATATCTATTTTCAGATTTCCTAAGAACATAAAGTCACAGCTGGTGCAATAGTACTGATCATGTCAAACTAATCTGAAGTCTGTCGATTTTAAATTCCCTGTTTCCCTTCCCCCTTAAATACAGAAAGGTAAACTATATTCAATTGCACTGTGTTGTAATTGCAATAATTTAATTTAACTATTTAACCTGTAATTCAGCAATATTTATTAAAGCGCTGTTCGCAGAATGAGGCCATTAAGAGCAAATGATGAATACATTTAAATTAAAATTAACAGTTCTAAGAGCTAGTTGACCTCCATCTTGTAATGGTTTTATTAGACTGGTCACACTAATTATAGCCAATGATTCACTCTAACACGAAAACATTTTTGCAGTGCAATTTTCTCTATTTATTTGAGAGCGTTTGCCAGCGAAATGCAAAGAGAGAGTATTTATATGTTTGGAATAAAATTAAATTCTCGTTACAAATATATGTATATGATCGTCTCTATCCTCTTTGCTTCATTTTTTGTTCCTGGGAATTAGATATTACTGAGCAATATAATGAGACTGTATTTTTTTCTCTCTGAGACAAGGTTTGTATTGTATTAAAAATAAAGATTTAAAATTTAACTTTATTTGTCACATATACATGGAAACATGCAGTGAGGTGCATTGTTTGTGTAAAATCAAATCAGTGAGGGTTGTGCTGGGCAGCCCACAAATGTCTTGCGCATTTCTGGCGCCAACATAGAATGTCCACTGCACACTCACCTTAACTGTACTTCTTTGGAACGTGGGAGGAAACTCTTGTTCTCAAAGTCACATTTGTTCTCCTTCATGGGACGTGAGCATCACTGACAAGATGAGCTTTATCGTACGACGGCCATATTGAAGTGAGAGCCAGCCAGCTGTTTGAACTATTTGTAGGCCTTCTACTAAAGGTAGATCTGCAAGTCAGAGAGGCCTGGGATTTTGTACCAGTGACAATAATGCCCAGCAGATTATTTTTGGAGTCACGGTGGAGCAGGAAGTCGGGATAGGTTGGGTACATCCTTCACTTCCAAAGAAATTATAAAGAACAAAAGCAGGTTAATGTCACTGATGGACGATTGATGCAGACTAAGAAATTAAGGCTTCTGAAGTTGGACAATTCAATCTTGTCTCTAGGAGGGTGCAACATGACAAGGAGATTGATTGTGGACTACAGGAAGGGGAAGACAAGAGAACACACACCAGTCCTCATTGAGGGATCAGAAGTGGAAAGATTGAGCAGTCTCAAATTCCTGGGTGTCAGCATCTCTGAGGATCTATCCTGGGACCAACATATGGATGCAATTACAAGGAAGGCACGACAGCAGTTATATTTCATTGGGAGTCTGAGGATATTTGGTATGTCACCAAAGACAATCACAATTTCTTCAGACGTACCATAGAGAGCATTCAAATTGGTTGCATCACCATCTAGTATGGAGGGGCCACTGCACAGGATTGTAAAAAGCTGCAGAAAGTTGTGAGCTCAGCCAGCTCCATCAAAGGCGCTAGCCTCCTCAGCATCGAGGACATTTTCAACCGACAAGGCCTCGAAAAGATGCATCCATCATTAAGGACACCCCATCACTTAAGATATGCCCTCTTCTCATTGTTACCATCAGGGAGATGGTACAGGAATCTGAGGGCACACACTGAACATTTCAGGAACAGCCTTCTCCTAACCCCCCCCCCCCACTCACTGCCACCTGATTTCTGAATGGACATTGAAATCAAACTCATGAAAACCGACTAGAACTTAAATGTGTGGGTCAAACCAAGAAAAAATACCAAGACCAAGCTGAGTGTGGCAAGTCTAGAAGTTGGGCAAAATCTCAACAGTCCACTCCAGTCACGAATTCCACAGATTCACCATACTCTGACTAAAGAAGTCCCTTTCTCATCTCTGTTCTAAAGGGGCATCATATTCTGAAAATCTGCCCTCTGGTCCTAGACTCGCCCACTTTTGAAAACGACCTCTCCAATTCCACTCTATCTTGACCTTTCAATATTCGGTAGGTTTCAATGAGATCTCCCGTCAGTCTTCTAAGCTCCAGCAAGTTCAGACCCAGAGTCATTAAACACTCTCCATATGTTAAGCCTTCCATTCTCAGGATCATCTCATAAACTACTTTCAGATTAGCCTGTGTTATCTGATAAATGTTGAACCGGCCTCTGACTAGATGAGATTATTTCTTAAGCATGAGCTTTTCATGAATTGCGTTGATCTTTGAACCTGCAGCTCTTTCCCCAGCAACCCCCACTAAAACACATACAGCAGGTCTTTCAAGTGAGGGGTTAAGCTGTCTGTATGATGTAAAAGATCCCATGGAACTGTTTTTGTGGAGTTCTCCAGAAACGAGATGGACACCGTCCATACCAGTAAGTTCACAGGAAGGTCTCTGGGGCTTAAACAGTCAAGACATCTTGCTAAGTAGCCTCTGTAAAACCTTCCTTGGCTTGCCATGGCTGTGAAAATAGACATTTACTGGTCATGGCAAAAGATGTATCAATGTACAGAGCACCATGGCAGTGAAGCAATTACTACGTTGCTATTACAGTTTGGGACATTGAGGTTCAATTCTGGCGTTCTCTGTGAGGAAGTCTGTATGTGGGTTTCCTCCAGGTGCTCCAGTTTCCTCCCACAGTCCAAAGATATTCCAATTAGTAGGTTAATTGGTCATTGTAAATTGTCCTGTGATTAAACTGGGGTTAAATTAGGGGATTGTTGGACCATGCGGTTTTTTGAGCTGGAAGGACCTGTTCTGTGTTGTATCTCTAAATACAATAAATAGATAGGGAATCCTCTTTTAAAACATCTGAAGTCAAACGTAGAAACTGTATAGGAAAAAGGATGTAGAGTAATTCTACCTACATAAGTTTTAGAAGTTACCAACCACCACATTTCACTGCATTCAAACCACGTGCTGATTTTGGCAAATGTCTTACATAACACTTTACAGATCCATCTGTGAATATGTTACTTTAGTTGCTTGTAATTTTTAATATTTTAAAATTAATTTTCTAATTTAAGTTTGTTGCAATTCACTTCATTAATTAAATAGTAATTCAAAAGATTTCAACATTTAAGAAAAGATTGGATAGGTACATGGATGGTAGGGGTATGGAGGGCTATGGACAATGGGAGTAGGCAGTTTAAATGATTTAACACAGTCTAAATGGGCCAAAAGACCTGTCTCTGTGCTGTATATGAGGGAGGTTCTGAAACAAGGGAGGTTGTTGCGGTGAAAGCAGGGGACTCTGGAAATACTTAGCAGGTCAGGTAGTAGCTGTGGAGGGAGGAAAGGAGACAACGTGTTTAGAAACTTTATGACACCGCTGTGTAGAATCACAAGGCTGCGATAGATAGCCAGACACTTTTTTTTAAACTGCTTGAAGTAAAATGAGTACTATTTTCCTGGATAATGTGCTTATTAATCCATATTCAAGTCACAATTGTGGTGTCATATTCAAAGCCATTAATGATTTAATAAGCAACTCAGTGGATCAAAAGAAATATTAAAACAAGCTGACACGGAAAATGTTCCATGCTCTGCCCTTTTTTATAGTTTAATCTGCATTGCTGCTCTGTCACTGCCGATTTTTATTTAGGTCATTTGCAAATGTCGTCGGTGTAGTTCCACACTCTAATACCGGCCTTGCCCTTTGACTGATTGCTAAGTGTGTGTCCACGGCAGTTTTCCTTCCCCACTGCTCATTAGCGCAGATACAGTGAAAGGATCTGTGTAACGATGCCACCTACTTGACAGGTATTTTTGTTCGCATTAGCCCAGCCTCGTGAGGGTGATCCACAGACCCCTGGAATAAGGGAGCATATGGCAAAGGTTTAACCTTTGAGCCACTTGCTTGATCCTACAAAATGCTGCTCATTAGTTGATTTACTGCGGCGTTGTCCAATACATTAGACAATAGCCACATGTGGCTAATTGAGAATCCAGATGTGGCTAATTGCATTCCTGATTAGTAAGTAAAAACTGAGTAATAGACACTGTTGGGTACCATCATGTCTTTTCATCTGGTACACACATGCACTTTGACCTTTCTGTGTGCTTGTTAAAATGGCAAAACAGGACCAGAAGGTCCACATCTTTTCTCAGTCATTGCACATGAGGGCCCCTGCATTCTGACTGCTCTGGTTACGGGAACAGAATTTGGAATCAGAATCAGGTTTAATATTGTGAAATTTATAAATCACGTTCTAAAATTTTAAGGTACAGAATAAAATCCGCTCTTCCGAAATTTTTATTGAGAGGAGTACATACATAAGTAGAAAATTTATTTTTTTTGTAACTTGTATTTCTTGACAGAGAAGCAGAAGGGTGAATGGTGAAAAGTTTGAGGGGAACATGAGGGGGAACTTCTTCACTCAGAAGGTGGTGAGAGTGTGGAATGAGCTGCCAGCACAAGTGGTGCCCGTGAGCTCGATTTCAGTTTTTAAGAGAAGTTTGGATACGTATATGGATGGTAGGGGTATGGAGGGCGATGGTCCCAGTACAGGTGGATGGGGATAGGTAGTTTAAAAGGACTAGGTGGGCCAAAAGGCTTGTTTCTCTGTTGTACATTTCTATGACTCTTAAGGCACGGCCTCGTGTAACAGAAAATCACAATACAGAACACTTTCTAGGAACGCAATCATTTCTTATCAAGGCTGTCACTGTGTTTCACCTGTTTGAATGCTGAATGAAGCTGGGTATTTGTTTAGCAAGTAAACACGAAGCACATGTACTTCTATGTTTTCACTCTTGGCAATAACAAACTGGCATTAATTATTCATTTCACACTGTCCAGTCAAGAGCTGGCAATGCGTTACCATTTACATAGCACTTTGATACAAGTGAGTGGCTGATTAATACTGCGTTCAGCCACTGTTACATTGGAAAAGCAACTGAAGAGACATTTCTGTGATTCTCTCAGTTCAGCTAGATGTAACATCTTCATTACTATTCTGAAAAAGTGTTCTGTTGACTTGTGCTCCCCTTTAAGGGGCTTATCTCTGTGAAATTCGGGTTGGAGGTGTGTGGCTTTGCACTGTAGACTCTCAGTACTAATGAACACAACCATGGTTTTGTATATGATAGTGATGAATATTGGTAGCTTGGGTTGAGGCGTTTGATGATGTGGTGTTCGCTGGGCTTGGCAATGAGCTTGCAGACGTTTCATCACCAGCCGAGGTGACGTCCCCAGAGAGCAGTTGATGGTGTTCCTCTCTGGGAGTGCTTGTGTTTATATAGCACCCTGTTCAGTTGCCTCGGTCTTGATTGGCTACCCCTTCAGTTGACCTTTGAATTCTATTGGCTCGCATTTCTTTGGCTCTTAGAAGTGTTTTTATAAGCGTAGTTCCCTTCTGATAACTCTGTAGACAAACATATCGAAATATATACCATCTACAAACTCCTAAGAGCCAATAGAATTCAAAGGTTAACTGAAGGGATAGCCAGTCAGGACCGAGGCAACTGAATGAGGGGCTATAGAAACACGAGCTCTCCCAGAGAGAAACACCAGCAACTACGCTCTGAGGATGTCACCTTGACAGGTGCTGAAAGGTCTACGAGCTAACTGCCAAGCTCGGCAAGTATCGTAACATCAAATGGTTTGTATATATTTCATGCTTATATACGATCGGATTTGATCAGGGATATTGTGGTCTGATGGCTTTATGACTGAGCTATTGATGCAGAGATTGAAACTAACTTGACCATGATATCTATGTGATTAAGTTAGGATTGTCGATGTGTACATGGAACTGTAAACACTTAAAAAACTGTGGACATGTTCACAGACTAGCCTTGGGAGCCTGGGATTTAATACCAGGTCCCAGCTCTGTGATGCCATCTCCAAGCTTAATATCACTGGAAGAAACAGTTCTTTATTGGGACTACAGAATGGTGTGGGAGACCTGTGAACATTATGAAATTGTTAATTGGTAAACTGTAAAGAAACGCCAGTACATAGAAACAAACCCTGAGCCATTTGTGCAATATATTGGATTGTTTTCCACTTGGTTATTTGGACTTCACTTGACCTCAAGTAAGCTGCAGCAGTGTGACTACTTTTTTTTTTATCTGTGTGTTTAGCACCAGTGACCAAATGATTCAACTGGTTCCATTTAATATCTGAGCATGTATACAATATACAGGCTGAAATTAGTACTCTTCACAGACATCCATGAAACAGGAAAAAACCCGAAGAACGAATGACAGAAAATATTAGAACCCTAAAGCTCCGTTCCCCCTCCCACGCACAAGCAGCAGAAAAAGCATCTGCCCTCCTCCCCCCCACTTTCAAGCCCGCCACCACCCACCACGCAAGCAATAGCAAACACCATGATCTAGAGTCCATCCCAACACTTCAGCATCTCAGACAAGCTCTCTCACTCACAAGGAAAAGGAAGATATCACTCCTGCAACAATGAGAACAGAATTTCCAGCCCCTTATCTATAAGCTGGAAAGAACTAGGTAAATGCATGAAAATGGAAAAAGTTATTGGGGAGTTCCAATTGTTTTATTTGTTGCAAGACTAACAAAGGCACCAATCTTTTAGCTGAGTTTTCTCTTTGGGTTCTGTTACTTCACTTTGCAAAGTTGTTCATTGGTGCCCAAAGGGGGAATTAGCAGCTACACTTAAAGCAGTGGATTGGATACAGGTGATGTAGATGAGTAAGAGCCATTGAACACAAGGGATTCCGCAGATGTTGGAAATCCAGATTAACATGCACTAAATGCAGGAAGAACTCAGCAGGTCAGGCATCATCTATGGAAAGGAAGAAAGAGTCAACATTTTGGGCCGAAGTCATCCTGATGAAAGGTTTCAGCCTGAAACGTCGACTCTTTCTTCCTTTCCAGAGTTGCAGTGTGACCTGCTGAGTTCCTCCAGCATTTTGTGTGTGTTACTCTTAAGAGTCATTTGAAATGGTTTCCACTGGAGCATGAGATGAGCACCAAGAATATTCGAGAATGAAGAATATTTGTCATTACATGATGGGTTGCTTAAGACTTATCAAATTGGCTCCAATCTCAATCCTCTTGCCACCTAGCTAAATCTCCCTTTACGTACTGGTGTAAAACCTGGTGAGACAGAGACCTGTACAAATTTATGGCAAGGATAAAGGCCATTTACCTCATCTTTTCTGCACCAGAGTGATACAAAACTGATCCCACTGCTCTCCTCAATCTTCTTGTTCCTCTTTCAGATATTTAGCCATGAGCAGTGCAGAGACTTCTACCTCAGCCATTGCTTGTCAAAGTTCTGCATGTTGTAAAAGTTCTAAAGGAGAGTCTCCCACCTTCTCACCACACCATCTTTAATTGGATGTCTTCTTGTAACAGAGCAAAGAATGCTTGGCCAACTTTGATACCATTCCAGTGACTTTACGCACTAGTTTATCTGGACCGGTTTGATGGTCTGGAAAATGCAACACAGATAAAACAGTTAAAAGATGACCACCTTGTGGGAACATGACTGTGACCGTAAATGTGGTTGGGTTTAGCCAGTTGGTTTCATACCTGGCTTCACACCCCTACCACATTAACCAGGCTGATCAATGGAAGGCAAAATAATTCATTTAAAAAAGAAACAAATCCTTAATATCCCATTGCTCGCCTGACGAACTTGTTCATTGCAGTCTAGTGAAAGAAAGCTAATCACTCCGTAGCCAATCTGTGCTTCTTAATTACTATTGCACTGACATTTTTATGGACTGTGGCACATGCAGCTGATAGCCCTAATGTGCATGACCATGATGGCTTGAGTGGCAAGGCTTATTTTCTTGATTGATTTCCAGCTTGCGCTGAGCTCAAGTGGAGGAAACACTTTTCTTCTGGTTTACCCTGGCTTCCAGAGTTAGGTGCACACTCCTGGCTTGCCCATGTGTGTTCCCATCTTGAACAGGATGTCCTAACTCCAGGTAGCTCCGCCAAATGTAAAACATGGGATTTCTCCAGCTAAGAAAATTGGAGGCTTATGGGGAGGGGTTGGGCGGGAGGGGAGAAACTACTCCACTGCATGAAGACATAAAGACCTCTTCCCATCCTTTTAGTACACTGTAGATCAGGCCATATATCTACTCACCAGAGTAGAGTTAAGAATGCTGCAAAAGCTTCAGAGGGCCATACTACAAGGGAAGCTATTACGTATTTAATTCTCCACTCATTGATTGAGTATTGAGTTGGGAAATAAAAAGTTATGCTTATAAATGGGTTTGAGGAACCACTTCGATCCATCAAACCTTCACTTTATCACAATCAGTTTCTAGACTATGATGTAACCATCTTCCAATCAGAAGCAGCCTGCTTCATTCAGCTGCGTTTCATTGGAGAGTAACCCACCAGCAAACAGCTCTGAACCTACAGCTATCGTAATGTCATTGGTAGAGATGTATGTTCACAGTGGGCAATTGTTGCCTTAAAGAAACAACAGTAAATAGACTACATTGAAAATGTCACCTATAATTAAGGTTATGGTTGTCTTAATGTCAGGAATATTTGGGCTACATACAGGTACTTCTGCTATAAAGTGTGTTTTCATAATGCCAAATTAGTTATAATGTGATTAATAGATTAGGGTTGCTGCATTTCATAAGCCACATTGGTTATACGATTACATTTGGAAAACCCTGTTTCAATCTCTGCTTTGAAACCTGTTCTGCTACAATGCAAATTTCTATCAAGGTGAAGCTTCTGAGGAATGTAACTGTCACTTTATAGAAGAACTGTTGTTGTTCAGTATGGTTCTACAGTGTAGAGTAAGGTCGTGGTATGCATCTCCCTGTGATTGAGCCCCATCTAAAACCTTACCACAGCCACCGTGTCACAAGGAGAATGAAAGGAATTTCTGAAAGATTACGCGGCCCTGAACAAGCGACCAATTAGTCAATATAACCAATAAAAAGTGCGTTATTTAAAATACAATCCACACCAGAGTTAGAACACCCTGTGAATTGGCAGTGCCCTTAATATTGTTGTTCATGACTAATGTTACCACAGTTGCGATGAAGTCCCTTGAGTGTGTGTTTGAAAAAAAGAAATTGGCCCTCTTCTTGAGGAACAAAAGATTGAGTCTTTTTCGACAAGGTGTTCTTATTAATGAGGTTTCAATTGACTGTAATGAAGTAATATTTATACTGTAACTGTTGAGAAAAAAAATAAGGTTCAGAAGAAAGTACACACGCAAGAAAGTTAATGGGAACGACACGACACAGAACCATAAATTATACAGAGAAAAATAAATGGCTATTGGCCCAGAAATTCTGTGTAGATTGAACTGCGATTAACCCTAACTTTACTGAATGAATGGGAACCTGTCCTATTGGCACATTGAGCATTGTGTCTATTGATTGGAAGAGCTGAGTTACATATGGTGCACTTTAGTCATTGCTGTCATTATCTTAACCCACTGCTGGTGCAATCTGGAATAAGACATCCATTGGAATGGTTTTATTAAGGGCCGCATGAAGCCCTCAGGCCAAAAGTTTTGATCTCTCTAACCATTGAGGATCACTAACCCAACCCAGCTCCTCACCCCACACAACACCAGCACCGCCCACTTAAACTTCAGCTCTGTGTTGAAACTTTATTTATTGACCATGTTTTGGGGTTTGAAAACTTGTCTGCAATGTTCCCAACTTGAAGGGATTATAGGGAAAGGTTGAGCAGATTAGTATTTTGTTCCCTAGAGCATGGGATACTGAGGGGAGATTTGATAGAGGTGTACAACATTACGAGGGGTATAGATCGATTAAGTGCAAGCAGGCTTTTCCCGTTGTGGTTGGGTGAGACTGAAGAAAGATCGCGGCCCGAAATGTTGATTGTTTGTTTACTCCTTTCCATCGATGGTGCCTAACCTGCTGAGTTCCTCCAGCATATTACGTGTGTAGCTTTAGAACTAGAAGTCATGGGTTACGGGGAACACAAAGGGGAACTTCTTCACTTACAGGGTAGTGGGAGTGTGGAATGAGCTGCCACTAGAAGTGGTGGATGGAAGTTCAAAGTATATTCATTGTCAAGGTACATATTTGTCACCATACACAACCTCAAGATTCTTTTTCTTGCGGGCGTACTTAATAACCCCAATAACCATAATAGAATCAATGAAGACCGCACCAACAGGGTTGACATTCAGTGTGCAAAGATCAACAAGCTATGCAAACAAAGAATAAAAAAGAAATAATAATAATAATAATAAATAAACAATGAATGTCAAGAATGTGAGATGAAGAGTCCTTGAAAGTGAGTCCATAGATTGTGGGAACATTTCAGTAATAGGGCAAATGAAGTTGAGTGAAATTATCCCTTCTGGTTCAAGAGCCTGATGGCACTGTTCTTGAACCCGATGTTGTGAATCCTGAGCCTCCTGTACCTTCTTGATGGCAGCATTGAGAAGGGAGCATGATCTGGGTTGTGGGGATCCCTGATGATGGATGTTGCTTTCCTGTGACGACGCTTGGTGTAGATGTGCTCAGTGGTGGGGAGGGCTTTATCTGCGATAGACTGGGCCACATTCACTACTTTTTATAGGATTTTCCCTTCACGGGCATTGGTATTTCTATACCAGGCCATGATGGAGCAGGCCAATATGTTCTCCACAGCACATGTTTAGAAGTTTGTCAGAGTTTTAGAACTTTGTATGAAGGTTCAATATGGACATTTAAGTGAAGTTTGTAAATGTACATGGATGGGAGGAATATGGAAGTCTATGTTTGGTATGCAGGGCGAAGAGACTAGACAGATTAATAGTTCAGCACGGACTAGATGGGCCAAAGAGCCATGGTGTTCTGTGACCCTATGTGGTGGAGTACAGAGGTGGATGAAATGTCGAGTTGGGCAATGTCTCATCCTTGGTGAAAACGTGCCCAACATTACTGGGAAGGAGTGCCAGGTATTTATGCTTCTAGTTCCATATTAGAAAGGACAGTTGTTCCGACCCTCCCTCCCCCCCGTCACTAATTTTTAATGGATTTTATCTTCTCAATGGTTAGTCTTTCCTTGTAAGCACAGGGAATTTGGGTTGGTGGGGTCTGAGCAAGAGTGGACTGGAAGCACACGACAAGGCTTGACCATGATTGGTAGCGAAGCAGGCTCGGGGCAGAAGCTAGCATTATTCCTGCTTGCATTCTTTCGTTCATGCCCATGATGCTGGGAACCTCATCCCTTAATTGTTCCTGCAAATGTCTCTTCATATACCACAGAGCCATGGTATTTGTGTGTGATACACAGGCTGCTGGAATGGGAAGGGTGTTGTAGGTTTCCATGTCAAGTTACAGGAAAGCCTATTGCATCACTTTCTGTGGCAGATATGGAGCAGATTACAGACAACACGGACTTTAACCTTTTATTAAATCACCATCCTTTTAAATGATTTATCTGCTGCCATCCCACGTAGAATTGCAACTATTTATTGTGTATCACTTGAGAAAAAAAATTTCTCCCCCATTCCCAACAATCATTCTCTTTCATGTGTCTACAAATCTGACACCGCCCATTGTCTATTGGAATAGGCTGCCTCTAATATAACTTGTAGTCATTCAATGTCGCTGTGAAATGCAGTGTGACATCTCCCCAGGGAGCTCAACAGATCATTTCAATAATTGAAAGGGCACATGGAACTGCCATATGACAGCTTTCCTGTTGAGCTCAATTAACCCTTTCTTACCTTCTCATGACTCCAGTATAATTTGAAGCATTTCTTTGATTTAATCTCAGCCTTTTGCATCATGTTCGGTTCTGTAATTGAAACTTGACGAACATAAACTGTGTTGCTCATCAGAAGGTGGACCCAGTTTTTTAAAATTTTAATTATTTATTGAGATACAGTGTGGAATCGGCCCTTTTGGTCCAGCAACCTTGACTTAACCCTGGCTTAATCACAGGACAATTTACAATGACCAATTAACCTCCCAACTGGTATGTCTTTGGACTGTGGGAGGAAACCAGAGCACCCGGAGGAAACACACCGAGCCATGGGAAGTACATACAGTTACAGGCAGCGGCAGGAATTGAACCCGGGTTGCTGGTACTGTACAGAATTGCGCTAACCACTATCTGCACTACTGGGCCCATCTTGGGGTAGGTGTGTGGGGTAGAATGTGGGGTATTCACTTTGCTTTAATCGTATGGCGTGCATATACAATGTACATACACAGAAGCACCACGGGCAACATGGGCATAAACACGCACGCACATACACACACGTATTCAAAACTTCAAAGTACATTTATTATCGCAGTATAACCTTCCCCACGAAGAAGAACCATGGAACTAACCCGTTCAAAGAAAAGAATTAAACATCAAACCCCCACCCCCCAACGTGCAAAAGGCACAAGAGCAAAAAACACAAAATATAAGACACAAAATCAAAAGGGATATTTCAGTTCAGTATATGTGAACTCGTAGGTAACTGTTATGTGAATATATATGCAAGGTGTAATTGTCTCCATTGATGTAGATTAAGGCTTGTGTTAGGGAGGTAGCATTGTGGTTAGTGTAATGCTGTTACAGCACCAGGGTCCTGAGTTCATTTCCTGTCACTGTCTGCATTCTCCCTATGACCACTTGGGTTTCCTCCTACATTCTGAAGATGTACCGGTTCGTAGATTAATTGGTCACATGGATGTAATCGGGCAGTGTGGGATTGTAGGGCAGGTAGGGCCTGTTACCGTGCTGTATCTCTAAATTAAAAAGATATATCCAATATGTGTTCACAGCAAAGATCTTGTGTAATGCGTCAAAGGCATTTTTCATAAATGCTGTGCCTGGAAGCCCTTTTTTTTTGCAGAAAGTGTAAATTCCTCCTTTTGTCTTCTCTCCCCATTGTTGTCTTCAGAACGATACTCCTGTACTCACACATTCCTCACTGTCCAACTTGATTTGTGATGAAAGCTCTGTTTTTCACTCTGCATTAGTCCTATATACTCCATCCTATCACTTGACCTCCTCCAGGGAGATGTGTCCCCTGGTTCATCCAGCCTTACCTTTCACTGGTGCACCATCTGCTCTCTGCCAATATCAAGCAGAGGGCATGATGGGCTGAATGACCTCTATTTGTTCCATAGCCTCTTTTGCTTGGTGGGATGATGACCCCCTCCATAACGGGCATCTTTATTATCTGTTCTTTGTGTACTAGTCCCTAGAGCGAGGGACAGCTCGACTCAGCGGTGAGATCCTCATTAAGTAAGGTGGCACACAGGGGTTTTTAGCAGTCACTAGTAAGAACAGTGGGTCAGTTTGCATGGGTGACAAAGTTTTCAGTAGACTTGATTCTATGATGGGCTGAAGGGTTTCTTTGAACAAAAATCTTCAGAAGTTTGCCAGCGTGGTACTAGTGAGCTAAAGCTGATAAAAATGACACAGCACCTCGCAATTCTCAAGCTTACCCGTAGCTGAAGGAAATACGTTCATCCTTGCGAGCTTCACATAATTCCTGATTTATCACTACACCAAGTTCCTGACGTCCCTCCCACTTGTTAGCTGCCACGAAGCACAGCTTTCTCTGCAGATGGAGAAGGGGGTCTCTCTAAAGTTTAATGAATTAAAATAGTGGTCTGCAGACATTCTTAAAGAAAACAAATGATTTTTTATTCAGCCTCTGTGCAAGTTGTCTCACTGTTTATTTCCAGCTACACAAACTGTCTGAAATGCATCATCATCTTAGTCGTGACTAATTCATGAAGCAACGGTCACACAACAGCAACCCCCCCATCCCCCACATCCTCCTCACACCTCACCCTATTTATTTACTTAATTATTTAGAGATGCAGCGCGGAAATGGTCCTTCCACCTCAATGAGCCACACTGTCCAGCAACCCACCTATATGTCTCCAGCCTAATCACAGGACCACTCACAATAACCAACTAACCTACCAACTGGTACATCTTAGGACCGTGGGAGGAAACCCATGCGGTAACGAGAAGGACGTACAAACTTCTTACAGAGGACATCTGAATTGAACTCCAAACTCTGGTTAGCTATGCTACAGAGTTGCCTCTTTATTTGACAAAAGTTTGCCGAGTGTTTTAGCCCTGTTTGAAAAGACAGCAGGGCTTATATCCACTAATTCCAATTATTCCAAACATGTCAAAGTTAATCACAGTTGGTAACCTGCCTCTATACTTCTCTGCATATTTCTTTTACTCTTAACAAAATACAAAAATTCCTATTTGGCTCTTTATCCCTGTTGGCAAGAATGAGTATATATATATTGGATAGAATTCCAATTTTGAGGTTTTGCTTAGCAATGCAGACGTGCTGGCTTGGATTCGGTCCCTGATTTTGAAGGTATATTTATTCTTCGGAGAAAAATCACTTCCATTTCTGTGGCACCTTTCAGAACCTTGAGACATCCCAAACCACTTCACAGCCATCAAAGTACTTCAGAAGTGTAGGCATTAATATAATGCAGAAAGTACAGTGGGATATTGTGCACAGAAGGCTGCCACAGGGAAGTTTGGGGAGACCTCCCCTCCTCTTTAACATACCTCAATATGTTTGTTTTCAGACTCTGTAGAGGGCTGATGATAAAAAGGCCAGAAGTCGACTTATTTATTTATTTAGAGATACAGCTTGGAATGGGCCCATCTGGCCCAACAACCCACCTATGTAACCCTAGTCTAATTACAGGACAATTTACCCACTAACAAGTACTGTGGGGAGAATACTGGAGCACCCAGAGGAAACTGGTGTGTTCACAGGAAGAACATACAAACTTGTTATTGATAGTGTCAGAATTGAACTCCGAACTCTGAACGCCCTGAGCTGCTGTGTGCTTGGGAACAGTGATGGCTGCCTCTCTTGCCTTACACTTACCAGGAAGAGGCCATTCAGCCCTTGAGCCTGCGCCACTGCCGTTGAGCTGCCTCTTCATCATTTCTATCTTCTCCACTACTTCTATAATACTTACTGAACCAGGGTGATGAATCCTTTGTTAGTAAAATGTTTCACAAGGTGATTTGCATTGTTGAAGGTTGAAAGGGAGAGACGCAGATTTCCCATTTGCCTTTCCCCCTTACCGTTTAAGTTGAGACACAGCAATGAATGCTGCTCACTGATTACACAGTACAATCAGTGTATCATTCTTATGGCGAAGAGCTCCTCAGTTTAAATATGGATCCCCAGCAATATAAACACAGCAGCCTCCAAGCATCAAAGCTTTTATAACATTTGCTTATGGAAAGTTACTACTAATGTCTTTGGAGATTTATCCATTACCCTCTGAACTGTAAAGGTACATATTGGTCTTAGGGAGAAATTTATTTCTGATCATTTTCCTGTGATGGTGTGCCTTGTTTTAAGTGGATTACCCTCAGCCAGACCTTGGAGCAACCAGCACTTAAGAGTTAATGGATCTCTGACATTGAAGGTTCCCCGCGCCGTCAGCAAGGTGCTCCTCGTGAACTACATGGGTTTCCTCCCACAGTTCAAAGATGTACCGATTTAAGTTAATTGGCCATTCTAAATTGTCCCGTGAGTAGGCTAGGATTAAATAGGTGGGTTGTGGGATAGTGCGGCTTGTTGGGCCAGAAGGGCCTGTTCTGCACTGTACCTCTAAATATAAAAAATAAATTTCCACTGCATTGACAGAATACCAAATTGCATTTACTATCTATGGGTACAAACTGTGCAAGATCAGGATATCATTGAAGAACTAAATAGCTTTACGTCACACAAGGGGTGTTTGAAATCTGGAATTTGCTGTCTGAAGGGGTAGTGGATCGAGATAATTTCACAATGTTTAAAAACTGTTTAGATGAGTAATTGAAACACCATGCTGTGGTAGGCTACAGGCTGACTGAAGGAAAATGAGGTGAGCATTCATAGTTACATGATGGCTGGCATGCATATGATGGGCTGAAAGGCCTGTTTTTGCACTGTTGTCTATCTAGCACTCTAGTAAGAATCGTTGATGTTATAGTCTGGAATGGTAGACTAATAGAGGAAGAATGAGGGCTTCAATTAATGGGCCCTGTGATTTGAGAATTGAGCAAAAATATCAGAAGAATACACATTTATAACTGTTTTATTGGGTGAATATAAAACATTGAACAGGATTTGAACTGCGGGGCTAGTTTTATTATTTTGCATCTTTAAATGATTGAAATTTGTATCTGTTTTATCTCAGCAATTGACTTCACTGAAACAAATAATGCTTATTGACAGCCAGTGAGTTGGAGGTGAGGCAGGGAAACAAACTCTCAGCCAACAGTCAATGATGCAGTAAATAAACACCGATTTCCTCAGGGGAGTGGACGATATAGAAACTATGGCAACTCCTAAGAGTGCATTACTTCACCAGAAAAATGCAGCAAGTTGTAGAAATTCTGTGAATCATAATCAGTCATGATCTCTCACCTCTTAAGCCTTAAAGGTTTTTTTAAACTCTGACCAGTAGGAGTTATTCCTTCTTTGCTCCAGCTAAGTTTTGTCAATATTGGAAAGCCTGATTGAACACAGTAAGCTAAAGCTGACTTAAGTAAATAGTCTGAAAGAGGGTGGGATTTGACAGCTTATTGGATGTCTTTGCCCATTGACTATACTAGATTGATTTCTTCATCTCATGTTCTCGATATTTATTGCTTATTCATTTTTTTATTATTATTATTTTTCTTCTCATGTTTGCGCAGTTTGTTGTCTTTTGCACATTGGTTCCTCTGTCCTGTTAGGGGCAGTATTTCACTGTTTCTAATGTGTTTCTTATATTTACTGTGAATGCCTGCAAGAAAATGAATCTCAGCGGTGTGTATAGTGACATATATGTGCTTTGAACTTTAAACTTTTGCTAAATGGGGATAAACTGCCCATTACTTTGCTCCTAATAAAATATCCCCTGTTCTGTGTGTTGTTTGCACAGCTCCTTTAATGTGGGAGAGGAGAATGTTAGGGCTGCTCATTCCTGCTGGGGGTATCACGTAGCTGGCAGACATCACCAGAGTAAATATACTTAAAATCTTTTTGACTGGATTACTTTTTAAATACGGACATCAGTTTAGACAGAATTATTTACTTAGGTGTTAGGTTTGTTCCGAAGTTTCATTAACAGCACAAAAATAGACCATTTGACCTCACTAGTTTACACCCCTTTGAGACTCCTCCTACCCTTTCTCATCTTGCCCTGTAAAAAGACGATGAGACTGAAATTTCCTCTGTTAATTCTCATCATTATCTTTATATGCCGTGTCGTCTTTCCATCTGTCTTTAATCTGAGAAGTTCTAATGAGCTGTTCAGAACTTTTGCCTGTCCATCCCCAACTCTGTTTCATTCTGATGATTCTATTTGCAAAATAAAAACATAGATTAAAATCATAGAATTTTTATCTTGCCCTTCCTCTTTCCCTTCTGTTACGGTCCACCCTCCTGTCCTATCAGATTCCTTCTTCTGCAGCCCACCCACTTGACGTCACCTATCACCTTCTAGCTTGTACTCCTTCCCCTACCCCCCACCTTCTCATTGTGGCTTCTTCCCCCTTCCTTTCCAGCCCTGCCTGACCAGATGAGTTTCTCGGGTATTTTCTGTGCGTTGCTCTTTGCTCCTTAAAGGACAGTTTATGAAATCCCCTTCCATTGTATGAATAACTTCCCTTCAAGTGCCTACCCATGTCTCTTTTAAATATCCAGATTAACTCCCTTTACAGCACCCATACTGTTGACATTTAGTCACCAGTCTGTGGAAAATGTAGATCAGTTATTTTTGATCGACATTTATCTTTGGCGCGTGGGCAAGGCCTCAATTGTTGCCCACAGTAAAGTGATTTTGCTTTCAAGTGTGGCGCTGGGACCATTAGGAAGTCACGTGTAGGTTGTTCAAGGTAAGGATCTCATTACAGTACGAAGCTATTCTGAGAAAATATCGTACAGTTGGAGGTATCAACCAAGTTTGCTCTCTAGATGAATGTGTACAGTCTCAGAGCACAATGCCGTGGAGCATCAGCTCCAGCCTTGTGGCTAAGTTTCATACCATGCTCAGTCAGGTCTTATCACAGTGCTGCTTGTGGGACGTTTGCTTTATAAGTTAGCTGCCACGTTGGTTAACCTAGAGCGATGACTGCTCTTCACAAGTATTCACTGTCTGCAGCCTGCTTTTGGGCTCACTTACCTCTCTTCCTATCCTCTTATTTGTCCCTTCTCGCTTCCTTGTCTTGTTTTTCTTGCATTTCTTCTCCTGCCTCTCTCCCTCTCTCTGAAGAGCTGGATGGAAAATCGTAATAAACAGTGACTAGAACTTCTGCACTCCCTTCTTCTATCACCACCTCAAAACCACCACAATAATTCCATGCAGAGCATCTCATCTTCCAAAATGGCAACCATCAGTAAAGAATTTTGCTCCTATGGACTTAGTTTCAAGGACTCTTCATCTCACACAAAATTATGAGGTGTCTAGATAGGGTAAATGCAAGCAGACTTTTTCCGCTGAGGTTGGGTGAGACTTCAACCAGAGGTCATGGGTTAAGGGTGAAAGGTGAGAAGTTTAAGGAAAACATGAGGGGAAACATCTTCACTCATAGGGTCATGAATGTGTGGAACGAGCTGCCAGCACAAGTGGTCTATGTGAGCCCAATTTAAGATAAGTTTAGATAGGTACATGGATAGAAGGGATATGGAGGGCTGTGGTCCTAGTACAGATCGATGGGAGTAGACAGCTTAAACAGATTTGGCATGGACTAGGTGGGCTGAAGGGCCTGTTTCTGTGCTGTACTTCTCTATGACTTGATGACTCATGTTCTCGATATTTATTGCTTATTTATTTTTTCTACTGTATTTGCACAATTTGTTGTCTTTTGCACATTGGTTGTTTGTCTTGTTATGTACGATTTTACATTGATTCTATTGCGTTTCTTGGTACTTACTGTGAATACATGCAAGAAAATAAATCTCAGTGTAGTAAATGGTGACAGAAATGTACCTTGACAATAAATTTACTTTTAACTTTGAACTTGTGCTCCAAGTGGAGATGTTTCCTTCAGGAAACTGCTTTGGAGATTGTAGATTCAGTACCACTGAACAGAATATTTTAATTGTTCCGTTATGGGACAGTTCATGGCTGAGTTGGTGTGCATTTTAAATTAAGGAACACTAGAAGAATTATCAATTTGCCTCATCTCATTTTTTTCTCAGTTCCTTCCTTTACTTTTGGACCATCTCCCTTTTCCTCCTTCCCTTCCAAATTCTTCTCCCTGGTTCCCACCCTTAACCCCTATTCTTAATCCACCTATTTTTGCACTCCCCTCATCACTGTCTTCCCTTGCCCCCTCCACCACTCTCTCCCTTTGCTCCTTCATTCACCTCCTCTCTTCCTCCCCCTTCTCTCTTTCCTGATGACAAATGTGTGAGAGTTGAGAATTCAAAATTCAAATTAAATTTGTTATCAAAGTATATATATGTCATCATATACTGAGATTTAATTTCCTGTGGGCATTTACAAAAAGTACAACAAACACAATAGAATCAATGAAAAAAAAAACAAAATATTAATAAATTAAAAAAATTGAGAACATGAATCGAAGTGTCTATTGTTTATGGGTACATTTCACTTTTGGGGTAAGAGAAGTTATCCTCGCTGGTTTAAGTGCCTGTTGGTTGAGAGTCCAATTACCCAATCTTGGTTCCCCTTGGAGAGAGGGTGTGTAGCAAGTGACCTGTCTAGTAGTACTGGTTTTGTGCTTGGGCACAAGTTGAATCTCGCTCTGTACAAGTTTCACTTGGCTCTCGTCACTTGCCAGCTCTAATCTCATAGGAAACCCACTGGAAATGTCACATGCTTGTGAAGCTCCCACTATAGAGCTTGTCTGCTGGTTGTTTTCACTGGATGTGGATCATTTACCAGTCTGGTCTTGTGTGTGATCAGAGTTAGCACAATCCCCCAGATGGCTATTGAAGTATTATGAGGTTTATATAAAACCAGGTTTGTTTTTAATGGAAAGTCCGCAGATATTAAAATGTTGTTACTGAACCTGCCAAGATTAGAAAATTGCAAGTTGAGTTCTGGGACTTCAGATTATTGCCAGCTATTTGCCAGTATCATGAGCTTTTTTCCAGCCTGGTATGCATGAGGCGAGTTCAAGTAGTTTGAATCAACCAGTTAAACGAGGAATGTTGGTGGATTTGTGCCTACAAGCATTAACTGTACAGTAAATCTCAGAGGCATACTGGAGAATACCAGAATAGTAGTGTAATGACCAGAACATGCACAAGCTCTCCTCCTTCCCATGCATCCATTCCCGCAATATTATACTCACTGTCACACACTCACAACCTCTCACACTTGCTATGTCGGAGTCACAGCAAAGTACAGAACAGAAACAGGCCATTTGGCCCATCTAGTCCATGCCAAAATAATTTAAACTGCCTACTGCTGTCAGTCTACACCGGGACCATAGCCTTCCATGCCCCTACCACCCACGTATCTATCCAAACTTCGCTTAAATGTTGAAATCGAGCTCACGTGCACCACTTGTGCTGTCAACTCGTTCCACACTCTCACGGCCCTCTGAGTGAAGAAGTTTCCTGTCACGCTCCCCTTAAACTTTTCACCTCTCACCTTTAAGCCTTGACCTCTGGTTGTAATCCCACCCAACCTCAGTGGAAGAAGCCTGCTTGCATTTACTCTATCCGTACCCCTCATAATTTTGTATTCCTTTGTACAATTTTGTATAATTGTGTCCCTTGTACAAGTTCTTGCTCTCTTCTCTCACACTGGCTGTCGCAGTGGTACACTTATTTCCACTCACACTCCTTATCACGTGCAGTAGCACTTTTCCTCTTGTCCCTCTTTCTCTCTCTCGCTCTACCCACCCCCCCTTGCCCTGTTCGCCCACCTGTCTTATCACTCTGTCTTGCTTAGACATGCACACACATGGAGGCAGGTGTACAAGGATGCCCACACACATGCATTTGAGAGAAAATGCCAGCTCCTTAGCTACATACACACTTGAAAGAGAGCATTACCTTCCTAGCTCCAGGCCTTGTGTTACTTCAGCCAATCTGAGGGGATTATGTAGTGGTGAATGTCAGGATGTGTTTATATAAGGCAGTAGTTGCCATGCTGGTGATTGCCTTGGCATGAGATGAAGCCAAATGGACACCGACACGGTGCATCAAAGTGCCAGTGATGTATGCAAATCCTCAAACGCTGCTCTTGCCAATTCACTCTGCAGGTTTTATGGCCAGCCTGCTGAATGGTTGAGTCTGTATCTGTGACAGTTCTTTCTGAGATTTGTTTGACTTAAAACACTTTTAGCGCCTATGATTACTCATCCCCTTAGCCTGATTAGTTGCACCGTGAAAAGCTTTGGTTTGGATTATTCCTGTTCTTAATTTCTCTGTCCCAGCCTTGCTGCTGGCTCAGTTATCTATCAAAGGATCCTTCGGTTGGTGAGGGGAATCCATTTGTTAGATAGTATGCAAAGCCACAAACCCGGCATATTTTATGGGGGGGTTTGGTATGTCACCAAAGACTCTAGCAAATTTCTACAGATGTACTGTGGGGAGAATTCTAACTGATTGTGTCACCATTTGTTATGGAGGGGTTACAGCACTGGATTGGAAAAAGCTGCACAAAGTTGCAAACTCAGCCTGCTCCATCATGGGTACTAGGCTCCCCAGCAGCAAGAACGTCTTTAAAAGGCGATGCCTCAAAAAGGCAGCATCCATCTTTGAGGATCCTATCATCCAGGACGTGCCCTCTTCTCATTGCTACCCTCAGAGAAGGAGATACAGGAGCCTGAAGACACACACTCAACAGTTTATGAACAGTTTCCTTCCCCTCCACCATCAGATTTCTGAACAAACAATGAGCCCGTGTAATTTACCTCACTTTTTTCTTTTTTTAAAAACTGTTTTTGCATTATTCATTTAATTTAATCATATATAGTTCTTACTGTAATATATAGTTCTTTATTATTATGTATTGCATTGTACTGCTACCACAAAGCAACAAATTTCACATGTGCTAGTGATATTAAATCTGATTCTGATCAGTAAATTTCCTTTCTGTGTGCCACCTCATTGTCAGCCAAGCTATGCAAGAGGTGTGGAAAAGTCAGGCACCCACCCCTGGTGTAGAAGCTGGCTGACTGACTCAAGGACAACACTGGAGTTGAGCTTCAGTGCAAGGGCCTGGCTAATGTGCTCCTTGCATTGTTTGACGTGAGTGTTCAGGCTAGTTGCCAGCCTGGTAGTGGAGTTGGTGTTGGGATTTAAAGTGAAAGAGTTTGATTTTCTGAGGCCTTAGGTTAAACTACATTGCTCAGTCCTGGGCCCACAGCCCCAGAGGGCTTCATGTGATCATCCATCCAACAGCGCCTGTGCCTCTTAGGCAGTAAGTTTGAAACCTTCTTGGCTGTTTACGTAGAAGACGCATTTCCCCATATGTTTCCATGTATGTGTAATAACTGGGTGTGAATCTGAACCTGAGAGGGTATAGATGTAGGAATCTAGAGCAACGCATTGAACAATGGAGGAACTCAGTGGGTCAGGCAGCATCCATGGAAGATGGTCGGTTGATGTTTCTAATTCCCTTCTTTGATACTGCCTGGCCTCATGAATTCCTTCAGCTTCTTGCACGTTGCTTGAGTTTCAAACCCCCGCCACCCGCCCACATTCAGTCCTTCTACAGTTTTCTTGTTGTGGACCCTTCTAATACACATATCATTAAGTCAACCCTCCTGTCCCAAAAGTACAAAGTAAATCTATTATCAAAGTACATATACGTCACCATAGACAACCTTGCAGGCATATTCAATAAATCCATAATAGAATAATAACCATAACAGAATTAATGAAAGAGCACACCAATTTTGGCATTTTACCAGTGCAGAGAAAACTACAAACTGTGCAAATACAAAAAGTAAGAAATAATAAGTAAACAAGAAATAAATATCAAAAACATGAGATGAAGTCCATTAAAGTGAGTCCTTAGATTGTGGGAACATTTGAATGATGGGGCAAGTGAAGTTGAGTGAAATTATCCCCTTTGGTAATAACTGTTCCTGAATTTGGTGGTTTCTGTCCTGAGGCTCCTGTATCTTCTTCCTGATGGAAGCAGTGAGAAGAGAGCATGACCTGGGTGGTGGGGGTCCCTGATCAGAATCAGACTTTAATCGCCAAGTACCTGTGCACATACAAGGAATTTACTTCCGGCAGATGTTGTCTCTCTGCTCATATATGCTGCTTTCCTGCAACAACATTTCGTGTAGATGTGTAGGCAGTGACCCTAGCCGGGATGACCTCTCCTCATTAGTATAACTCTGCAGCACTGGCTTCACCCTCGTAACTTCCCTACATCTTCTTCTCCTGCGCTGTCGCAACCTCCTTGGTGAACACATTGTGCTGAGATCTCTTCCAAGTTTGTCCCTTGGGATCAAGGGGGACCAGCTTCCTCTGTGTTTCTGAGGTGACCGATTGGGGTGTGAAATGCACTTTGCCGTGGACAAGGCAAGAGATCCCAGAAGGGATGTTTGATTGAGTAAATTGGGGGGGAACGTGTACTCCCTCTGCCATTTATGCTGAGTGTCTGTGTGCTGCTTTCACATGGGCTCCAGGTCCTCAGTGTCCTATCAGAGTCCCGTTTCTAGCATTCTAGAACTGAATTCTCAGTCTTCACTGATTAATACAAATCTCTCATACATTGCCTTGTGACTGGGAAGAATGATAGAAGGATATACTGTATATCATCATAAGCCATATGAGAATTTTATCCTGTAATCCTCTCCTCTTCCTGATCACGTTGCTTAGTTTTTATTCCTTCTTCAGCCTGTTACCTTTTCCACCTATCACCTCCCAGCTTCTCACTTCACCCTCTTCCTCATCCACCTTCCCCTCCCTCCACCTTCCAATTCTGGCTCCTTCGCCCTTCCTTTCCAGTTCTGGTGTAGGGTCTCAGCCCAAAACATCGACTGCTTATTCCTCTCCATACACGTTGCCTGAGTTCCTAAAGCATTTTCGATGTTTTACTTGTAGTTTATATTTTGAATGTTTATTTGGAAAGTTTTGGACTGGAAACTATTGATCACTTCCCTCTCTTGTTTAAAGAAAAGCAGAGTTGCTAATGGGTTTTATTGTAGCTGTCACAGTGTAATGAACATTTTTTTTTCAAGAGCCACTTTAAAATTGTAAATTTGTAAAGGCCTTGCACCTATTCCCAGGAGTTGTGTTGCAGCGTACAAGTTTATTAACTGCGCCAAGAATTCCTTGGATCCATTCCATTTCAGTCAACAACCAAGTAAGCTCTCATGCTATTCAATGTTAAAGTGACAGTAAGCCTTAGATCTGTTACATAAAGGTGGCTTAAGACGTGCATCGTTCTTAATGTGAAGCCAGAGTATGAAGGAGATATTTCATGGGCTGGAAGTTGATGTCTTTTGAATCTGTTCTCTCCTGTTCCCTCACTCCACCAAAGGGAAAAATCCAGCAAAGCTGTCACAGCAGAATTAAAATCGGAGTCATGCAGACTCTTCTGCCTGCATGTCCATACAGCTATCACATACGAAGGAGAGAGGATGTAGAATAAACAACATACTCAAAATGTTTTACTGTGATATACAGTGGATTCCAATTAATCAGAATCATGTTTAATATCACCGGCATGTGCCATGAAATTTGTTGTCTTTGCAGCAGCAGTACAATGCAAAACATAATAACAGAAAAAAATACGCAAATTACAGATATACGTATAGTGAGGTAGTGTTCATGGGTTCAATGCCCATTCAGAAAGCTGATGGCAGAGGGGAAGAAGCTGTTACTGAATTGTTGAGTGTGTGTCTTCAGGCTCCTGTACCTCCTTCCTGATAGTAGTAATGAGAAGAGGGCATGTCCTGGGTGATGGTGTCCTGGGGCCCTTCATGATGGACACTGCCTTTTTGAGGCACCACTCGTTGATGATGTCCTGAATACTACAGAGTCTAGTGCCCATGATGAAGCTAGGTTTACAGTTTATTTTGATCCTGCACAGTAGCACCCCCCCCCCCCACGCCATTCTAGATGGTGTTTGCAGCCAGTTAGAATGCTCTCCATGGCACATCAGTAGAACTTCATGAGTGTCCTTAGTGATATACCAAATTTCCTCAAACTCAAATTGGAACACATGAGGACTTGTGCATTTTGGCCCAATTAGCCAAAATTTCTTGGAAATAATTAAAAAGTATAAAGAAGACAAAGTGATGTTTAACTAAGTAATAATTTATGTATTTAAATGAAATGCAGAATAAATTAGAACACTATCAATACCTCTACAGTATTATAAAGCTGTGTATTCATTCCTAATGGTTATCAACACAGAAGTTCATCTGCTGCCTTTTTTGATTGATGATAAATGAACAAAATCAGCACAGATGCCTAATGCAGATAATATATTGCTTTAGACTATTGCATCCTCAAGATCTTCATTTTCATTGTGATATTCAAAATGTTTGTTGATACCTTCATAACTCCTCATAATTCCTAACTTGCTGTGGTAGTGAAATCATTTCATTTTCACTCTCGGCCATTTCTGACATTTCCAATCCTGATGCTTGAAACCAGTGAGGGAAACAGTTCTGAACGATCTTACTGCTTATTTCTCACCAACTATCAGTGACAGAGTCACTGCTCTTTGAACACAAACACATATGACTGAAGCTGTTTAAAAACTGAATGCTGTAAGCATGGTATAGTGTCTAAGGTCCATACAAGTGCACACAACTGATGCTAGTTAGAACCTGTTTGTCAACAGTCTGTGCCCACTCTGTACTTTGTTGTCATTGAAGCTTCCTGTTTGCCCTGTACTATGTTGGACAGTTTGTCCACGAACCGTGTTCTGCCCACACTCTGGATTGCAAAGCAGCAGACATCAGTGGGAACTCCTTCCAGTGCCAACTCAGGTGGAGACTAATTGATTGGGGAGCGCACAGAGAGAAAGCTGGTTAGCGGAGAAATGGCCAGTCACTCTCGGCTGGAGAAGAGAACAGCTGAAGTGTCCCAAAAAACGCCTTTGAGTTTAGTGGCAATCATGGCCCTTATCTAACATCTAGAACCAGAGCTATAGTTTACAGGGGAAGTCAGCAGTAGCTGTTAGACTTTAGGAAGACGTCCAAAGTCATGATTTGTGTATATAAAGACCGCTGCCTAAATAAACACTTTATATAAGTCAGGAGAGGCTGTATCAGAAAGGCAGTCTGTGAACACATGTTACTTCATTATAATATGAAAATAAATAAACATTTGGCAAGCCCTCGCTGAAAAGGTTTTTTTTTGTTGATCTCTTGCTTCCCTTGGCACGTGTGATGTTAGAAAACGGATGGAAGGAGCTGTTAGGATGTGAGTGCAAGCTTCTCTGACGGCACTTTTGCTGTGAGCTTTCCAGACAGCCTTTGCCAACACATTGTATGAATGGAGTCCAAAGCAAGCACCACGTTCCTTCCAGTGACAGACCAGGCTGACTGACAGGGCTAGTTTAAAAACACTTCCTTCTTCACATGCTCATGGCCTCACTTTTCCTTCATCTCATTTCTCTATTTTGCTTCCTCCCTCTGTTACTTTCATCTTTTCATTCTCTCTTTTTCACACTCTCCCTCTCGCTCTCTTTCTCCCTTTCTCTCTTCTTCCCTCTTTCTCTCCCTCCCTTTCCCTCCCAGTTAGTCTATGTATTTAACCTAGTCTTAGGACCTTATGTATTTAAATGTATTGTGCTTTTTAAATTGTATTGTTTTGTGCTGCACCAGATCCAGAGTAACAAACATTTTGTTCTCCTTTACACTCGGGTACTGACAGATGCATCTTAACTCTTTTATTGCTCACTCAATATATCACTTCCTCTCCGTCTCCCTTCTCTTGCCCCACCCATCCACTAATTTTTTTCTTCCTGCCCCTTCCCTCTTATTCAATTTCCTTTTCTAGCTTCTTAACTTTTCTCTTGGGTCTCTAACTCCTTCCCTTTCTCTTCCGCTCCTCCTGTCCTATCCTATCAGATACCTTTTCCACCCGCCGTGCTTCACCTGTCATCTTCTAGCTAGCCTCCTCCCTTTCTTCCTACCACATTAATCTGGAATTTCTCCCTTCTTCTCCAGCCCAAAACATTGACTGTTTATTCTTTTCCAAAGGTGCTATGTGACCTGCTGAGTTCCTCCAGCATCTTGTGTGTATTGCTTTGTATTTACAGCATCTACAGAATCTCTTGTATTTATTATTAGTAGATAATGGTCACCACACATATTAATCACATCATGGCATCAGTACATAAGACATGCAGAGGAGATGAAGGGTCTCGATATGAAATGTTATATCCATTTCCCCCTATTGATGTTGAGGTCCTCCAGCACTTTGTGTGTTGCTTTAGATTCCAGCATCCGCAATCTCTTGTGTCTCCAGGGAAAGGAGACCCACATTAGGGCATATCTTGACTGTGAGTGCCCAGTCCAGTTTCCTGATGGGCAGAACTTCAACAGCAGTTGGGCAAAGGCACTTTATTACCATAATAATAATAACAATAATAAATTACTTATAAAACATATTTCATGCAGACAATGTGCTTTACAAATGGAATAATAAAGTCCAAACATGAAAATAAAAGACAAGATAAAACACAAGAAATTCTGCAGATGCTGAAAATCCAAAGCAATACACACTCACACAATGCTGGAGGAACTCGACAGGTCTGGCAACATCTAAGGAAATGAACAAGCATTCACCATTTTGCACCAAGTCCCATCTTCAGGACACAAAGAAATTAGTTAAAAGCAAGGTTAAATAAATGGTCTTTGAGCTGGTATTTAAAAGTGTCAACTGAGCTACATGTCCCTTGTAGTTTTAGGTATTGAGTTTCAGAGTTTAGGAGCGTAGTTCAGGCCAGCTGACCTGCTAATTATCTTCTGAGGGAGATTGTTTAAATTTATAGTTTCTACAGAGGCTTTTTTTGCACAATCTAGAACAAGAGGGCACGACTTCAGGATTGAAGGAACAGAGATGTGGAGAAATTACCTTAGTCAGAGGGTGGTAAATCTGTGGAATTTGTTGCCACAAGCGGCTGTGGAGGCTAAGTCACTGGGTGTATTTAAGGCAGAGATAGATAGGTTCTTGGTTAGCCAGGGCATCAACGGGTATGGGGTGAAAGCAGAGGAGTGGGGATGAGTGGAAGAATTGGATCAGCCCATGATTGAATGGCGGAGCAGACTCGATGGGCTGAATGGCCTACTTCTGCTCCTATATCTTATGGTCTTCTGCAAACATGGGTCCACCTTCCCGGCATATCACTTTCTCATTCTTTTTTTTCCTCCTTCCTCTATCTTTCTCCTTTTGATTGTTCTTTATGGGCTTTAGTCCTTTCATTCTTGTTAATGCTCCCTTGAAGAGGAAGAGATGTCACGGACACTGCCGCTGGTGAATGTTTCTTTTAAATTCCTTTGGCTAACTCAAGTATTCCGCAGACTTAGCAGCATTTTGTATTGTTCGCATTTGAATGCGTTTAACAGATTAGAACGTTTTCTGAATCGCTCTGTAAGTGTATAATACTTTGTTACAGCTAACAGCACCAAGAAAGGGTATTTTATTTCCAATGTAATGATTCAGTGTTCCTGTGATGCCACATCAACCTGTCAGTGCTGGTGACTCAGTCTGGGTGCCACAGTAGCCTAGCGGTTAGTGCAATGGTATTACTGCTTGGGGCGTTTTGGAGTCTAGCATTCAGTACCAGCACTGTCTGTAAGGAGTTTGTACGTTCTCCCTGTAAGTGTGTGGGTTTCCTCCAGGTGCTCTGGTTTCCTCCCACAGTCCAAATCCCGACAGGTTGATAAGTTAATTGGTCGTTGTAGAATGTCCTGTGATTGGGCTAGGTTAAATCGTTGAGTTGCTGGTGATGTGGCTCACTGGGCTGGAGGTGCCTGTTCCATGCTTCATCCCTGGATAAAAAATATGTTTCTCATTCTTCTGATTAAAGTGCAGTTGCTTAGTCCCATCTGATGAGCTATTAATTTTGGATGCTGGTAAAAGTGATGTTTCTTGTTCAGGCTTCTGATCTGCTGTGAGTGCAAAGGAGAGGCCCAAGCAGCAGAGAGGCAACTGGAGTTTCGTTTTATTCAAAAGGAAAAGTGTATCTGGTTTTCCAATAAAGGATGAATCTTCTGGAGCAGACTATATTCAGGGCATTGGCCACAATTTAGAAATTGACTAAAGACTGGATGCAGGCTTTTCTTCATTATCTATTGTGTGATATTACTGTGACCTTGTCTTTTGGATCAGACCTCAAACTGAACCTCTGGCTGCTGTTCCCGATAGACGTTAAAGATTTTTTGGTACCGTTTCAAGGAAGGTCAAAGGAATTAGCCCCAGTCTCCAGCTCAGTGTTTATCTTCAGTCAATATGGTCATTGTCACTTCACTGTTTGTGGAAGCTTGCTGTGCACAAAATGACAGTCGTAGTCCTACAGTTGCCAGAAATGCAGAGTGCCTCAGGAATCCTGTCATGAAAATGTTCTAAAAATACATTTCTTTGCCAATTTTCCAGATAAGGGTGGCTATGAAATTTGCAGGCCTGGTTTTATAAGCTTGTTGATCATTTTGAAGTAAGTGTTTGTTAGTCCTTTCTATCCCTCTCTCTCAATAACTCGAGTAAATAGAAGCTGGAATAGGTCACTTGGCCCCTCAAGTCTGTCGCACCATTCAATTTGAGCAAGTCTGATCTACTCTGACCTCAGTTCCTCTTTTATGCTAGTTCCCCATTCCCCAATCTTTCTAATATTGATTTATCTCAATTTTATTTTCTTTCCCTCCTCTGTTCTTTCCCCTTTACCTCCCATCCCCTTTCCTTCACCCTATCAAGCTCCCCTCACTTTCTATCTCTCCGTTCACCTTTCTCCCGACTCCTCTTTTCCACTCCCGACTCCTCTTTTCCACTCCTGACTCCTCTTTCCCTCTCCCTACTCCTCTTTCCCACTCCCAACTCCTCTTTGCCACTCCTGACTCCTCTTTCCCACTCCCGACTCCTCTTTCCCTCTCCCTACTCCTCTTTCCCACTCCCGACTCCTCTTTCCCACTCCCGACTCCTCTTTCCCACTCTCGACTCCTCTTTCCCACTCCTGACTCCTCTTTCCCTCTCCCTACTCCTCTTTCCCACTCCCGACTCCTCTTTCCCACTCCCGACTCCTCTTTCCCTCTCCCTACTCCTCTTTCCCACTCCCGACTCCTCTTTCCCACTCCCGACTCCTCTTTCCCACTCCCGACTCCTCTTTCCCTCTCCCTACTCCTCTTTCCCACTCCCAACTCCTCTTTCCCACTCCCGACTCCTCTTTCCCACTCCCAACTCCTCTTTCCCACTCCCGACTCCTCTTTCCCACTCCCAACTCCTCTTTCCCACTCCTAACTCCTCTTTCCCTCTCCCTACACCTCTTTCCCACTCCCGACTCCTCTTTCCCACTCCCAACTCCCCTTTCCCACTCCCAACTCTTCTTTCCCTCTCCCTACTCCTCTTTCCCACTCCCAACTCCTCTTTCCCACTCCCGACTCCTCTTTCCCACTCCCGACTCCTCTTTCCCTCTCCCTACTCCTCTTTCCCACTCCCGATTCCTCTTTCCCACTCCCGACTCCTCTTTCCCACTCCCAACTCCCCTTTCCCTCTCCCCTCTTAAAACCTGTCTTTCGCCCACCTCCCCCCCCACAACATCTTTCTCACTTTCTCATGTGCATCAGACAGTTGTAAAACGGAAGTAGGCCGCAAAGCAATGGGTTTACAGTGATGGCCTGGTTGTAAAACAGCAACAATCGCTCCCACATACCGAGCCAGTGACCTGGGAGATCTGGTCTGTGACCTCTGGGTTTCCTTTTCAGAACATTATCTCAGAACGGCCTTTTCTCTTTGAAGCGACAGAGGATGAGAGGTGACCTGTTAGAGGTGTATAAGATGATGAGAGGCATTGATCGTGTGGATAGTCAGAGGCTTTTTCCCAGGGCTGAAATGGTTGCCACAACAGGACACAGATGTAAGGTGCTGGGGAGTAGATACAGAGGAGATGTCAGGGGTAAGTCTTTTACTCAGAGAGTGGTGAGTGCGTGGAATGGGCTGCCGGCAACAGTGATGGAGGCAGATACAATAGAGTCTTTTAAAAGACTTTTGGATAAGTACATGGAGCTTAGAAAAATCGAGGGCTCTGGGTAAGCCTAGTAATTTCTAAGGTAGGGACATGTTTGGCACAACTTTGTGGGCTGAAGGGCCTGTATTGTGCTGTAGGTTTTCTATGTTTCTGACTCTGCCCTTTTCCCGCCATCTCCACACCACTTGGGAAAATATAGTAAACTTTGCAGTCGTATATGGTCACGTGAACCGTGTGAACAGAAGTTGGTTTTGACACTGTTGGATCCCCTGCAGGGTTTTGGTGGGATGTTTTTGCTGGGCATACAAACCCAATCTCATCATGGTCAGTACTGTTTTGTGGCATCATTCCCTTCATTTAAAAACCTACTTTATACACTTGTGTTTTTTCAAAACTTAATTAAATTGACTTGAAATAGACTCTGAACACTCCTTGCTAAGGCAGGGAGTGTATCCTGACATAATATTGTATATGATGGTGGTGAATATTGGTAGCTTGGGTTGAGGTATTTGATGTTGCGGTGTTCGCTGAGCTTGGCAATTAACTTGCAGACGTTTCATCACTAGTCGAGGTGACATCCTGTGCTTAGTTGTTGATGTTTCTCTCTGGGAGTGCTCACATTTACCTAGGCCACCGTTCACTTGCCTCGGTCCTGACTGGCCAGTATCCAAAATTGTGGCAATCCCTTTGACTCTGCTGAGGCTGGCCTGTGGGGTGTTGAGGCAAGGTGCACTGTTACGGGCTTCCTACCCTGTTCACGGACAACAGTAAATGCCAATAGACTGCCTAGTCCCTTGAAATGGTTGCTAAGGCCCTTCCTCACTCTTGCACTCCTAACCTCTCCTCCCACTTTATTACCCCTAATTCCCTCATTCCATTACTCTTTGAATGTAATAATCAGAATATAGAACAGTGCTGCTCAATGCAGTCCCTTCGGCCCGCAATATTGTGCAATCTTTTAACCCACACTAAGGTCAATCTAACCCTTACCTCCCACATAGCCCTCCACTTTTCTTTAAACCATGTGCCTATCTAAGAGCCTCTTAAATGTTCCCCGTGTATCTGCCTCTATCATCACCCTTGGCATGACGTCCCACGCAGCCACCACTCTCTCTGTAAAATGAAAATTACCTCTGATATCCCTGCTGTAGTTTCCTCCAGTCGCCTTAAATTTATATGCCGCCTCCTATATTGCCATTCTAGGGAACATGTCTCTGGTTACTATACACTTCTTGGGCTTCGAGCCAGGTCAGGTATTGATTATAACCAACATTTTGATGACAAACTCTGCCATCTTCTTCAGGGAAGGAGATCCAGTTGCCTGATGGGCAGAACTTCAACAGCAGATGGGCAAAATCACTTTATCATAATAATAATAATAATAATAATAATAATAACAATAATAAATTACTTAGAACATGATTCATACAGACAATGTAGTTCAAAGTGTTTTACAAATGGGATAATAAAGTCCAAACATGAAAATAAAAGACAAAAAGATAAACGCAAGAAAGTTTGCAGATGCTGAAATTCCAAAGCAACACACAAACAGTGCTAGAAGAACTCAACAGGTCAGGCAGCATCTAAGGAAATGAGTTCATCCCTAAAGAATCAGGCAGAGTTTGTCATTGAAACATCGGTTATAAACGATACCTGTATCCAGCTTAAAGCCGGAGAAGAGTTTATTCGTCATATATGCTGGGAAAGCACTAGATCCTTTTTGTCTCTGGTTGTTCACTCTATTTAGGTCTATTATAATCTTGTACATTTCTATCAAGTTATCTCTCAATTGGAATCAGGAGTTGACCATCTGTTTCCTTTTCCATTTACATAGGACAAAATTAGTCTTCTATGCAACCCCATTTTCCTACACTATCCCCAATATTCCTCCATTCTAATATTCAGAAATTGATAGGTCTGATTTGAGTAATTTCAATGGCTGAGCCTTTGCACACAGCTGAGACTTCCAAAGATCCACCCTCCCCAGTGGTGAAGAAATTGCTCCTCAACTCAGTCCTAAATGACCTATCCCTTATTCTGAACTCCCTTGTTCTAGTCTAGCCAATGGGGAACATTTTCCCTGCTTTCTCTTTGTTCACTCAGTTCAATTTTTAGTCTTAATAAAGTCACTGATTAAGGTACAATGCTGTGCAGAAGTCTTGGGCACTATATATATAGCTGGGGTGCTTAAGACTTTTGCATTGTACTGTAGTAATTTTATGTTTTGCATTGTACTGCTGCTGCAAAAAATCATGACATATTTTAGTGGTGATAAACCTGATTCTGATATGGGTCTCTATTGTGGACTGAAAGTGGGAAGGGGGCAGGGAGAGGGGAATCATGGTTGGGAAAAGGGGAAGGGTGAGGGAAGCATTGTAGATACATTCTATAATGATCAATAAGTCAATTATTTGGAATCAAATGACCGTACATTGTGTCTCCGGGCTGGGTGTGCCTGCACCTGTGCCCTCCAGTCCTGGCATTCCTTCTGTGCCACCTATCCCACACCCCTCCTGAGACGCTCCATCCTTGCCATTTCCAACATCCTTTGCTCCCATCAGATTTACAAACTCGCTCTCTGCTCCCCGTTGATAATGTCTTTGGCACCCTACCTGTAAGTACGTGCCTAAGACTTTTGCACAATACTGTAGTTCTTTGAATCTTGGAGAATCCAGGCCGAACCTGTTTAATTCATCCCAATAAGCCAAAGCGGCTGTTCCAGGGAAGTAGTTGGATTAATCCTCGTTCCACTTCCTCTGTATTGCACGGGTCCTTACATTGTTAACAGTAATAAACAAAGCAGACTGATTATAGCTGGCGTTACTACAGTTTGTTTGCCTCCCCCCAATAAAAATCTACAGATAAAGCTGAACGTACGAGCACAGAGAATCCTTTTAACTGAGGCCCGTGCAAGAGGTGTTTGTTGAAAGAAAGTAACTTCCTTCAATTCTGTCTTGGGGAAATTGGTTATCACTGCAGGAGGGAGTATAGAGCTGATACCGCTGGATGAAATTCCCTTGGACTGCTCCACATTGCCAAAGTGTAATCTTGGGCGGGGATCATTTCCGGGTCGCTTGTCATATTGTTCCATCCCTTCCTCCAAACTCTTAAAACCGTGAGCAGCTTCTCATCAGACGTTCTGACATTTGGCACCCAAACCACCAATTTTCTCTTGGCTGAGGCTTGGTGAATTGAGGATAGGTTTAAATATTGAAAGATGTTTGATTGAATAAGTGGATTTTGTCATCTTCCTGTTTGCTGCCATTAGCACATACTATTTTCTTTCAGTTTCGTATGATTAATTACCTTCACTGCCAGAGTGAAAGTATGGGCCAAAGACAGAAAATTCTGGAACTCTTCAGCAGGTTAGGCAGAGAATGGCGTCTGACCTGTTGAGTATTGCCTACACTTTCTGCTTTTGTTGTAGATTTCCAGCATCTGCAGTTCTCTTTTGAGTTTTATTTGCCCTTTTCCGGCTTGTAGGTTATACCACTTACTATGTAATTGTCTGTGAAATTTGGTGAATCATTTTGTAGAGGAATTTTGCTTATTTGGAGTGTTTACCCTTTTCTGGTGGATAGTCTCCCTTTAACGAACATAACCACATGTTGTGTGTAAGGGGAATATTTGGAGATAGCACTGGACAGTAAGACCCTTCCTCTGTAGTTTCTTGTTGCTGGGCCTTGGGGTGCACTACATAGAGCTGTCATAGTTCCTTCCTCTGCGAGATCAAAAGGTCTCTCCCCCGCCCCCCAGCTTCAGTCCCAGGCTGCAAACTTAGCTTTGTGCCGTTGCTTAGTGAAGTAGCCTGCTGCTAAACCTGAGCTGTGCCCATCCGCTTCCACACTCTCCCTGTGAAAATGCCAGCAAGGGTATGGACCAGAGCTTCCCACTGGGGCATTTTGAAATTCCATCAAGTGCACTGCAGCCACCCACATTCTGTCTTGTTCAAACGAGCAGCGATTGGGCTTTCTGTCTGTCCCAGAGAATCAGATTTGTTCTGTGGCTGATTAGAATGAGCCATGCCTTGTGGTTTGAACCGACCGGTCATAAAGCCCATCACCCCGACTGGGACGTAGGCTGCCAACAGCAGGACACCAGAGTGTGCTGATCTGGGCCAAAAATTATGAGCCCTGTGGCTTCTGCTTTCACCAATCGACTTCCTAAGTCTTCTAGGTGAACGTCCTTCTCCTCCCAGGGATAAAAGTCTTTGGAGCTTCTGTTGGTTTTTTTTAATCTCTGGGGTTTTTTTTAACAGGATAGAGTTACTAGCCTCATGCTCAACCCTCCTCTTGCAGCTGGGCTTCAAAGTGTCCATGACAAAGTTCCAGATTATAACTACTCTCTGTATAAAAGGTCTTCCTCTAACTTTTTGGCCAAAAGTTTAAATCTGCATTCTCTGGTTCAGCTTCCCTCTCTTTATCCCAAGGGTTTCCAACCTCTTTTATGCTATGGACCAACTCCATTAAGCAAGGGAGTCCATGGACCCCAGGTTGGGAACCCTTGCTTTATTCTATCTGAGGCCATTGTAATCTTCAACACATCTATCAAATCGAAAGAAGTTCTCGCTCTCTCTCTTTATTCTAAGTTGCTGTGGTGTGATTTGCCTTGTCCTGTCTTGGGATCACCACCTTTATTAATGATTCCCCACGCAAAACCTTTTAGAAGAATGAGGGGACATCTTATTGAAATTCACACCAGTCCCGCTGATATCGAGAGTGCGGCTGCAGGGAGTTGGGTTCAGGGGGTGGAGTAGGTAGGATAGTGATGTTCCAGAGGCATTTACACAGGCAGGGAATAGGGAGGGATTGACCACATGCAGGCAGAAGGGACAATTTTGCCTGTATCATGCCTGGCACAGACATCATGGGTCAAAGAGCCTGCTGTATGTTCGGTTGCTGCAGGTTTTATCGCTGAACTTTGCTCCCCTTGTATAGACTGGGGAGGGACCTGGCACCAATCAGCAAAAGCAGTCTTGCTTTAAAAATAAGACTGGAACAATTTAGAGAGCATAAGATAAAGTTTGGGACATACATCCAGAGATATGAAGGGGGTGGACATGGGCAAGTCTAACAGTACCTATCTCATGGGAAGTTAGTGGTGAAAACCTTTGTCACAGCGCCTTTGCAGTGTTGTCCAGGTAAGGTGGATGTGACTTTATTTATCTTTGCAAAGCAACCACATTGTACAAATTCACAAGGAGGAAGCCTTGAAACGTGCAAGTTCAATTCAGCTTGGTGATGCTTTCCTGATATGGTTGACCTTGTACATGCCGCTTGTTGGTTTAATGTGATTGGTCAAAAAGGGTACAGGCCAAGCCCAACAAAACAGGAAATAAGCGGGGAGTGAAATGATCTGCCAATCAGGTTTTGAGACCTTCATTTTACCCTGCCTTTGGTATGGCCACAATCATCTGCGAGCTTCTCAGCAGGACTAGAGTCGTATGCTTTTAGATTTGCACCTTTCCTGGCCTTTGCCCTGAATAAGTAGTGCAGAGAAAGCGATGAGGAGATGCACTGTACCAATCTCTGAACAGGCAGCATTTGTCTGGCTCCTTTCAAGGATTCCACGGGAGTGGAATCAAATAAAATTTGCAATTATGTACTGTATGTCAGATCGGAAAGCTTCTCCTCGGCCATCAGATTTCTGAATGGACAATGAACTCATCTATACTACCTCGCTATTTTTTGCTCTCTTCTAGCACTACTTAATTAATTTAATATTCTACCTCTATTTCTTATTGTAATTTGTAGCTTTTTTCCATCATGTATTGCACCGTGCTGCTGCTGCAGAACAGCAAATTTCACGACATATGCCTGTGATACTAAACCTGATTCTGATTCAGATGGTTGCAGAAAAAGCATAACTGATTATCTCATGACTTTTACCAAAAGAAATCTGTTGGTCTTGGTCTGCACGTGGCTGCAGGCACACACCCACCTCTGGTCTAAACCGTCAGTTGTGTGTAGGAAGGGAATGCAGCTCTCGTCAGTTACTCCCTCAGCCTGACAAAAGTATCCCTCAACAGTAGTATCATTTGGAATCTGCAGCCTAGAAGCAGGGCATTCAGCCGGTAGTGCGTAAAACCCAGAAGAACCTCCTTCTATGTATTACATCTCAGTCTGTTTGGCCTTCCTATTTATCAGCTTTTCTTTCACTAATTTTGCTCTCTTTTTACACTACTTATTTAATTTATTTTACTTACTGCCCATTATGCCACTGGCAATGAAAACCTCCCATCTATGTCAGTCCTTAGCCACTCAAATGCACAAGGGTTCTTCATTGCTGTTTCCGTAACAATTTTGTTCGATCAGTCAGGGTTGTTGGCCCTGAGCTGAACCCCCCCCCCCAACCTGGAGGACCAATGGACCACTCTTAGTCTGTACTCTACCCTTTGACCTGTTTGGCAAAGGATAGCCTCCCAAGAGCCAAAACATAAAGCTCTAACCATAGATCTCTGGATCATTGAGGTATGCAAGCCTCCAAACCTACAAAAAGGTTATGGTCCTCTTGGTAGGATGTATTTATATACATATATTTCCTATTGAAATTTGTAATACACTTTTGTAATGCACTTAATTGTGCTACTGCCGCAAATCAACTAATTTCATGACACATGCCTGAATTGTTAAACCTGATTCAGTTTCTTTTTGGTGTGATCAAGGTCTGGAAGCAGTGCTCCTGAGAACAGTTCATTTAGAAATGTACCACTGAGCAAAACTGTGGACAGCAAACATGTCCGTTCAGATTTAGGAACAGTAACCTGCCCTAATCCCATCATCCAGGTTCTTAACCCTGCAGCTCTCCGCAGTTTTTAAAGTGTGGCAGGGCTTTCTACTGCTTTCAACACAGGCAGTAAACTCCACATCACCTTCTAGTTAAAAAAATAGTTTGACACATCTCCCGTTTATTCCTTCTACCAGTCTCTTTATTGATCTCTCTAAAGAGGGCTGAAGGTTCTGACTGTTTACTCGATCTAGGTGAAAGGCTTTAAGTGGAAGCCTTTCTTCTTCTGCCAAGATTTGCCGCGCCCTTTGAGAAGAAACGAGCAAGATTTGGAGTTAAAGGTAACCACAGACTCTGTACATCCGGCTATGCAGTCAACACGTGAAGCGCAGAGGCAAACGTGAGAAGTAGAATAAGGGTAGATCTCCAGCCTGGGCTTTCGCACAGCACTCTCATGCCTTTGGTTTCAACTTCATCTAGTGTCTGCTTGCCACGACCCTTGGTGCCCCCGTAGTCCAGTAAATTGATCTCCCTCAAAGATGTACTCGGTATATTTAGTTAAGTCAAGCTTACTCTGTGATGCTGCATTACTGGCAGGAAGTGGCACTTGGAAGAGAGGCTGTGAGTGAGAGGCAAGGTGACATTATCATGGTGCCACTTGTGAGACCAATACTGCCATTTTACCATCTCCACACAAAGGTGGGGGGTAGAGTTTAGAAATACTTAATTCATCCCTTAATCCACCCAACCCTGAAAGGATAATCCAGCAATGTTATTTGTCAGGCCCAGACAGGTCAGGAGAACTTTGTGAAGGTTTGAATTTTATTTTTAAGGTGTAGAAGAGGCAAGCAACGGAACCATTACAAAGTAACAGAAGCCGACATCAGAAAGATCTGAAAAGATGCAGAATTCTCGGTTCATTAACATCCTGGTGAGGATGTTTCACATTGACACGTACAAAATGCTGGAGGAACTCAGCAGATCAGGCAGTATCTATGAAAATGAATAAATGGTTGACGTTTTGGGCTGAGCCCCTTTGTCAGAACTGGAAAGGAAAGGGGAAGAAGCCAGAATTAATGGTGGGAGGGAGGGGGAAGGAGTACAAGCTTAAGGTGAGAGGTGAAGCCAGGAGGGTGGGGAAGGGGGATGAAGTAAGAAGCTGAGAGGTGATAGGTGGAAAAGGTAAATGGCTGGAGAAGAAAGAATCTGATGAGAGAGGAGAGCGGACCATGGGAGAAAAGAAAGTGGGGGGGGGGTGGAGTACCAGGGGAGGTGTTAGGTAGGTGAGGAGAAAAGGTAAGAGAGGGACCAGAGTGGGGACTTGGAAGTAGAGGGAAGGGGGGAGGGGGCTAAATTACTGGAAGTTGGAGAAATGGATATTCATGCCGGAAGGTTGGAGGCTGCCTCGATGAAATATAAGTTGACATACTCTTCCTCATCGCTTTGACTTTGTGGATTTACAATGGGTTGCTCTTTCTGAATGGCTGCTAGTCAGCGGAAACTAACATGCGATGACTGTTCCATTTATACCAATTTTACTTGATTCATTTTGTAAGAAATGATTCTCTGATTAATTAATACCAGAAGTGGTCTCATTTTGAACATCACATTTGTGGCAGCGATCACAGATCCACCAACTGTATATCATTGATCGACTCACTGTTTCCCATTTACAAAGCTCATTCCGAGGCCCTGACTCTTGTAAAATTTCAGTTTCTGCAGTTACCATCTGTGTGACAAGAGACGCTTTGATTGTCAGCGTCGATGTTATACTCAGCCTATAACCACTGATAGAAAAGAGCTGACTGTTAATGGGGAGTTGTTTGGCATGTTTTTGACCACCATTTAACAGCGAGGAAGTACCAAACAGCATTGCTGTGGTGGCATTCAGCAACCCTATACATCCCACACGTGCATGGCCACACTCTTGAATTCTGGCGCTGTTGCTGTGTACTGAGATGTTTTACTTGCATGAAGATCCTACTAAGATCAGAGTCATAATAACTACCTCACTACTTTTTTTGCTCTACGTCTTTAGCTATTTTTTGTGTACTCGCACACGCACATTTTTATGTATACTGTAGACACACTTATTGTAATTTGCAGTTTTTATTATGATTACTATGTATTGCATCCACAAAAACAAATTTCACAACATGTGCTGGTGATATTAAACCTCAGAAAGAAACCTCGAATCTGTCTGAATTTCCAAAGTTTGAAGTAAAATGTACTGTCAAGAGTATATGCATGTCACCGCGTACAACCCTGAGATTATTTTCCTGCAGGTATACTTAGCAAATTTATAGAACTGTAACTGTAAGCAGGTTCAATGGACAACAAACTCTGCAAATGTGGATGTAAATAAATAACAAGCATGAAATAACAAGATGAAAAGTGTCCTTAAATGAGTGTAGTTATCCCCTTTTGTTCAAGAGCCTGATGGTAACTGTTCTGGGACCTGGTGGTGCGAGTCCTGAGGATCTTGTACCTGGTACCTGACAGCAGCAGTGAGAAGAGTCCGCCAGTGCAGATCCGAGACCGATTTCCACCTCTAGAGCGGGAGTTCTGAACCTTTTTAATGCCATGGACCCCCTTTGGTAGTCCGGTGAAGCCTGTGGACCCCTTCTCAGAATAATGTATTTAAATATATAAAATAAAATACACAGGATTGAAATACAGTTATCAAAAGATTAAAAAAAAACAAATTCATGACACAGTAATATACGAGTACGTGCTTCTTTATTAACACATTAAGTAACAAGACTATATATTTAACAACTGTAATGAGATCTGAAAACATCTGTGATTTCTTTTGATGACCAAGTCACAGGTACTGCTAATACTAATGTGGTTTGTTGCCGACATTCATAATCGAAGGAAATGCTAAATCTCAGTTAGAGGTTAGTGAAAATAAAGGTGTAAATCTTTTCTCATCCAAGTTCACAGACGCCCTGGAATCTATCTATGGACACCCGTGGACCCCAGGTTAAGAACTCCTGCTCTGGAACATCACTTCACACCACGCCGTTCACTTACTCTTTGTCCATTTCAGAGTCAGGTTTAATATCACTGGCATATGTCATGAAATTCGTTGTCTTTGTGGCTACAGTACAATGCAATATAAAATAAAAGAAAAAAAATCGGTGAATTGCAGTATATACATATATATATATTAGTTAAATAAGTAATGCGAAAATAAAAATTAAAGAAATAGTGAGGTAGATTCAATGTCCATTCAAAAATCAGATGGCAGAGGGGGAGAAGCGATTTCTGAATAGTTGAGTGTGTGCCTTCAAGCTTCTGTACCTCCTTCCTGATGGTAGCAATGAGAACAAGACATGACCTGGCTCACGGCAGTCCTTAATAATGGATGCCGCCTTTTTGAGGCATCGCTCCTTGAAGATGTCCTGTGTACTCAGAGGCTGGTGTCCATGATGGAGCTAAATGAGTTCACAACTCTCTGCAGCTTACTTCAGTCCTGTGCAGTAGCCCCCTCCCACCCCACCCCATATCAAGCAGTGATGCAGCCTGTTAGAAATGCTCTCCACAGTATGTCTGTAGAAAATTGCAAGAAGTTGACTGTTGGTTGTACTTCACTGTTGTTACAACTGGGATTATCTTCTCTAATGTGTATTGAAGAACTGGCGGACAGGAGATCCACCGCGATGGATCTCCTCAGCCACGAATTCTGTGGCAAGTTTGAACCAGGGGCCAGTCTGGGTTGGAGCATTGGTTACCGGTGACTGGTGTCAGAGCCGCTGCAAAATCTGGAGGCTTTGTGGGAAAGCAGCTGCTGCAACTTTGGTAATTATTGTTGAGCCATTTATGGGGAAAGGTATTAGTGACCAGTGCAAGATTCAATAGTTGGTGCTGAAGGGGAAGGCAGCCATCGTGGGCATAGGGGCTGTGCCCAAACTGCTGAGGGCTTTCTTTTCATATGGAAATGCAGAGTAATGGGGTGATTAAATAGAGCTGTATATAAAAGTACATCTGACATTAAAATTAGCATAATACCATGTAGCCTAGGGCTGAAGACTTTATTTGCCATCTGTGACTGAGCAAAATCCCCCTGGGGGCGGCTAAAATATTCTGAATAAACTCAACCGAAAGCCTTATTGAAAGTAAAATACCATTTCTGGCACATCATATTGATTTTGCCTAATTGCGGCGTAGCTAAGAACATTTAGTTACTGATGACTTTTGTACTGTGTGACAAGTCTGCGAGCTCTCTCGTACTTGAGAGGATGGCTTTTAAACAGAGCGGATTACTGGTCTTCGTTTATCATCTGGGTTTAGAGGAGGAATTAAATGTTAACAAGTAGAAGAATGGCATCTGCTCCACAAAAGATTTTGGTTGATTATTTTTGGTATGCGCGCCATAAACTCTGCTTAGCAAACCCCCTCTTTTTCTGAAAAACTTACACCAGGGTTCAAATCTGCAGCAAAATAGTATTACCACAGCTAACAAAGAATGTCAAAAACACTCAGCAGGTCGGGCAGCATCTGTGAGAAAGAATCATTTTCAGATCGATGACCTTCCTCACAGTAGGTTATAATGCGGAAACACTAGCAATGTTCTTTTCTCTACGCTGATGCAGCCCAACCTACCAAGTCATAGAGTCATAGAAGACTACAGCACAGAAAAATGCCCTTTGGCCCATCTAGTCCATGCCAAACTATTAATCAGCCTAGTCCTATCCACCTGCACCCAGACAGACCACAGCCCTCCGAACCCCCCCCATCCCTGTACCTATCCAAATTTTCCTTAAATGTTGAAATCAAAACTGAATCCACCACTTCCGTTCCACACTCTCACCACCCTCTGAGTGAAGTTCCCCCTCAAAAGTTCAATGTACATTTATTATCAGTGTGTGTGTATACTGTATACAAGCTTGAGATTACAGGTAGCCACAAAACAAAGGGATCCAATGGAACCCATTTAGAAAAAGGAGACCATCAAAAACCCAATGTGCAGAAAAAAGATCATGCAAACAATAAAAGTAAATTAATAACATTCAGAACTGAAGTTCAGGAAAGTGAGTCCACAGACACCAAGCCGATACAGGAGCCCATTAGTTGTAGGCCACAGCCTCAGTTCCGCACAGAGACGAGTAAACCTCACAGAGCAGCAAGCTGAGCACCAGCCCATCCCTCGCCTCCTGCCATGACACCCTGACCTTTTCAATCAGGCCTAACGCTTAATGACCCGGGCCCTGCTGCTTCAATACCCTCTCAGGTCCAGGACCCGCCACCTCAATTTGGCCCATATCCACCCTTTCCAATTCAGCCCCAAACTTAAATCAGTCAAACCTCGGTTTGCTCCTCACTCTCGGGCCTAAGCCCCGCCACCTTGACTTTGCCTTGCCTTGGTTCTACCATTTCATAGCACCTCCAAGACTGATCCTGCACCAAACTTTGGCCCTTCCCCCACTCTCCGGCCATGGTCCCGTCGCCATGATTCAGCCCGTACTCGCCGTCCTGCAACCATCCTGTGCCTTTGAGACTTTAGTCCACACCACAAAAACTCCAGGTCATATAGGCAGTTCGAAAGCTCAACTCCAAAGGGGAAATAACAGGCCATCAATTGCAGTGATCACTTCTGAGAAAAAATGTGATTAATTAGGTAGTTAATAGTTGTTTTTGCTGTCAACAAGTCATCGCTGTGCTTCACCAGCATCATTTTAATTTGAAAACGTCATGTTCCTCTTAAACATTTCACCTTTCTCCCTTAACCCATGACCCATGCTAGTCTCACCCAACCTCAGTGGAAAAAGTACGATGGGTAATGTTTATCCTTTTACCCTGTCTATACCCCTCCATCGAATTTCCCCACATTGTCGTACGCTCTTGGGAGTGAAGCACTAACATATTCAACCTTTCCCTAATGACTCGGGTCCTGGTAACGTTCTTGTTAATTTTCTCTGTACTCTTTCAATCTTATTGACATCTTTCCTGTAGGTAGATGAATGTTTCCAGTATTTTCTATTTTCGTTTAAGATTGCCAGCACATGCAGTATTTTTCTTTGCTTTTAATATTATAGAAAACATTTTGGAGTGCATGTACTGATTTTTGCCATTGAAAGAGGGCTGATGCACTCTTATCTCCTCATGCTGGGTCACATTTTCTCTGGATTGACAGGGCAACCAAATCTGCACACTGGAGCTCCGTCGTTACCAGACATTTGCGGGTGCTTGTGTTTCTGTGTTTTGCTGGGTAAAGTAGAGACCTTCAGTGTATTTACTGTTTATTCCCCTCCATTGATGCTGCCTGATTTGCTGAGTCCCTCCAACACTTTGTGTGTGTTGAACTTCCAGTTAAGCCTTTGCTAGGTGTCTTGCCCTACACAGTGACTTTATCCCACTCCACTCTCTCTCTCTCACACACACTCACTCACAGAGGACCCACCTCCAGCTTCCGCTGTTTAGTGGAGGAATACATCTCGTGAGAGCCAAAAGTCAGCAATCAGGTTCACTCTCTGGAAATACATATACTCAGAAATATGGTCCTGGTGAAGGGTCTCAGTCTAAAGTGTCGACTGTTAACTCCTCTCTATAAATGCTGCCTGACCTGCTCAGTTCTTCCAGCATTAGGTATGTGTTACTATGACTAAGAGTTGGACTTGTCTGAGGATCCCAAGAGGACAAGCCTCCTTTCTCACCCTCTCTTAGGATTACTAGTATTACCAGAGGCTTGGGGTAGAAAATAACTGTGCTCCAGACGTTGCCTTCTGCAAGCTGATGTTCCACCCTGAGCATGTGCCACTTGAGGATATCATGCAGGCCCCACTTTGTTCTAGGATAACAGACAGAGAGAGTGCTGATTGGTAACACCACAAAGCCCCCTACACATACAAAATGTTGGAGGAACTCAGCAGGTTTGGCAGTATCCATGGAGAGGAGTAATCTGTTGAGGTTTCAGGTCGAGACCCTTTTCATCAAGGTTGTTTATTCCTCTCCATAGATACTGTCTGGCCTGCTGAGTTCCTCCAGCATTTTGTATGTGCTACTCTGGATCTCTAAACATTTGTAGAATCTCCTGTGTGCTGTGCTTCTGATACGGCCTCCTCTACATTGGTGAGACCTGTTGCAATTGGGGGGATCCACTTCGTTGACCACTTCAGCTCCATCTGCCAAAAGCAGAACCTTCCGGTGGCCAAACATTTTAATTTCAATTCCCATTCTCGTTCCGACATGTTGGTCCACGGTCTCCTCTTGTGCCACGATGAGGCCACCCTCAGGGTGGAGGAGCAACACCTTATTTTATAGTTGGGTAGCTTCCAAACTGATGGCGTGTCTATCAATTTCTCTTTCTGGTTAAAAATAAATTGCTACCCCTGCTCTCTTCTTCTATTCCCCACTCTGGCCCCTTACCTCTTCTCTCATGGCTATAACCTGGGTCCCCTCCTTCCCTTTCTCCCATGTTCCACTCTTCTCTCCTATTAGATTCTTTCTTCTCCAGCTCTTTACCTCTCCTGCCCACCTGGCTTCCACTATCAACTTCCAGCTAACCTCTTTCCCCTTTTATTCTGATGTCTTCCTCCTTCCTTTCCGGTCCTCAAGAGGGGTCGCAGCTGGAAATGATGACTGGTCATTCATTTCTATAGATGCTGCTTGATCTGCTAAGTTCCTCCAGCATTTTGTGTGTGTTGCTTTGAATTTCCGGCAGACTTTCTCATATTTATCTGTAGAATCAGTTGTCTTTACAAGTTCCTTTCACTTTACCCTAGGATTTCTTGCTGTTCTCCCCCCCCCCCCACCTTTTTAAAGTACTGGTGCAGTTATGAATTAATATGCATTAAAGTCAAAAGAATTGGAGATAGTGGAATCGAAGCACGAACTGCTCAAAGTACATGGCAGGTGTGCAGCTTCTGAGAAGGAAGGAGGTATATTTGTTCTGCAAGTTCTTTGTTAGAATCTGCACAATTGTTCATGTATGGTTGTTGAAATGCACTCTACGAAGTTAGACCTCAGCCTTACAGTGAGGTGTCCAGCCAACCTCAAGAAGGGTCTTGGCCTGAAGCGTCCACTCTTTATTCATTTCCATTGACCTGAGTACCTCCAGAATCACGTGCGTGCATGTCTGTGTGTTAGTTTGCATTTCCAGCATTTGCAGAATTTCTCATGTTTGTCATCTAAGTTAAACAATTAAATCCTATCATTTGTTATAGTTGTTAAATAATTGAATCCAGTAGCATGCATAACCATGTCTCACAGGGGTAAATGTGGTGAGTGCCCAGTGAGCCTCTCCTTGCTGTTTTTTATTATGCCTCAGAAGGTGGTAATTCTGCCCACACTGTCGGCACGGAGACCGCACTGTGGCACACAGGAAGGCACAACTGCTCAGTGCATCACCAGCAGCAGCCTACCTGTGCTGCCATCAAAGACATACAAACAGAAGGGTGCCAGCAAAGGGCCAGTTACATCGTGAAGGGTTTCACACACCCTGCTGCCATTCCCACCAGGGAGGAGGCTAAGTAGCATCCACGCCAGGACCACCAGACTCAGAAATACCTTTCTCAAGCCATAGAGCTGATCAACACCTCCACCCACTAACCACCACCTCCACTACTTTATCATTTCCTGACAGCCACCTTATGTATAGACACTCCCGTGCCTAGTGTCACTTTATGGGCATACATTCATTCTATGTATACAAGTTATCTTATGTATTTCTATTTATAGTTTTTTTATTATTGTTTTCTTTATATTATTATGATCTTTTATGCTGCATCAGATCGAACAATTACTTCATTCTCCTTTACACTTGTGTACTGGAAATAACATTCAACAATCTTAACTTGAGAGCGTGAAAGCCTCATCAGGCCATTTCTCCCTGAGTTCCCGCAGCCCGTCAATTTACTCACTCTCAACTCACCACATCGATTGGGAGACATGAGGTGGATCTCTTCAAGCATTGCACCATGGTTGCGTTGTGTGGGGTGAGGTGGTAGAGTGCTGTTGATGGGGGCGATGAGATGACTCCTCTGATGTCTTGGCAAACCTTCAGGCTGTGTCATGAGCATTAGCCTGGAATACTAGGGGCTGGAGGACTGATGCCTCACCCAAACTTGCAAGCTCGCCTTGACCTGGAAGTGGGATCGGGGCCGAGTAAATCAAAGCCAACGTCAGGTACGAAAGGGCTGGGTGTCGGCAAGAAGTCAGACGAAGCACCAACTCAGTCCCATTCTGAAGTTACAATATTTTATTGCGTTTCAGGTCAGAAGGCTGACCTTTAATTTAATAGACAAATGAGACAAATTTACTTGTGCTCAGTTGCCATTTTTTACTGTTTTATAAATCCCGCAAGACCCAACACTCTCAACATCACATCATTCAGCACTGCATACATACATTATCATTTGTTTGCTCTGCCCCATTAATGACTCCCCTCTGTATTTGCTAACCTATATAATGTGGCTATGAGACTGTGTCTGTGTAATGTCAATTACCACTTAGTTGCTAAATGTATGCTCTGCATAGCTCCATTAAAATTAAAATACTGTCTGTACATTGACTCGGGGGATTTGTCTGGAGGTTTGTGTAGATTTACAACGAAAGGGGCTAATGGAAAACAATCTGAGGTTTTCAATTACCCATTCTTAGATTGATTTTCATGAAATCTCATCAGCTGATAACTGCATTGCTGAGCTAAACACAGCACGTGCTGGGATATCAGTTGTTGCTTTAATCTAAAAAAACCCAACATATTTATTTCTGGCAAGTTATGTTGAAGGTGTTTTGTTATTTTACTGCATGTTTCAAGTTACAAACAGGGGAGGGAACTGTTACCCAGTCTGGCAAACCTAGGCCTGATGCTTCTGTACCTGCGTTCTGGCGGTAGTGGGTCAAAGAGATTGTGGGATGGGTGGTTGTGATCGTCAACAACGCTTTGGGCCCTTCATATACAAACCTGAATCAGAAATGAATCATTTAGATTCGTAGGACATCTCTTTGCACTTTTATGTTAACAATAAAATGCCATTATCCTGTAGCTGAGTACTTCATCGGGGATCTGTCCAGATTTAAAGGAACTAATTTTAATACACAGCAAGGTCACTGGTTCATGGTAATGGAAAAAAGCTATATTTCCCCTTTTAAATCTAAGAAACTTTTGCTCCTGATTCATAGTTGTGCTCTGTGAATTTACTTATTTTTCCCTGAAAGTTGATGGGCTTCAAACACACAATTCAAAAAGTTAATTTATTATCAAAGTAAGTGTGTGTGTGTGTGTGTACTGCCTTGAAAATAGTTTTCTTGCAGGCATTTACAAGAAAAAAGATGCAATAGAATTTATGAAAAAATATACATAAACAAAGACTGATAAGCAACTGATGTGCAAAAGAAAGCAAGCTGCAAATTAAAAAAAGTACTGAGAGTGAATTGTAAAGAGTCAGTGAAAGCAAGTCTGTCGGTCATCAGATCAGTTATGAATAGTGGAGATTGAAGTTATCCACACCGTTCAGGAGCCTGATGGTTGGAGGTTATTAACCGATTCCTGAACGTGGTGATGTGGGCCCTGAGTATCCTTCTCTCCAATGGTAATAGTGAGAAGAGAGCGCGGCCTGGATGATTGGGTGGGGGGATGATGGATGCTGCTTTGTTGTGGTAGTGCTCCATGTCCAGGTACTCAGTGGCGAGCAGTACTCAGTGAAGTTGCCTTGGAGTAGGGTTGGTTAGGGAAGGGGTAGGGAAGAAATGGGTAAGATTTAAGCCGACTAACTTTCAGGATTTTTGTTCTGTTTTCCTCCATTTGATACCTGTAAGACAGAGAGAGAGAGAGAGAGAGGCCAAAGTTAAAAATTCATCAGAAATATGTCAAAAAATTTTGACCAATCCAAAATGATGTCCCATTCAAGAAGTCTGATGAGATATTTCAACCTCCCTTTGGGAAGATGTCAGAATAGGTAAAGCGTTACACTTGTTAAAATGCTTCATTAGTAACTGGTCAAGTAGTAGCAGTTGGTACTGTTTCTTGAGGCCCTCTTTTGGTCCTGGTTGACCATGGATATGGTGTTCCAGCTGTCTACGTCATACACAAGCCTGGGCAGTACAATTTGGAGAGCAAGCTGTTACCCATGTAGCATACTCACCCTCTCCACACATCTGATGAACCCAAAGGAAAGTTAGAGACCGATACAGTTTGGTACCAGTAGTGTCGCAGGAGTTGCCAGTCAGCTTTGAACTCAATATAGGACTCATCTGCCCGAAGTGACTGGTTATAAACATACCCAATAACTTGGCCTCCATGGCTGCCTGTGGCAACAAATTCCCCAGATTCACCACTCTCTGGCTAAACAAGTTTATCCTAATCTCTGTTCTAAAAGGACGCCCCTCTATTGTATGGTGGTGTCCTCTGGTCTGAGACTCCCCCACCAGAGGAAACATCTTTTCTACTTCCACTCTGTTGAGGCCTTTCAACATTTGATAGGTTTCAGTGAGAGCCGGCCTCACTGGTTAGTTATTGATCAATACCGCACCGAGTGGGGCCTTCCAGCCCTTCAAGCCAAGCTGCTCCATCAACCCCCAATAACCCTGATTAACCCCAAGCTAACCACGGGAGAATTTACAATGAACAATTAACGTCTTTAGACTGTGGGTGGAAGCCCGAAGACCCGGGGAAAACCCACACATTCCACAGGGATGATGTCCAGAGGCTCCTTACAGAACAGCACCAGAATTGAACTCCGAACTCCAGAACACCTCGAGCTGTACTAGCGTTGCGCTAACCACTGCTCCACCGTGGGACCCCACGTTTTCTTCCCACATCTCAAGGACAGGCTGGTAGGATAAAAGGCAAATGTAAAGGAATGCACAAGACACAGAAGGGAGTGTACGTGGGAGAGTAGGTTCAAGGAAATGGATAGAGACATGCGACTGCCCTTAGTGCTAATGCAGACTTGATGAGCCAGATAGGCTCCTGTGTTGTTTGAGATAAAGGAGAAAATAGGAGAATATCTAGGCATGATTGGTCCTTTACTGGTCTCACAGCATATATGCAGAAAGATGCCAGAAAAGGGCCAGTAAAATCGTGAAGGAACTCACCCACCCTGCTCATGGACTGTTTGCCCCACTCCCGTCAGGGAAGAGGCTATGCAGCATCCACACCAGGACCACCATCGTCGTCATGTGCTGTGTCATAAGACGTAGGCAATCTTCACCTCATGACTTTGATTGTTCCTGGCATGTTTTCCTACAGAACTGGTTTGCCATCGTCTTCCTCTGGGCAGTGTGTTTACAAGACGGGCAACCCCAACCGTTATTAATACCCTTCAGACATTGTCAGCCTTCCGTTGCTCAGGACCTGCGATATGCCCCAGCCTCTACCTGCTTCCATGGCTTCATACGATCCTGATCGGGGTGGAGGGTTGAGGGGGGTGGGGGAATGCATGTGCTACACCTCGCCCAAGGTTGACCTGCAGGCTAGCGAAGGGAAGCAGCACCCTGACACCTCCTTTGGTAGAGACATCTCTCCACCCTGCCACACCAGGACCACCAGACTCAAAAGCAGGTACTTTGCCCAAGCAGCAAGGCTGATCAACACCTCCACTCACTAACCCACCCCTCCACAATACCCACCACCACTACTTCATCATTTCCTGTCTGAGGCACCATACGTACAGACACTCCTGTGCTTAGTGTCACTTTGCTGACACATAATCAATCTATGTACAGTAAATAATCTGTCTTGTGTATTAATATTTATTGTGTTTTTTATTGTTGTGTTATTTTGTCCTGCATCAGATCCAGAGCAATTATTTCATTCTCTTTTTAACTTGCGTACTGGAAATGACATTAAGCAAGCTTGAATAACGTTGCCTTAACACACCTGTCAGTGTATTGGGAGCTAACTGTATCATCCTTTTAATCCGTTGTTCTGTAAAGGTAATTTGTATCAGTCACTAATGAGTTAGAGCGCAAGAAATCACAATTTGGCTTTTTTTAATGGAATTCATGTTGATCTTTATAAGTTTCGTATACGTCTGTTGGAAGACTGTGCGATCTCACAGCTGGCAGGTACTGAAGGAGATTAAGAGTAACATGCAGGAAATGTTGGAAGAACTCAGCAGGTCAAGCAGCATCTATGGAAAGGAATAGATTCAAGATTTTGGGAGGCCCATAACATCGACTCGTTATTCATTTCTGTGGATGCTGCCTGACCTGCTGAGTTCCTCTAGCATTTTGCAGGCGTTACTCTGGTCTGCAGAATCTCTAGGGTTACTGAAGGAGATTGTGCTTTTAGGGCTCATTAGTGGAGAGAATCCTCTGTCCCTGCATTGTGTCAACAGTCGGTGGAGGGCTTCACTCTGGATGTTGGATTAACAATGAAAATAGCGTGGGACAGGGAGCGCAGGTGCCTGGAATAACATGAACTCCGTGTCACACATCATTTCAGACCTGAATCAGAAGCCACCCTCTAACTGAAATACTTTGCGAAGTTTTCTGTGGATTCTCTGCACAACTTTTGATCAGAGACTCTCAGAGGACTAAAATTCAAAACTTGCCAGCCATTAAGCTCATCTTTAATTTCTTATCACTTTTTCTCCGACTGCATTTGAGTTAATACAAAACGCTAAGGTCTCACGCTCAAGATTCGAGATTGTGTATTGTCATTCTTCAATACACAAGTGTAAGAGAGAATGAAATTATTGTTACTCTGGATTTGATGCAGCATGAAAATACACAATAAGCATTAAAGAACACAATTATGAAGATAAAATGAATAAACATATATAAGTAATCCTATGTAATACATTGTGTTGTGCTAGTAGCTGTATAAAAGTATACAGGTGGACTGATTTTATGTACATCAAGTAACAACATGGGTGATGTGGTTATAATGGTGGTGGGGTGGGTTAATGGGTGGAGGTGTTGATCAGCTTGGGGATGTCACTATCTTTGAGTCTAGTAGTCCTGGCATGAGCTCTGCTTTGCGTCTTCCCTGATTGGAGTGGAGCAAGCTGTCCATGAGCTGGGTGGGTGGGACCCCTCATGAAATTGCTGGCCTATTCCTGGCACCATTCTGTAAAAATGTCCCTGATGGCACGTAGACTGGTGCTGGAGATGAGTTGGGCAGTTTTGACCACCCATTGAAGAGCCCTCCTCTTTGCCCGCAGTGCAGTTTCCATGTTAGGATGCACAACTGTAGAAGGTCATACACAGTGCAGCTCTCCTCAGCCTCCTCAGAAAGCAGAGGCATTGGTGAGATTTCGTGCCTCAAGCTCATTCGTGAGTGAAACAGATTACCCAACAAGATAACAATTTCAAAGGACAATCTACTTAGCTCCCAAATCTGTTGGCAGATATGTTAATACAAATGTTACACTGAAAAAGTGAGTGGTCCAACCCTGTCTAGTGCTTTTTTCCAATTGCACCATCAACAAAGGATCTTGTTTTAAGGAAGAGTTGATCCCAGTTGCTGAATTTAGATGATTGCTCTGGGTTAAGACTCTCAGATGGTTTAAGTGATGGCTGTACAGCATCGGTCTGCATTTTATTCTCTTCACTGGGCTTCAAGTATGATAAAACCACAAAATATCACTCTTCTAAACCAAATTATGAACAGGCACATTGTGTTAGCGTTGACGAGAGCTCTTTGGACATGGGAGGACATTGTGCATTAGGCTGAGAGCGATGAGTTTGCTGTTCAGTCTGGCCTTGGAAAGTTTTTGTGCTCTAACTTGCCTCTCGTAGCTTTCAGATCATGCCTTTGCTTTGTCTGGCCCAGGAGCCAATGAAGCCTTTTTCACCCCTGAGAGTAAGTGCTGGTGAGGCTAGTGATCATCACAGTCTCCTGAACACCTTTGAGAATATCATTGCTGAGGTGAATTCTTGACTACCATAGCTGGGATAGGGAGGGTACTCTCAGATAGGAAGCCAGCCATATGACTTTGACCCAACAGTGATGAAGGCAAACATGGAGGGGAATTGAAAGGGGATGACATTCCTGAACACCTGCTGCCCCATTCCCTGGCTGTGGGCTCACAAGTTCAAGAGATGTGCTGGAGAAAGCATTGTGAGATGTTGAAATTATTCTTGCAGCTGGTGCACACTGTGGTCACAGTGCTTTAGTGCCGGAGGGAGTGACTGTTTAAGGCAAGAGAATTAAAGAAAACAGTGATTAACTGATTCAAGGAGTCTAGTGGCTCAGAGGTGGGGCTTTCAGATAAGGTCTTACTTCTATGGATACAGACGTAGAGCCAGACCTCTGAGTCACCACACACAAAATGCTTCAGGAACTCAGCAGGTCAAGCAGCATTTATGGAAATGAATAAACAGTTGACGTAACAGATCAGCACCCTTGATCAGGATCTTTATCAAGCCTCTTCATGAGTCCTGATGAAGGGTCTCGGCCCGAAACATAAACTGCTGAGTCCCTGTGCCCCCCACACACATTGTGGGTGTGTTATTCTGGATTTCTAGCAGCTGAACAATCTCGAGTGTTTCTGAGTCAGCAATTCATTTTCTCTTCAGCAACCTTATACAGATCTGCTGTAAATTGTGTTTTCATAATTTAAATTGCTTCTAACACAATTGATAGTGTTTGCATTGGACAGGCTATGCTGGTTTCTTTGCAGTCACACTCAGAAAGCCTGTTTTCAGTCTGCACTGTGCAGTCAGCTACTGTTCTGCTAATACACGGCTTGGTGTTTGAGTGTTCCCGAGTTCCTAAGTACCCTGGCAGACAATGAAGTAAATTAGCTTTTTATTTTTTTATAGATAATCCTGCTCTAATGCAACTTTTACAGTGCAAGATTACTTATGAACGCAACAATTGCAATATAGCCAAACTCTATTCAAGCCCCTATTAAATCTCATCCCTCTCACTGGAAACCTTTGTCCTTCAGTTCTTGATCCCACCCCTGGGGGAAAAAACTCTTCACTTTGACCCTATCTCTGCTCTTAGTGATTTTATACATCCTTGTTATATGCACAATGATCAAAGCAAGTCCACAAGCAAGATTTGCCCTCTATATACATATTTTTCCATTCTCTCTCACTGTTATGACTCAATCTTTAGTGATCTCGCTGTAGTTGACAACAAGAGTGGGGTGGCATAGTGGCTAGCACAATGCTTTACAGAACCAGCAGCCTGGTTTCAGTTCCCGCGGTTGCATTGAAGGAATCGCTACATTCATCCCGTGTGAGTGTGTGGGTTTCCTTTGGCTACTCCAGATTCCTCTTACAGTCCAAAAGACATACTGGTGGTGGGTAAATTGTCCCAGGACTAGGATAGTGTTAGATTGGGGGATTGCTTGACGGCACGGCTCAAAGAGCTGGCAGGGCCTGTTCTGGACTGTATCTCAATAAATAAATAAATAGTAATTATCAGGAGATTGTAGAAAGAATAAATATTAGACAATGGGTATGAGTTGTTGTTGAGTGCCATTGGTCTGAGTTACAAGGAGGTAAAAAAGATATTGAGTGAAGTGTGGGTTAAAAAGCTAGCAAGAAAGATGCCTTTCTTGTGGAGCAGAGTAAGGGGGGAGACTGGTATATGGGAGGGGGCAGGGAGGTGAAAGTGTTAAATTCAGTGAAGAATCACTGAGAGATTGATTGCCCGAATGGTCCCTTCCAGTTCCTGTGGCTCGTAGCCAGGGACATGCTTTTTAAGTGACAAGAGGTTCACAATGCAAGGCATTGTTTCTTTTTACACCATTGGGGAAGCCGAACTGAACGGATCTGCTGTGGACACTCTGCTAAAGGGTTGTGAGCGAGCTTGGTTGGAAATATTTAAAGGCATCTTTGTGAAGATCCTGCCTGCAGGCCACAAGTGCGCCGACCGGGGTCAGCGAGAGGATATCAAAACTTTGTTCATTGTGGGAATTCAGTTTACATTTTAGGCTCACCCCTTGAACACTTGTAATGAAAGGGCTGTGTGTTAGCTGGCTGTGCATTGATGTTGGAACGGCGAGAGGTCACTGGTGTTGTATCAGTCTGGTAGTAGTATTGTCTTGGGCAGCGATATAGCGGGTGATTTTTGAATGAGGCACCCAATACACCCAGTGGCCGATTATTAATTCTATAGGCTGCAGTGAGATTGAACAATAGACGGTGTGTTCAACAGATGCCTAAACCACACCGCTTGTTTCACCTCACTGCCTTGCAATGGGTTTATCTCCTCCCCACTATTTTGCTGCGTTCTTTCCCTTGGCCAGGCACCAATGTGAGTGGAATTCCCAGGCCAACATAATAAATGTTCTTTGTACTGTGTATCTTGACACTTACTCGACGGATATGCCTTTTGCAGAGTTGGGAGGTGGGAGGTGGGGGGTGGGGGGTTCAGAGGAGGAAGGCTCCTTCCTGAACCTTCGTCTGTCGCTGTGTGTAACTTGGGGGGGGGGGGTGGCGAGGGTTAACTCCTGTCAGTAAAAGATAAAGAATTAGGCTATCATATTAACACAATGTACTGGGACAGCCTTAATGAAAAAACATTAATGGTACTCTTCATTGAGTACAGCAGCAGTGAGCAGGTCATTAAAGTTCCCCTCATCAGGCACCATATGGAAATGGCTGTAGAGATCTCCTGTAAATTTTTAGACGTCTAATTGAACAGCTGTCTCTGATTAATTGATTAATTTAAAGCCAGGAAAAGTTGGTAAAACCCAAGGTGAAGGATGCGGCTGCTCATTAAACGGATAGAATACCACTCCTGGGACCTCCTCACAGGCCCTGTGTGGTGCAGATGAGCTGGGTGGACAACCTTAATATTGAGCTGGCAGCAGGAACTCCAGAGACCCAGGGCCTGCGTGGATAACGTGCAAGGCTTAGTTTTTAACAGCCGCCAGCGGGCTGGCTGTTCCTGCGTTGCAAGCTGCACTCCAAATCTCTTTGCTTCCTTTCCCATCAGGCCCTGATTCACGACGAAATTAGCCGCACCTCTGCCCTGCCGCCGAGTCCTGCGTTCAAGTCCCGCACCAGAGTCTCAATCGCGAGTCTAGGCTAAGGCGCCAGTGCAAAACTGAGGGAGAGCTATGCTAGCAGAAGTGCTGCTTTTCCAGTGAGGGGGGAAGAAGAATTCCTAAGGAAGGACCTGCTGTAGGAAAGATGTGATCAAACTAGAAAGTATGCAGTAAAGATTTGGAAAGACTTGAGGGACTGAATCGTAGGGGTAGGCTGGACAGGCGACACCCTGATTCCTTGGAGTGTAGGAGGCTGAATAAAGACTTGTATAAAGTAATCATGTGCTTAAATAGGGTGGGGAATCAAAAACTGGAGGGAATAGGTATAGTAGGAAGATTTAGTAGGAGCTTGAGGGGGCAACTTTTTTACACAAAGGATGGGGAATATATGAAATGAGCTGCCAGAGCTATTAATTGAGGCAAGGGCAAAAGCAAACAAGAAAGATTCTGCTGATGCTAGAAATCCAGAGCAACGCACACAAAATGTCGGAGAAACTCAGCACGGCAGGCCACATCTACGGGAATGAATAGACAATCAATGTTTCTGGCTGAGACCCTTAGTCCTGAAGTAGGGTCTTGGCCCGAAACATTGACTGTTTATTCTTTTTCATAGATGTTGCCTGATCTGCTGAGTTCCTCCAGCATTTTGTGTGTGTTGCTAGATGCAATAGCAGTCTTTAAAAGACACTTGACAGGTAATGATATGGAAAGGTTTAGAAGGTTATGGACCAGATACTGGCTTATGGAGTATCTTGATCAGTGGGCCTGTTTCTGTGAGTCAATACTTGCTTCTGGAGATCAGGCCAAAACAGATTATTTGATAGACATGATCACACCATTCATCAGGTTGCCCATCCTATCTTGAGGGATGGATGTTCCCAAACATGTGGGAGATTATTTAGGAAGATATGTCCCCAAAAGATCAGTAATGTTGCAGCAAAATATTACTAAGTGAATGTTTGTGAATCGAGGAATACCTGTATTACAGAGTTCCAAGGAAGCACACATTGTAAAGTCCATTCAGAAACCCTAAAGTCATGAAAGGAGCTAAATGAATTCACATGTTTTTAAATGGTTCTTGACAACCAAATGCTAAGAACACATTTCAGAATGAACTTGAGATCAGAAGGCAATGGTACTGAAACAGTCGTAGAAGGCTACCATTTCAGTCAGGGTCCCCCGTGCCCATTTGAGAAGATGTTGGAAATCTGTCCATGGGCTGGCCCATATGCAACTCAAAACGGGGTGACTGGTGTTGGCCAAGGAGGGGTAAGAATGGGAGGGAGTGTGTTGGTAAGGAAAGAGTTATTAACAGATAAGAGTGAGATGTCCTTAAGGGAGTGCTATCTTCATGTACAATTTAAACTTCAGGAGACTTGCTGAAGTTCACACTGAAGCTTGGTACAGCCAATGCAAAGACTTTGTGGGGAAAGATTGCAGTCTAAGGTCTTTTTGCCACTAAACATTAAGGGGCTAAACTCTGTGTAGAAGCCTCTCAAAAGCTTGAGTCTAGTGTTGTCCAAGAGGACCACTTGAGTGGTAAAATTGCTGTGCACACTGAACATGCTAATACTACAGACGTTTAGAGCCAATGACACTACAAATGAGCAACACCAGGAATGTAAAGAAAGCCATGTGCTGTTTATGTTTTTTTAATGCCAGGGGTTCCCAACTTGGGATTCATGGACCCCTTGTTTAATGGTTTTGGTCCAAGGCATGGCAGTAGTTAGGAACCCCTGCACTTTATGAATAAAGCTTAATTTTAAAATTAAAGAAAAGCAAAGATACATTCTATTAGGAAACTATTACACTTGTTTCCAGTCTCAATACTGGCTGAAAGTGGTGTATTCACCTTGTTCCTGGCATTAGTACCATGCTAGTGTAGTGGTTAGCCTGCCACTATTACAGCTTGGAGCATCTGAGTCCGGAGTTCAACTCGGCACCCTCTGTAAGAAAGTTTGTACTTTCTTTATGAGCATAGGTTTCCTCCAGGTGCTCCAGTTCCCTTCCAAAGACGTACTGATTAATTGACCATTGTAAATTGGTCCTGTGATTAGGCTAGGGTTAAATAGGTGGGTTCCTGGGTGCTGTGGCTCGTTGACCCAGAAGGGCTTATTGCATGCTATATCTCTGAAATTTAAAAAAAATTGAACTGTTGAGGATTAACAGGCCTCGGCTCGAAGGGGATTAACAGGTCTCATCCGTTAACCTATTTTAGTATTAGTGGTGTTCAGTTTACCTTCATCCACCAGTAAAGATAATGTTACTCAACTAAGTCCAGACTTTGTTTGGTAATTATTAAAAGTAGTAGCTTTTGGATGTGTGTATTATAATTGATTCTGTCATAGCATTAAATCAGACTAATAGAAAATTGACATTCATTGAAATATACAAGTGATGAGAGCAACTGCACACGTAGTTTCTCTCTTGGTCCTCTATATCACATCGTGTTAAAGATGCAAAGGCACAAAGCATCAGTGAGCATTACCTGTGTCAGATGACCCTCTCTCTCAGAAGCTCTCCCTGCCTCTGTCAGCATTGTTAGAGCCCAGATATTCTCACTCGCCTCTTTCCTTGGAGCTTACCCAGCAAGCGTTTTCTTAAGCATTTATCGAACACCAGTCAGGAGTCTTGGCAGTGAAGAACACACCCCACACACCAGGGCTGGGTATTTTATCTCCCCGTCCCCTCCTACCAGTGCCCATACCATTTATTGTGAACTAACTCCCCTACCTGAACACACCTCCCCACCCCTCTGCTGACCACTGGTGCAGCAGTTTAAAAAAAATTTACTTCTTGAGTTACGGCGCTGGATAGGCCCTTCTGCCCCCTCCAAGCCGAACTGCCCAGCCATTCCCAATTTAACCCCAGCCTAATCACGGGATAACTTACAATGGCCAATTCACCAACTAACTGGTACATCTTTGGACTGTGGGAAGAACCAGGAGCTCCCTGAGGAAACCCGTGCGGTTACGGGGAGGAAGTACAGACTCCTTCCAGGCAGCATTAGGAAATGGATCCGGGTTGCTGGTACTGTAAGGCCTTGTGCTAACCACTACATTACCATGTGTGAGAACAGGATGTATCATTCAAGGACGAGTTAGCTCCCGGTATCTTGGACATTGTTGGTGGACACACCTCAGCACATCACAGTTCTGTGGACTCTGTCTACAGTCCTCAGTGCCTGAGGAAAAACAATCAGAGACATCTCACCCCGGATATTCCCCCGTCTGCCCTCTCCCACTGGGCAGAAGATATAAAAGCCTGAAAGCACGTACGCCACGCTCAGAGATAGCTTCTGTTATCTTTTGTATGATAAGATGGCTACTTGGTCTCACAGTCTACCTAATTATGATCTAGCGCTTCATCATTTACATGCATGGCACTTTTTTGCTGGCTTTTACACTTTATTCTGCATTATTACTGTTTTAACCTAATTCTAGCTCAATGCACTGTGTAATGATTTGATCTGTATAAAAAGTAGGCAAGGCAAGCCTTTCTCCGAATTTTGGTACATGTGACAATAATAAGCCAATACTAGTACCAGATACCAATACCTTAAAGCTCATTTCCTGATTCGCTTCAGGTCCCATTCACCCTGCTCTATCCTGTGCTCACTGGCTTACATCAATGTCTCAACCCATTGCTCAGGAGCCCTCCATTGGACTGTCCTCACACCACTTATTAAAGCTCTTCTAGCCAATACATCTTTGCACCCCCCTCAATCTTGTTCATGCCCGATTTTCAATGGGACAACCAAGCCCTTGCAAGCCCTCCTTGCATCTCTCTAGTGCGCTTCCTCACTCTATGCCTGCCCATGCAGGTATTGGTTTTAGGACAGGAACTCCTTCTTCCTGTCTTTGCTGTCAAGGATCACAGATCAGTTTTATTTACTATACACGTGTTAGGAATTTGCTGTGGTGTTATGGTGGGACATGCAACAAAAAACAGCAGCATCTAACAATTACTAAGAATTATATAAAGTTAGAAGTACAGAAATGGAATAAAATGTGCATAAATATAGAAATACCAGCATGAATTTATAATGAAAGCAGCATTATAAAATGTGGTTTAATGTGTTTACAAACTGCAGTGACTGAGGGATTAGATAGTGGGGGGGGGGGAAACTAACTAGAATGGTTGATCAGATTAACTGCCTGGGGGTAGAAACTTTTAAGATGGCGTGAAGTTTTTGTTTTAATAGCTCTACAGCACTTTCCAAAGGAGAGCTTATGGAAAGTCAGTTGGCTGTGTGGGTAGTGTTCTGCCATGATTTTCCTGCTGGCTTCTTTCTGCACTCAGCTACTGTATAAAAAGCGGCTGATGGTGGACCTGATTGAACTAATGGTTTCCTATGTTCTCTTGCAGGCAAAGATGAGCCTTCGAGCTACATTTGCACAACATGCAAGCAGCCCTTCACGAGCGCCTGGTTCCTGCTCCAACACGCACAGAACACGCACGGATTCCGCATTTACCTGGAGACGCACCCGTCCAACAGCCCCCTCACCCCTCGGATTGGCCTTCCCCCCTCCCTGGGCCCGGACCCCATCTCGCAGTCGCCTCTCACCAGCTTCCTGGGCGAGAACAACCCCTTCAGCCTGCTGCGGATGACAGGCCCCATCCTCCAGGAGCACCCAGGCTTCGGCGACGGGCGCCTCCCCAGCACCCCTCCCATCTTTAGCCCGCCTCCTCGGCACCACCTAGACCCCCATCGCTTGGACCGCCTTAGTGCCGACGAGATGGGCTTGGTATCTCAGCATCACAGTGCCTTCGACAGAGTAATGCGCTTAAACCACCCACTGGGCATGGAGTCCCAGACCATGGACTTCTCCAGGAGACTCCGGGAGCTGGCGGGTAACAGCAGTTCTACTCCTCCTCTCTCGCCCAGCCGGCACAATCCTATGCACCGTCTGCTGCAGCCCTTCCAGCCCAGCCCCAAGTCGCCCTTCCTGAGCACGCCCCCGCTGCCCCCCATGCCACCAAGCAGCACCACGCCGCCTCAGTCGCAGGCCAAGACCAAGTCCTGCGAGTTCTGCGGCAAGACCTTCAAGTTCCAGAGCAACCTGATCGTCCACCGGCGCAGCCACACGGGGGAGAAGCCCTACAAGTGCCAGCTGTGCGACCACGCCTGCTCGCAGGCCAGCAAGCTGAAGCGGCACATGAAGACGCACCTGCACAAGGGGGCCTCGGTGACGGGCCGGTCAGACGACGGGCTGTCCGCCACCAGCTCCCCCGAGCCCGGCACCAGCGAGCACCCCGCCGGCGAAGGCTGCGGGCTCAAGGGCGGGGGAGCCGCCAACTTCGGCGCCGGCCTGCTGAACGAGAACGAGGAGGAGGAGGAGGAGGAAGAGGAGGAGGAGGAGGAAGAGCTGGAAAACGAGAGCCGGCCCGAGTCCAGCTTCAGCATGGACTCCGAGCTGAGCCGCAACCGGGAGAACGGCTTCAAGCTGCCCATCAACGAGAAGCACTGCGTCCTGGGCAAGGTCATGGAGAACGTGGGGCTGCGAGCCATCCAGCACTATGGGGACGTGCTGGCCGACAAGCAGAAGCGCAACACCTTCTCCAAACGCTCATCCGACGGCCAGAGGGACACCGGGGACGAGGACTCGGTGGCCGGCGAGCTGGACCGTCCGGAAGACGGGACGGTGAACGGCCGCAGCTTCGGGCCCGGGGAGGCCTTCCCCATCATGATGCCTCGGAAACCCCCCTTGATCACCAGCCCCTCTCCGTCCGTCGCCTCCTCGAAGAGAATCAAGATGGAGAAGGACCTGGACCTGCCCTCGGGGCCTTTAATCCCTTCCGAGAATGTTTACTCGCAGTGGCTAGTGGGCTACGCGGCGTCCAGGCACTTCATGAAAGACCCTTTCCTGGGCTTCGGTGACTCCAGACAATCCCCCTTCGCCACTTCTTCAGAGCACTCGTCGGAGAACGGCAGCCTGAGATTCTCCACCCCGCCCGGGGACATGCTGGACGGAGGTCTATCGGGGCGCAGCGGCACCGCCAGCAGCGGCAGCACCCCTCACATGGGAGGTCCCGGCCCGGGGCGGCCAAGCTCCAAGGAAGGACGCCGGAGCGACACTTGCGAGTACTGCGGCAAAGTGTTCAAAAACTGCAGCAACTTGACAGTCCACCGCAGGAGCCACACGGGCGAACGGCCTTACAAATGCGAGCTCTGCAACTATGCATGCGCCCAGAGCAGCAAGCTGACGCGTCACATGAAAACGCACGGCCAGATTGGCAAGGAGGTTTACAGGTGCGACATTTGTCAAATGCCCTTCAGCGTTTACAGCACCCTTGAGAAACACATGAAAAAATGGCACGGAGAACACTTACTGACAAGCGACGTTAAAATCGAACAAGCAGAAAGAAGCTAAAGCTCCTTGAAGTAAAAGAGACTTGGTTTTAAAACAAAAAAAAACACACACAAAAAAAAATTCAATTGTAAAGCTTAATTAATTGCTAACTGAGAAAGTCGGCCCAGAGTGCCTCCTGTGGCACTTAATTTTCAAGGTATAATTTCTGTCTGAGATGCTCAATCAAACCTGAGGGTGATGTAGAGGCAGTAAAATAATGTTGAGCCTTTTCCACTGTGCAATAATTTCTGTATTTATTGTTTTTTTAAATATTTTTTCAAGCATCATGTGCAGGTACAATTTTTCTTTTATTTTTTCGTTGTTTGAAACTTTTGTTTTACTTAGGGTATCCCTTTTGATTTTACCCTCTTTTTTTTATTTAGAAAGAAACGGAAACCTGAGATTACTTGCATTTTGAGGTGCAGATCCATCGAAATAACCCTTCTCTGGGGCCGCTGCTTATTTGGAACCGAATAGTTAACACAGTAATTTCTTGGATAGAAGCCGCCTTTGTTGATTTCCTTTAATTTCTTTGCCATCGGTGTCAAGGAGGGGGTTGGTTGGGGTGAGGCAGATTGGATTTTGCACAAAAAACATTTTTTTAAAAAAAATTGTGTTTTAAGGAGAAAGGGAGAGCCACAGCGGATCACAATCCTAATCATAGCACTTAACTCATTTTTTTTAATATCACAAACTGGGTTCGAAATGTAGCACTGATCTTAAAAGCCACTGGAATCTGGAACTGCCGTTGTCAATTTTCGTCACTGACCCCCACCCTCCCCCTGGCTAAAACTAATATAGTTTATGACAAGTAAAGAAAGAAAGGTCAGGCAGATGAGAGAGGCAATTTACTATCCAGTGCCCAGTGATACCGGCCAGAAATTTAACCTAAGCAATAACGATCTTTTAGTTTGTGTTACTAATTAGTGAGTAAAATGCACAGCAAAAGTGAACCAAGCAAAATCAGAAGTGCATTATTGCCAACGCCTACCAAAACATCTGTGCTTGATTGTATGCGATATGCATTATTGCTGAAATGCACAGGTATTTTGCCAACAGGAGTGGATGGTCTATGGCCATTGTGTTTTAAAGAGCTAAATTTGTACCTGAGATATTTCCTTTTTTTGAACCCGCACCTTAACATATTTGTTTTTTTAATTATAGAAACTGCGACTTCTGAACAAGAAAAACTATGGGAATTCTATGGTCCAAAAAGGGTTATCATATACATTAGGGAACAACTGAGATTAAAGTGTCAGTGTTGCTTAGCGTAGCATTCACAATGCTGGCACTATATTAAAAAAAAGTTAATGTCATTTGACAGTTTTTATACTGCCATTCGATTTGACATGAGTGCCTTGAATACTTGATCTTCCTAATGAGTCTCTGAGACAAATGCAAAACCACTTTTTGTGAAGTTTAAAAAAAAGTGCTGATTTGAAGAAGAGAGGAAAAAAAATCACACAAGAGAAAGATGTACGTCATTAGATTCTAGAGTTCTCCACGCACCAACAATCCAGAATTTATAGACAAACAAAATAAAGCAATCAGCGGACCTTCACGCCAGTCGCTACAAGTTGGTGAAGATGTGACAACATTCCTAATCCCCAGTTAACCCAGCCCCCACCCCACCCAGCTAATCAACTTCGGAAACTGGTCTGCCGATCTATGCTCATCATTTGACACTGCAGGACGCTGCTTAAACTGTGGGAGCCCCACTGTAGCAAGGCTCAATAGTAAAATAAAAGATGCCTCCAGAATCCCAACAAGAACATAAAGACAGTTACTCATCAGGAACAATGGCTACTCCTTATTTTTTTTTGGTTCTGAACAGAATTTAGTGCACTCAGTCTCGAATAAGTTTACAGTATTGAATATCTACAAGAGTGGAAAAAAATACAAAAAAAATATTGTGTGTGCGTGCGTGCGTGTTTGTTGAATGATCAAGAGGTTTTTTTTTCCCGAAGTTTGCTTAGTAAATACATGGGTGCCATTATGGCCATGTGTATATTGGTTCTCTGATTCAACTGGTGACGGGGTTTAATATATATATATATTACAGTTTCTTGATCACTGTAAAAGTGTACCAGTATTTGTATTAATGGAGAATGCCTGGGCATTTTACAAAATGGAGAGAGAGAAAAAAAACAAAAAAATTTTTTTTTTCAAAAATGGAAATTGTTGCAGTAAATTTGTGGGTCTAAAATTGTTCTTGTCACTGTAATTGTAAAGTCTAATTGACTATCAGTTTTAGTAGACTTTTTTGCCTTGAGTGTTTTATCTTTTTTCAAAAATTGTATAGAACTTGTATTGGGAAGAACGATTACTGCTACCATATGTAGGCAAGAAAAAAAAATTAGTAGAAAAGTGCATATTCATGTAATTGCTTTGCTTAAATCACACTCCTGACCTGTACTTTTTCCCTCTGTTTCTCTGGAATGGTTACTTGGTATTGGTTCATAATAGTGTAGGCACTTGCTGTATTTATACAGGAGCTTGTATTTTTTAACTGTTTGCTTGTCCTTTTAAAGGTACAACAAAAAGAAAAGTACCTTTTTTTTGGTAGTGGATTAGAAGAAAAAATCACACAGGCTGCCATAATATATTTTTTTAATTTTGGCAGGATAAAAATAGTGCAAAAATAATTTGTATGTTCTGAAATCTTATTGTACAGGAGAAAAAAAAGGTCGTGTAACGACCTTTTGTTTAAAAAAATACAAAAAGGAATTAGGAAATGCATTGCTGGTCACTGATAATGTGATTTTTCAGTTGTACAGTTCCCACTTACCCACCATCACCCAGTTTTCCACCCTGTTGGATATGCATGGTTTACAGTTTTTACCAGTTCTGTTTTGAGTTTCTTTTTCTTTGTGATCTGCTGCCTTCACTCTCCCTGTTTACGCAGACTCTGTTTCGATCCGTTGTGGTCAGAGTTAGATCAATGTAAATCCAACTGATTGAAGACCAAAACATGTTGTATCTCACGCTGCTTTAAGGATCATCCAGTATGTGGCATGGAAGACAGTGGTTGAGTCAATGTCGTGTACATCCTGGGCCGGAGTATGTTCACAGGGATGAGGTTTCCTTATGTTGGATGCATTTCTGCCTTTTATTTGTTCTGTAAAATAGATGGGCCATTCTTTCTTGAAGAAAAAAAATCAATGATTAACATTGATTTGTGCAGTATTAGAAGCCACTAGATGTCACTAATGCTAGAGACTGTCAGTGGAAGTGAATCGATACTGCATTTCCCACCAGTGGACCTACCTTTAATAGTTCTGCATTTTTTTTCTTTTCTTGTCCCTGATGCATCCATGTTGCGCGCATGGCACTGTTTAGTCCAACGTTTCCGTGGGGATTTGGGTTTTGGGCGTCCTTGATCTGCTGCTGTGTAAAACCGATGAGGCAGGTACAAGTGTATGTTGATCTAAGCTGCCATTTGGTTTCTTGTGTTAACAGGATCACTCACTCCTAATTTCACATTCCACAGTTCTTCAATACTTGTAATAATCGCAAAGAGGTGGGATGAAATTGTGTGTATTTTGACACTTTGAAATTTGCACTAAAGACAGGAACACAAACCATCCTGAGCAAATAATTGGTACATTAGAGAAATGTAATATTTCAAGAACTGAATTGTTTGTACTCCACTCCCTAAAAGCCATGAACAGAATTTATTAACCTCTTCTTATTTTAAGTTGCTTACGGGCAAAGTAACTTTAATTGGCCAGTGGGTTTTTATTTAGCCGTTTCTGTAAATAAAAAGAAAAGCAGCTGTCATGATTTCAATGCATATCTACTACTCTGCATCTATGGCCATTTATAGTTGATTATGTCAGTTCTAGTTGGCAATGTCATTTTGTTTGAGCTTTCTGTATTAAAACAAGGTGACAGGAGACTCATTCGCCCCATTTTTCTGAGGCACCTGACAGTGATGTTCATTGTTCTCAAGGATGTCCTCGTTCCTTCTGCAAGATCCTGCCCAGTTCAGGTAGATGGAATAAAGGTCAGCATCGTTCCAACGCCAAGCCTAGTATCAATGCTCCAGTCTGCCCATTGCATCGTTCCTGGGTTGGGCAAAATGGTGTTGTAATGATTTTGAATTACCATCAGTGGTGCCAAACCCCCTCCGTCCTAGAGGCTTCTGCCATCTTCTCTGGTGTTCTGATCGACATTTTCACAGCTCATTCCAGTGGCAGAGAGCCTGGATTAGTCAGATTGTGCCATCTTCACATAACTCACCTACAGCAAAAATACAGTCAGCTTTTGACCTTTAACTATTCTATACACTGTAGAAAAAGGGACGACTGACAGTGATACAGTGGCATTACATAAGGTCCGTAAGATATAGAAGTAGAAGTAGGCCATTCAGCCCATCGTTTTGATCAAGGTTGATTCGTTTCTTCTCTTGACCCCATTCTGCTTTCTCCCCATAACCTTTGATGCCCTGACTAATCAAGAACCTATCAACCTCTGTTTTAAATATACCCAATGACTTGGCCTCCAAAACACTGAATTCCACAAATTCACCACTCTGGCTAAAGAAATTACTCTGCACATCTGTTAAAAAGGGATATCCTTTGTATTATGCTCAGATGGAATTAAATGAGAACCAGGATTGAAGAGAAGAGCATCAGCATGGTTTCTGCTAATAGGCTCCATAAGACATAGGAGCAGAATTAGGCCATTCGGCCCATCGAGTTGTCTCTGCCATTCCATAATGGATGATTTATTATCCCTCTCAATAACATTTCTTGCCTTCTCCCCGTAACCTTTGACGCCCTGACTAATGAAGGAACTATTGTAACATATCCGTTACCTGTCCATTTCAGCCAGGGTTTATTTCTTGGTCACAATGTGGCAGTGTTTGCTTGTGGCATTGTCAAGTGACTTCCATAGAAAAGATGTTGGTAAACGAACAAGTGCCTCTTGTTGTGAGTTATGGAAGGGAGGCTAGGAACTGAATGGAGCTTTTGGAGCCTGCCTCCTCAACCCCCAAAGGAGGAAGGAGGTCTTCAGTGAGGCAGTGACCAAGGGTTTGCCCGTTACGCAGACATGGCATACACACCATTCGGTATGGGCATTTGGAAAAAGACAAACGTCTGTTATTTGCACAGGTTGTCACTTCTCATCATTGGGAAGCTGAGGATGTGTAGTACCAAAGGAACCATCTGCTGAAAGATGTCACATGCCATTACCTGAGATTCATGACCTCTAAAGCAAACAAGGGTAATTGATCGAGTTCCTGTAAAGGACTGTAATATCTACTTCCCTTTAAACTTGGTTAAAAATAATGGGCTTATTTTCTAGTCCAGATGGCAAATGCTAGCAGAAGTGGTGGATGTGGGTTCAATTTCAGCTGTTAAGAGAAGTTTGGATAAGTACATAGGCGGAAAGGGTATAAAGGGCTATGGTCTAATTGTGGGTCAATGGGACTAGGCAGAATAAGAATTTGGCATGGGCTAGATGGGCCAAAAGGCCTGTTTCTATGCTCCATGTCTATAATTCCTCCCCCACTTTACTATTTCCATATGAGCATTTGCCACCAGGTTGTTCCGAGTCTAAACAACGCTCCTTTAACATGGTACGATTTAATTCTCTGATGTTGTTGCCCTTCACTGGCTAATGTGTTCCAGCCATTAGCAGCTTTTGCCCTAATGTGTCACAATGCAAGATCTAAGTCCCCACACTGCTGTTTACCACTATCTTGATGTCATCATGAACTCACCTGTTTGGAGAAGTACGAGAAACAAAACTATTATAAAAAGTTCAAAGTTCAAGAACTCATGTTTCATCCTGCCTCTGTGAAGTACAGTCCACAGCTTGTTTTTTTATCATGACCAAACACTTTAATGGTGCTGTTGTATTTTTAAGAATTGTACTTAAAATGCAAAGCAAATCAATGCCACTTGAGTTGGACCTATTTGTAATGGCAAGGCAAATATTTTATTAGCTTTTTTTCTATTTCTGTATTTAGAGCTTTTTATTGTAACTTGAGATTTGGTCTTATACTACAGGTTTGAACTATTTATTATTGCTTGTGTTGTGCTCTGTTTAAAACAGATGCACTTTATCCTTTTTTTATGTTGAAGTGTTGACCAGAGGTCACATCAGCTTGGCTTTGTGAAATATTTATTGTTCTGTTTTCTGTACAAAATCAAGCCCTTTCCTAAGCCACACTGTTTTCAGCTTGTGTCTACCATTTCACTCATACACTCATCCAAAATGTTTGTCCCATTTTCAAGTGAAAAAAAAATAAATCAGAAGTTATCTTTACAATCTTCAAACTTTTACCTTTCTGCCTATTTTTTCCCCATGTAAGAATCTGAGTTCAGTACTTGTTTAGCAGTCAGCATCTGTATAAATGATGGTATGACAGGTCAAGTTGAACACAATCGATTCCGACTGAGATAAAATATCAGACAGCACTCGAAATGATAATGAAAGTTTGTGCGATTCACTGTGGCACTTCGCTAAGTCTTACAGGCCCACCCAATCCATTGACCGGGCCAGTAATAATCAGTTTTGTTTGATAGGTTATCTGTTCATGATCATAGGCATAATGTGACTTATCATTGGGGATTAGATAGTACACCGTGTTTTTTTTTAAATTATTTTAACCATCTTTTAATAAAGGACCTTTTCAAGCCCAACTTATATCTTCTGAGTAGAATTCATTTTTTGGGTAAAGCACGCACAAAATTCCATTGGTACATTTACAACTCATAGTCAAAATAGTTTTCCCTTTATATTTGGTAGACAGCTGCCCTTTTTTTATATATATATATAAATATAATTGTGTTTTTACTTCATATCCCTTGGCATCAATTTATCCAAGGTTTTCTAATAAAAGAAATTGACTGCTTATATTTATATAAAAAGGACTTTACTGTGTCTATTTATTGTAATGATTCATTTATTTAACAAGATGAATTAAAATGCTCACAATTTTTCCCAATCTCGGTCTATTCTAACTGTGACAGAACAGACAAGCCTCATCAAGAGGATGCTGAAGGAGACGTATTTTGCTTTCCTGTCAATCACTGTTGCCCACGGTAGACTCGGTTTTGGATAGCGATCTAAGAATCTACGAGGGATTTAATTTTGAAATCATCCCTCCGATATGGGTGTCCCTTTGATGCGGTGAAAAGCAGAGCAAGATCTCAGCCAGGTTTTGGTGGAAGGGGGGATAGCTTCACCTGGAAGCAAGACATTCTAAATAGAGACGTTTTGAGTTAGACGCTACATCCAGCAAAATGGAGACAGGGAAAGCAGGAGAGAAGCTGCCGCTGAATCAGAATCAGGTGTAATATCACTGGCTTAATTCACCAAATTTCTTCCACAGCGGCAGTACAGTATAATATGTAATAATAAACAGTAAACAACTCGCTCTCCTAGTGATGAGACCTCATTAGTAGCAGGGTATTAATTATATTTTAGGCTTGAAGTAAATATTGCATGTTTCTTTATATGTTACTTACTTACTGCCTGCTATGCCACTGGTGTTTAGGGCAGCAGTGAAGATCCTCGTCTCTAATGGAGTTCTGGGCTTTCTTCATTGGCAGTAGCTTCCTCTCAACTTTTACCACTGTCAGTCAAGCAAATCCTAGGTGGAGGCTCTGGAATACCATTGCACTCAGATGTAGAAGGATTCTTCATTATTGTTTCCATAACAATTTTGTTTGACCAGTCAGGGTTGTTAGCCCTGAGCTGAACCTCCGAACCTGGAGGTCCGGTGGACCACTCTTAGTCTGTCCTCTACCCCTTGACCTGTTTGGCATGGGCGACCCTACCAAAAGTCAAAGCATAAAGCCCTGACTCCAAACAACATCGCTTTCTGCGTTATTGAGGCGTGCAAGCCTCTAAACCCTATGACGAGGTAGTGGCCCTCTTGGCGGTTATATACTACAGGTGGCAGGTATTGCGGGCAAAGACAATATTTATGACCCATTCCTAATTGTCCTTGAAATGATGATGGTGAGCATTTTACCTCAGAATCAAGTTTAATATTACTGGCATTTGTTTTGTGGCTGCAGTACATTGCAATACAAATTAATAAAAATTGCATTAAGAACTATATAAAAAGTAAATAAGTAGTGCAAAAAGAGAGGGAAACATACTGATGTAGTGTTTATGGGTTCACTGTCCATTCAGAAATCTGATGGTGGAGAGGAAGAAGCTGTTCCTGAATCACTGAGTGTCTGTCTTAAGGCTCCTGTATCTCCTCCCTGATGGTAGCAATGAGAGGAGGGCATGTTCTGGGTAACGGGGGTCCTTAATGATGGATGCCACCTTTATGAGGTATTGCCTTAGTGAAGAAAGTGCCCAAAGGAATGATTAACAAAATCAGAACCAGGAATAAACTGTAATCTTTTCCCAATGGATCAAACCCTCTTTTTTTTTAATCAGACAAGCTTTTCCCCATCTCATTAAATTATCTGGTTCACCAGAAACATGAAAATCAAACATGGCAGAAGTAAGTGAGTGTGTCCCAGAGGCAGGAAAACTTAAAGAGTGGAAATAAAGACCAAGGTGGCAGGAAAAGCAGGGTCCTGACCTGAGGGTGCTTTACAGAAAGATTAGGTGCACCGAGAAAACTCTGCTATGTTGCCGGCCCTCAGCCCTCAGGTGTACAAAGTAGGGCAATTTAGAATATTATTGGATATATAACTAATCATGTAGGTTATTTATTTCTGATAATCTCTTACTGCATTGCAAGCCCATCAATTTTAGTTTTATCTCAACTGGTTGAGTAAACCTTCCTGTCACAAACACAATATTGGAGACTGAACTATCTGATTAAAAATAAGCCAGTTTACCTACTAACCGCTAAGCTTCAATGACAGCTTCAAACGATAAAACAACAGTGAGACAAGATTTCCACATTAAGATGTCCAAATGCCTATATCATCAAAAAGGTCACAGAAGACTGAAAATGTGCACAATGAAATTTTACCAGCTTCCACTGTTGAAACTATCCTGCATAATGAAAGATACCCAATAGTATGCTGCCAGTTAGATTGCTAGGGTTCAAATAATGTTACTGACTGCAATTCATTCTCAGATTGTGTTTTCACTGGAATTTTTTTAATAGCGTGCCAACATATTGCCAGTAATATTGCATGTGGTAAGGTTTACTTACTTCTGCTGTACACATAAACAGTTTAAAGAATTTTGCTAGTTGTTACCTCAGTTTAATAATAATTCATTTCTCACTGTCAAACTCAACAGGAAATCAATGCACCAGCCAGATTTGTATTTGTGCTTTCTTTAGGATGTGTCCATGCCTGCAAAGCCAGCATTTATTGCCTATCCTGGATTACTCCTGGGGAGCTGGTTTCTTCAATGGCTGTGGCCGCTAACTCTGAAGTCATGATACAACTGAAGGGCTTGCAATTATGAGTCAATTCCATTCCCGCACTAGGTAGGGATAGCAGATTTCCTTCACTGAGGGATGTTAGTGCACCAGATGAGTTTCCAGAGCAATCCAAGAGTTTGGTGAATACCATCGTTGAGGTTAGTATTTCCAATTTTCTAACCTTTTATTGACTTAAGTTTAATAAAGTACTTGTGTTAGGGTGAGGAAATTTGCATTGATACCCTGATGTTTTAATCTTCGTCCCACATGTTGACCATCCTAGATGACCACAACCTTGTCATCATTTGGAGCTTTGCATGCCTCAATGACCCGGGGAGGTATGTTGGCTGGAGCCAGGGCTTCGTGCTTTGGTTCTTTGTAGCGTCACTCATGCCAAACACATTAAAGGTCAGACCAAAAGTGGTCCTCCAGGTTCGGGGGTGGGGGGGTCCAGCTCAGGGCCAACAACCCTGCTGATCAGTCAAAAAAATTATTATGGAAATAGCAATGAAGAATCCTTCTATACAGACAGAGATGGAGGACCTTCGTTGCTACCCTGAATGCCAGGCAGGAATAAATATATACATACACACGTTAACAAATTAGGACTGAACAGATAGCAAAACCCAAACCCAAACCTAAGTGCTAGAATCAAATATGATCTTGAAACCTTGGCTCTGTTTTACAAATTTTGTTCCTTCTATTTTCCATGGAGCAAGGTAAAAGGAAGAAAATTCTTGCAAGTGCAACTAAAATGAAAGCTATCCAGATGATAGCTTGTGAATGCACTGAGTTTCTCACCAGGCTCCATGTTCAAAACCAATTGCTCATCTCATCTTCTCATTGCATCACTTCTTATTCTCTATAAGCTTCAGTTATTTCTTTTGTCATCTGCTTTGATGCCACTCACACTGTTTCTGTAGGCAAGGGCAACATTTGGCAGCAGGAATTCTGTCAATTATCACACCATGGCCTTAAAAATGTGTTATGGAATTTGCAGAGCTGTTGTGGTTTGTTAAGGTGCTTGAAAACACAGGCATGCTTTCCAGAATCTCTGGCATGAACCCAGAGAGAGTTGATTAAGACAGTGTCAACGGTAAGCATCTTGATTGGTCCAACTCCCCAGTTTACTCTCCATAGCATGATCTTCTCCTGATTCCAATTAAAAGCCAGGAGATGCTCTGTGAAGAGTAAACATTTCAGGTTGTATGCTGTGTACATTCTCTGATATTAAATTGAACCATTTATATCACCTCTCCATTGCCTATGATCCTGTCTTTGGGCCTAGCCATATCCATGGCCAAATGCACGTTTTCCTTAATGCTTGTCCTGGTTCATCAAGCACAGAAGCAAGTCTACCTGGGTCATTGTGGCCAGACTGGTTAAAAGTGGTTAATCTCACTTCTCTTAGTTCACAATTGTGTGTGTTACAGCTCTTCAGTTACTCATCCAGGTACCTATTCAATGTGGCGAGTGGCTTAAACGTGCATCCACGAGTCTGGCAGCTCGGGGTGCATAGCATGAACCTTAAAGTCTCCAAGGTAACCCAAGGGAAGGGAAAGTGTCCCTCCTGGGACTTTGCATATCTCATTTTACCAGTCAACTGGTCTGATGCCAAAATTCCCAAGGATAAATGATTTGGATTTGGAAGGAGGGAAAATGGTGTTGGACCCATTGTTTGTAAGGAATCCGCTTAAGATAGGTGAAGATGTTAATCTAGAAATGGTGCCATTGTGCTGGGATGTCTACTGTTCGAGTCATTGGCCCATTACTTCAAACCTCTATCAGTGCTGTAATGGGAAAGTCGGTCACGGGCTCTGTAGTTGGGGTTGAGGAGGCTTTGGACCCATGTATTTGGTGATAATGTGATTTTCATCAAGAAGTGACTTTGGTCATGTGCATTTGAGGAAAGGGAGAACTGTGTATCTGAAGGTAAACCTGGGTGGGTCTGAAGAGTGTGTATCAGTGGTCAGGGTATCTGTTGGTATTAGGTGGTACAAACTAGGTGTCAAGGATGTGGGTAAGTACCTTCCTCGTAGACCTTGCAATACTCCGCCGTTGGAATCACACTACATTTCCCATCAGCAGACAGCCCTAAAGACGATATAGTCCAAAGTAGATTTGTATTGATGACTCACAAAAGAAGCTCTCAGTCTAGTTTTATCATTTACACAAAATTATTTGGAAATAATTGAAAAGGTGATTGACAAACATAGAAAGATGGCATTGTGCAATGGAATTTGATATATTAGAGACAAAGTGAAACCAGTAGACATTGGAAGGGTATAGGTATATTGCAATACCATTTCAAGCGTTGTCTTTGTTTTCATAATTAAAACGAATAACAGTATGGATAGAATGTTCTTTTTCAGTAGTCACTTGAACTCTCCAGATGAATCTGTGCAGAAATCATTAATACAGTGGACAATGATAATTCTATTAGCTTGCAATGATGAGCTTTATCGGCACAGAAGCAATTTTCTTTGCCAACGCATAATATGCGGTTTTAATCTCAGTCTAGACAATTCAGAGTAGGTTGCTTTCAATTTGCTACCACAAAAACTACACACCTAAGTAGCTTTGGAAGTGTACACTGCACTGTGTCTAAACTCACTGGGGTTCTGAAAACTGAGATGTGATCTCAGTTTCTGAGGGCGTTCGACAGCATTGATGCGGTATGGGTAATCCCCTAATGGGGGAGTCCAGAACTGGGATAAAGCAAGACGTGCTTAAGACTGAAATGAGAAGGAACTGTTGAGAGGGTTGGCAATTTTTGAAATCCTATATGCGGAGAGCTGTGGAAGCTGAGTGAGAGATTTTTGGATTACAGAGGTATTAAGAGTTACGGGGATCAGGCTGGAGTTAGGGGTCGAGTTTAAAGAAATAATCAGATAAGTTAGAGAAGTCTCAAAATGACATACTCCTGCTCTAATTTATTATATATCTTCTTCTTGGGCCCTTAGCTCCCAGTAGAACAGAGGCCATTGATGACCTCCCATCTCCTTGATGGTCTGGTTGGAGTTCATCAATGTTTCTGTAATCCATTGTGTCCACTGTACAGGGGATTGGCCTGTACTGCTTCACCAGGGCCTGTTGGCTGGCCTTACCCATTACTACCCCTCACGATGGGGATGTAGGGTTGCACTTTGAGAGGCAATCTCTTATGTTTCCATGGATGTAAGTTACAGAGGAGAGGGGCTGCTATCTGCGAATTAACGCAACCAATTGTACTATTCAGACATTTAATGCTTAATGTCATTTCCAGTAGATAAGTGTAAAGAAGAACAAAATACTCTGGATTCAATGCAACACAAAAAAATCCACAGTAAGTACTGAGTAACAGAAAATAAAACACATAAGACAGCTTATATACATCGCCACAGGGGTGGCTGACGGGAAATTATACAGTAGTGGTGGTGGGGCATTTGGAGGAGTGGGTTAGTGGGCGGAGGTGTTGATCAGCCTTACTGCTTGGGGAAAGGAACTGTTTTTGAGTCTGATGGGCGTGGCGCAGATTTTTTTTCAGGTTTGAGGTGATATATGTAAAAGACAACAGAGATCTTCCTCAGACATGATATGGAAAGCTCCAAAGCAGTTAACCAGCTCCAAGGGGACGTTGCTGTCACAGACTGCCTGTCTCCTGTGACTTGTGCATTAGTGCAAAGTGCTTTTGAGTGTACATCATTGTAACAGTGGCAGTGTAAGTCAGATGATGACCGAGTGAGGTCTGAGTCACCATGATGTACAGTATAAATTCAAGCTAAGTACAAGAAATGCTAGGGTGGGGCTGCTTTGGCAGACAAAACCCAGCTGTGGTCTGGGACATACTTGGAGATTTCCTTTATGCTTAGGCAAACATCTTCACCAAACACTAGACAAAGGGAAAAACCGCGCAGATCTAGTTTTCTGAGGGATTTCAGACCCAGGATTTTCTAACACTGATTCAAGTGCTGTTGGTTACGTTAGTCAGCTGTTTACTAATGATTTTTGAAGGAGGAGAGGGGAGGTTTCCCTCTCAAACACAGCCAATCTGATTACCTTTAGTATCATGGCCAGTCTCCAGTTTATCGATTGGAGGGTCTGCGAGTGATGATTAAGCAGGCAAGTCCCACTTTACCATGTATATTTCAAGACAACACATGAGGCCATTCAGTACCTCAAATCAATGCCAGCTCACAGAATATTCCCATTTCCCCACTCATTTTTCTCATAAACCATTTTTACCAGCATTCCCATCAATTCAATCAATCGTCTGTATTAGAGTTCATTTGCAGTAGGCATTTGAGCCACCAGGATGTCTTTGGGAAGTGGGATGAAACCTGACCACCCAGAGGAAACTCACACAGTCACAGGGAGAACATACAAAATCTATGCAGAGAGCACTGGAGGTCGGATTGACGGGGAACTACTGAACGCTTAAGAAAAATATCCAAGCACTCGAGATGACTGAGTGAAACAATTTCAAGCACATTCTTTGTGAGCTAAGTAACCTACCCTCAGCATAACCATGAGGTATCTAATACATGCACCAGTTTACTGGCTAATAATGAGGAAGAGCACAGGATAAAAGTTCAAATTTCTGAGTAAATTTATTGCAAGGTACATATATGACACCACATGTTACCCTGAGAATCATTTGCTTGTGCGCATTCACAGTAGACAAAGGAAAACACTGGAATCACTGAAAAACTGCACACAAAGGCTGACAAACAAACTATGTGCAAAAGCAGACAAACTGTGCAAATACAAAAGAGAAGTAGAGAAATAATGTTAAGAACATGAGTGGTAGAGCCCTTGAAGTAGAGCAGGGGGTTCCAACTGTTTTTACGCTATGGACCCCTACCATTAACCAAGGAGTCCATGGACCCCAGGATGGAAACCCCTGAGGTAGGAGAAGCATGTTCTACCATTGTGAACCACAGTCCGGATTAGTCATGGGATATTGTGCAGGAATCAGAAGGTTCCTGGCTGACAAATAGCCAGGGAAATATGCCATAATGACAGGATGGCAGTGAAGAGTAATTTGCATTAACACATGATATTGAGAATAATTGTGTGTGGTAAGGTGGGTGGGGGCTGTTGGTAGGTTCAAGGTTGTGGGGTGATAGTTTTTGAAATGAATGTACTTTACTGATAATCGCAGGAAAGTGCAGTGCTCACCATTTATTCTATCCTCTGGAAAATATGATTTGCGCAAAAAGGTGAATATTGTCAAGATTCACTTGTTACAGGAACAAAACCAATGTTTTACGTTTCATTAGCTCTAGAAATCTGGGGTAGATTCAGGATAACAATGAGGTTAACTACTCTCACTGAGTTGCCATGAAAGGAAAAGGTTTGAAACTGTAACTCATGCTTATTGGAATGCGCCTGGCATTGATTTTATCCTTGGACTTCAAACAATCATGTCTGCATTGGAGAAGCAAAACTTTGGGTTGCCAACAGCTATCAGGATGGTCATTTGAGCTAAATCCTTACCTGATGCTGCAAACCTTCCTCATATAAGAGGCATGGTGCGCATTTATTTATTTAAAACTTTGTTCTTTGCCCCAGACCAAATATCCCCCAAGAAAGTTTGGTACCATATTTTTCTCTGGTGACCAAATCCTGTGAAATCTCTTGGGGAAATGTCATTATGTTAAAGACACCAAGCCCTTAGAAACCTGTCCAATCATTAAGAGTGATTTGATATGCTGTTTCAATATAGACAGTGAGGACTCCAAATAAAATATCTGATGTAGCACTTGCAAGGTACCCGCACCAGCTTCCATTGTTCCCCTGATAAGGGGAAATTCATCTTTCCACTGACTTAAAGCTTCCCATGTATATTAATAAAATTCAATTATTTAGGTTTCAAAATGATCAACATTTTTGATTTTAAAATTGCTGTCTTGGTGGCCACTTGGATGTTGTTGGCCATTAAAGTTGGTAGGACTTGAGTAGGCAACACACCCAGAACACTGGATGAACTCAACACTAGATGAACTATCAACTGCTAATTTGCCTCCATGGATGCTGCCTGACCTGTAGAGTACTTCCAACATCTTGAGTGTGTTCCTCAAAATTTCCGGCATCTGCAGAAACCCTGCTAGAAGCTATTGACACGGTGAAGGAAGCGCTCAACACCACAAGACATGGAGGACCTTCATTGCTGCCCTAAATGCCAGTGGTGTAACAGGCAGTAGGTAAAAGAATTTCTTATGTCACTGGAGGACTTGAGTGATCCAAGTGTGAGGATCATGAGAGCAAAGTGTTGAGGGGCCTTCGGGAGGAAGAACTACTGATTTACTTAACATTGATGAAAGATGTTTACCAACAGTACAGAGTTTATCAAATAAATTGGCGCAGATGACTTGGTATCCCATAGAAGTAACTTGGCACATCAACAGCTTGAGATGAAGGCAATTAGCCTGTCTTTCCTTCACTTGCTGTAACTCTGCAACTATAGTGCCGAATATCAAGAGATGAATTACTTAAAGTTGCATTAACTAATCCTCCTCTTGATAGCTGGCACTCTTGTTATAGAGTAATGCCAAATTATTCATTTGAGACTGGGCTCTGAGAAAGGGGATACATAATACCTATGGCTCAGTATTTATCAGTAACTTATTTAAGTTACAGGCCTTTTTAAGTAGGAGAATTATATACTCCATGCGAAGTTTAGAGATGTTGTCAAAGGAGCATGTTTCTGCTCTAGGTGTTACTCACTGAATAATATAGCAGTGAACAATGTCTATCTGATCTCACAGGGGCATAATTACTGTCATCGTTTTTCTGCAACCCTCAAGAATTTAAGTTTCCACTCACTTCAGAGATTTTGGTGCAGAGGGAATGGATTGTCCCAGGTGATGTCATCAAACTGAGGCCCAGTTTGGTGGTTCAGATCGATATTCAAAGCTCTGTTGGGCACCATTAGAAGGCTAATACTTGAATGCTTTCAAATGACAGCTTTAAAGTAAGATCTGCTGCACTCCCACCACGTGGATGTGGACGTTTTAGAGAGAGTGCAGAGAAGATTGACCAGCACGTTGCCTGGATTGGAGGGCATGCCTTATGAGGAGGCATTGAGCAAGCTAGGGCTTTTCTATCTGGAGCGAAAGAGGATGAGAGGTGGCTTGACAGAGGCACATAAAGGTAATGAGAGGCTTAGACTGACTGGAAAGCCAGAGACTTCTTCCCAGGATAAGAGCACCTCCATTCCATCTGCCACAAGCCGAACTTCCCGGTGGCCAAACATTTTAATTCTGATTCCGATTTCCGTTCCTATATGTCGCTCCATGGCATTGTCTAGTGCCAAGATGAGGCCACCCTCAGAGTGGAGGAGCAACACCTTATATTTTTTCCGGGTAGCCTCCAACTTAATTGATGTCAATTTCTCCTCCCAGTACTTTTTTTTTCCTTCCCCCTCCCCTCTTCTTCTATTCTCCACTTTGACCTTTTACTTTCTGTCACCTGCCCATAACCTCCCCCGGGTCCTCTCCTCTACCTTTTCTCCCACAGTCCACTCTCCTCTCCTATCATATTCTTTCCTGTCCAGCCCTTTACCTTTCCTACTCACCGGGCTTCACCTCTCACCTTCTAGCTATCCTCCTTCCTCTCCCCCCACTTTTTTATTCTGGTGTCTTCCCCCCTCCTTTTCCAGTCCTGATGATGTGTCTCAAGCTGACACGTCACTTGTTTATTCATTTCCATAGATGCTGCCTGACTTGCTGAGTCCCTCCTGCATTTTGTATGTATTGCTCTGGATTTGCAGCATCTGCAGAATTTCTCATGTTTATCATTTTAAGGTGATTGGAGAAAAGTATAGGGGTGATGTGAGAGATAGTTTTCTTTTGATATGGAGAGTATTAAATGCAAGGAACACATTTCCAGTGGTGGTGGCAGAAAGAAAATACATCAGGGTGATTCTACAGAACCTTAGATAGGCACATGGATGAAAAAAAATGGAGGACCACGTGGGAGCGGAGAGTCAAATTGATCTTGGAGGTGCTTAAGAGGTCGGCACAACATCGTGGGCTGAAGCACCTGCACCATTTGATGCTCTGTGTTCTAAAGCTGTGCAGCTTGGAGTGGGTGCCACACTTACCCAATAGTAATATCACACTTCAAAGTAATTCATTAAAAATGAGTTGTCTCAGGATGTCTGTGAGCATTGTTTTGAAGCCCCAAATGAATGCTCTTCCTCTCTGAGTTAATCTCATTCAGTGCTGTAAACCCACAAAGCTCTGTAGCAGGAACACTAGAACTGCAAATTCACTGTCTTTTCTCAAGATGATTGAACCTCAAGCTCTCTTTTTGGCTTTTTGCATCATCTACTATTTGGATGTTCAGGTAAGAACACATACGCTGGTTGTTGGTGCAGGGTTATTTTATACTGGCACCTGGAATTCCTGAGTGTATCCAACCAACAAATGGGAGATACTTGCAAATGCATAACACGGACAACTCAAAGTCCCTTCCTGCAACAGTTATCTCCACTGGCTAGTTTAGATTCAATGAATTCTTACCATAATACCTTCTTTCAAAATGCTTTCAAGTCAAATCAAGTCAGGTCAAGTTTATTGTCATTTAACTATATACACATATATCATCAAACAAGACAACGTTTCTCTGGACTAGAGTGTAAAGCATAGTAGTACTCACAATGCATAATAACTTATGAAAGTAAGGATAAAATCTACAGATAGATTACACATAAATAACAAACTAAAGTGCATTAATTAAATATTGTAAGGTACAGAACAGATTAACCAGTGACTCTTTGAATGTGATGTAGCAGGGAGTTCTGAAGCCTAATGGCCTGAGGGAAGAAACTGCTCCCAGTCCTGACCGTTCTTGTTTTTATGCATTGGAGTCCCCTGTCTGATGGTAAAAGTCAAGGAGGAAGCTGGATGGATGGGTGGGATCCTTGATAATCCCAAGGGCCCTGCAGATGCAGCACTCCTGATACATGTCCCCGGTGGATGGTAGGGAGACCCCTATGAACCTCTCAGCCATCCTCAGGCTTTGGTAGGGACTTCCAGTCGGATGCTCGGCTGCTCCCATACCAGATGGAGATGCAGCTTGTCAGGACGCCGTCTGTGGTGCTTCTGTGAAATGCAGCTACCTCTCTTAGTTGCTGCTTTTCTGTCTAAGTGAACAGATTCCAGCCTTTGTGAATCATGTTTACTAAACAAGTGGTAAAACCATTGGAAGACGATGCCCCTCTACTTGAACCTACTCCTCCCTCAAAGAGCCTATTGAGAGACAACAAATGTGGATCCTGTCATGTACCAAGGTGAGCTGGGACCCAAAGTTAAGACAGGGTTGAAAGCATTCTCTCATTTACACTAATGACATGTTATTAAATACCTATTTAATAAAGCTGTTGTGTGCACCAATGCACTCTAATATATTTTCCAATTAATTACATCTAAAAATTGCTATTAAGACTTCATGAGTGGATAAAATCTGCAGTTACATTGTAACCAGATTACCACTGGCCTCTACTGCTTTCTGGTTCTTGCAGCTTTATAAACAACTTTCATTGTGTCAATTTTCTCTGCAACCATCAGGAAGTGTGGGACTGGCAAAGCAGAAGGCCCAAACTTCACCAGAGATTCTCACTGCCAACTTCTTAACACTCTTCTGATGTTGGACTCCTCGTGGGATCCAGCAGGGGAATGCCAACTTACACTGTTGGCTGTCTGCAATTAGATCAAACCTGGCACAGGAACAGTGAGCCACATTGATGGAGAGGAGCAGTTCTGAAGTAGGAAGGTACACATTTGATGATATAAGGTGTTTGAACCAATGCTGTTAACATATTTGTGACTAATTGTTTTTCAGAGATTCAAAGTGAATTCATTAACAACAAATGTATAAATTATACAATCTTGAGATTTGTTTGCTCAACAGGCAATCGCAAAGCAAGGAACTTGAGAGAACCCAATTTTAAAAAATACTGTACGAACAACACCATGCCCATCGAAGAAGAGAGAAAAAAAAAACAAAATAAATCATGCAACCAATAGAAGTGAGCAACAGCAACAGCATTCTGAACCAAATAGAGTCCTTAGAGCCAAATCCCTGGAGCAGCTCGGAGTAGGCCCAAAGCCTAGTTATTCAGTTTATCATGTTAGCGGAGCAAGTCGCCACTAAATTCACAGACATGACACACAGCAGCTAAGGGCGGTCTCACAGCCTTAGTGTTGCAGAGAGAGGAACCTCTAGACTACATGGTCTGCCATTTAAATTGCCCGAACCTCACACTAGGAACCGGGTCCCACTGTGGCGAATCACTCCGGGCCTAGATTTCACCGCCAGAGAAGCCATTTTCAAACTCTCTAAATCGGCTTGGCACTTATAGGGATCCAACTTCGCCCGACTCTCAACAACCTGCCTTTCCAGTCTATCTGGACCAGCATTTAGATTGTTCAAACAGTGTATTGTACCTCACATTAGGACCCAGGCCTCACCGTGGTGAATTGCTCCAGGCCTAGAACACACTGCCAGCAATTTGCTTTGGACCTGGATTTCACTGTTGAAGAAGCCGTTCTCAACCTCACCAAATTGTTTTGGCACTTAAAGTGATCCACTCTCGTACCTGGGTAAGTTGGACAGGCCTTGGATCTCCTCCATCCCATCTTCTCCCCTCGGAGTCATCCACTCCAACCAGCACAGCTCTAATTCCAAGTGTGCCGATTTTTCAGGGCACCAAAAGGGCACATCTCTCGAGTTTGCTTCGCCCTCATTTCCTCTTCATTGTTTGTGGTGATACTTTACCACAATTTACTTCAGAAAAAGTGTTATTAACAATGCTTTTAATCAAATTCCTTTGCTTTCAAACTACCAATAAGCTGTCTCATGTCTTCATCATCTTAAACCAGAAAATGGCTTTTTAAGTGCTTTCAACTTTTTAAAGTCTTTTATTTTACTTTTGCAATTTTTATTTATTTTTAATGGTGGCTTCATTTTTCATCACTTTTCAGTACAGTGGATCCCCAGTCAATTTAGCCATCAGTTAATTAGGACAACCGCTTATTTGGGACAACTTTTGGAGAACAAAACTTGGATCGAAAACATTGTCAGGATTCCCTTTGTTTATTTGGAACACCATGCCACTTCGTTGGAGCAGGACACTGTTGCCAACGGTTTCTAACTAGTGACAGTTATGTGCATGGCATTTAGATACGACACCATGCTTCAAGTGAACAGTTTTTAAATAAGGTCAGTTGCACGTGTAACTCTCGCTTCGGCTAGCGGCTTGATATGGGGAGGGTGGTGATCGCCTCCAGCCTGGCCAAACTTAAGAAATCTCGTTTGGGTGGATGCTGCATGATGCGTTCCCTGTTACAAATCAGTGCCCCCAAATAACAAACAGTACACAATATGCGATTAAACGATTAAGCTTTTATAATTCTTACTTTGACTATATGGATAGTAAAGAAAACGAAAATAAAGAAAAAGACTGTTTTCTTATGAAACAGTCTATTGCGCAATGTTGGAGCTCACTGATAAGCCGATTGTCCACCACTGACCTCCTCCGATCGTCACTGCCCTTCGGACCCTCACTCCAAGTCCACTCTGTCCGGCGGTCTACCAACTTCCTCCACTCACATCTTCTCTCCTCATCTGTCCCCAGCAAATGACCGTGAAAATCTCTTTTCCAAGCTCACAAGAAAGAATAACAGCATTCCAAACCCCGTTGTCTCTGGTCCTAACCCAAACATTGCTGCTACAGAGAAGCCATTACATTATCAGTGAAACTTAGAGCATGTTACCCACACTTGTGTTCAAAGACCAGTAACTTTTGTCACCAATAGTTGGTGGGAAATAACCGTAAGGCAATTTGGACCTGTTTTGCTCACTGAGGCTTGGAGGTGCCTGAAATGGATGGGAATGAAAGTGAAATGATTTCATGACTTCCACAATTTAGGAACCAAGAGGAGTTTGAATGTATCGACAATCATCTTGACTGTTAAATGAAAATGAATATCTGAAGGATGTAATTGTCAACAGCATTGTTTGCGAGCAGTCCATTATCTGCACTTAGTGTCTGTGCCGATTTTGCTCATTTACACTCAAAAGAACGCAATGTGGACGAATTCCTCCATCAGAAAGTTTTAGCAACCAGTACTTAGTTTGATAGTACCATAACAGTATTAGTAGTGTTCTAATTCATTCTGTACTCCACTTTATGTAATGTAATTTGTAATATGTAATTTGTTACTTTGTTTGCCTTTTTATACCTTTTAAACTATTTCCATGAAACTTTGGCTAACTGAGGCACCTGCTTAATTGGACCAAAATGTCCTGGTACAGCTGTGTCCCAATTAACTGGAATCCACTGTATATGTGTGTGTTGCTTAACAGAAAGAAGGTTATGCTGTAATCATACAAGGATCTGGGGAGGCCAAACCTGGTGTACAGTGAGCAGCTTTAGTCTGCTTACTTAAGGAAGGATACTGGCTTTGGAGGCAGTGCAGAGGAGGTTCACCAGGACATGAGGTGGTTAACCTACGTAGGTTGAGTTGCCCAGGACAGTGTTGACTGGAATTCAGATCAACGACAGGGGATTTTATGGAAATATATAAATTTATGAAAGGGATAGAGAAGATAACAGCAGGAAAACTGTTTTCACTGGTAGTAAGCCTAGAACTGGGAGACATAGGCTCAAGATTCCTGGGAATAGACTTAGGATGGAGATGAGGAGAAGCTGATTTTGCCAGAGAGTAGTGAACCTATGGAATTCTCTGCCTAGGGAAGCAGTAGACGCTACTTCATTAAGTATATTTAAGACTCAGTTAGATAGTCTTTTTTTGCATAACAGAGGAATTAAAGGTTCTGGTGAAAAGACAGGTAGGTGGTGCAGAGTCTATAACCAGATCAACCATGATCTTATTGAATGGTAGAACAAGCTTGATAGGGCGATGGCCAACTCCTGCTCCTATTTCATATATTCTTATGTTATGAACCCTAGACTTGTAAATTAGAACATAGCACTACTGACTGGAATTCAGAAGAATGGGGGAGGGGCGTATCTGATTTGAAACCTTTTGATTGTTGAATGGCCTTGATAGAATGGATATGGAGAGGAGGTTTCTTATGGTGAAGGGAGTCTAGGACCAGAGGACACAGCCGCAGAATAGAGAAATAGACAGGAATAATCTCCATTTAGAACAGAGATGATAAGGAATTTCTTTTGACAGAGAGTGGTAAATCCGTGGAATTCATTGCTGCGGTTCGCCAAGTCATTGGGTATATTTAAGACAAATTCTTGATTAATCAGGTCATGAAGGGATTTGGGGAGAAGGCAAGAGATTAGCACTGGGAGGGAAATGGATCAACCATGATGAAATGGCAGAGCAGACCCAATGGGCCAAATGGCCTAATTCTGCTCCTATGCTATAGATACTATAGAGAGAGTGCAGAGGAGATTTACATGGATGTTTCCTGGATTGGAGAGGATGCCTTATGAGAATAAGTTGAGTGAACTTGGCCTTTTCTCCTCAGAGTGACAGAGGATGAGAGGTGACCTGATAGAGGTGTATAAGATGATGAGAGGCATTGATCATGTGGATAGCCAGAGACTTTTTCCCAGGGATGAAATGGCTAACATGAGAGGGTATAGTTTTATGGTGCTTGGAAGTGGGTACAAGGGGGATGTCAGAGGTAAGATTTCACACAGAGAGTGGTGGGTGCAATGGAATGCACTGCCAGTGAAGGTGGTGGAAGCGGATACAATAGGGTCTTTTAAGAGACTCTTAGATTGGTACACAGAGCTTAGAAAAATAGCGGGCTATGTGATAGGGAAATTCTAGGCAGTCTCTGGAGCACAACATTGTGGGATATAGGGCCTGTAATGCGCTGTAGAATTCCGTGTTCCTGTGTTTCTATGTTTCCTATATCTTATGGTCTTAAATTCAACTACTTTTTCGATGTGATGTGCTGTTAAAATTGCAAGGTGGCAGGGACAATATGGATCTTTACTGCTTTCTTTTGAGAGTGAGTTACTCAACGAAGCAATTGGAATGTTTGACCGACTGACACCATGCTTAGAAACTTCCGGCTTCCCAGCGGGCATTCTGTTCACCTCCTGTATTCCTAAGACATTTCCTCTTCTGACACAGTCATTGTTCAATCCACCTCTGCTGCAGCAACAGGGAAAAATGATTAAGCACAAAGCTAACATCGAAGAGGAAGCTGACACAAGAGGAAAGCGCTGAGGCTGAAATACAAATGGTAGCCGTGCAATGATTGATAAGGCGGGAAATCGTACTGGAGTAGGTCATTCAACCCCCTTGAGCCTAATCTGTCCATCACTGGCTGATCTGATCTTTGGCTTCAGCAACACTACTCTGCCGGATCCCCACATTCCCCTACTAATTCACCACAGCCTTGAATAAACTTCAAATTAAGGTCCATAGTTCTCTGCGTTAGATCATTCAGAGCCCTTTAAGAGCAGAAATTCCCTTCCAATAAGCCTCCGCTGACTGCCCCATTGTCTTCAACTATCTCCTAATTCACAAAGTTCAAAGTAAGTTTTTGCCCTTGCCATGAATATGATGGTCAAGGCAGCTGAGGCAGAGTGTAGAAGCCCGCTGACCAAGTCTGGTGTTCCGCAACCCCCGATCAGAGCCTTTATGGGTGACCTCATTGTCACGACAACATCAGTTCCTGGCTGCAGGTGGATCCTCCTGGGCCTGGAAAAGCTCTTCATATGGGCAAGGATGAGCCTGCCCTCTATTGCTTCGTATGGGCAAGGAGAAGCTGACAGTGATGCAGGTGGATGCTTCCCTGGCGTCATGGATTATTGATTACCTGACTGGCAGACCACAGTACGTGCGCTTGCAACACTGTGTGTCAGATAGAGTGGTCAGCAGCACTGGGGCTCCACAGGGGACTGTCCTGTCTCCCTTTCTCTTCACCATCTACACCTCGGACTTCAACTACAACACAGAGTCTTGCCATCTTCAGAAGTTTTCTGATGACTCTGCCATAGTTGGATGCATCAGCAAGGGAGATGAGGCTGAGTACAGGGCTACGGTGGGAAACTTTGTCGCATGGTGCGAGCAGAATCATCTGCAGCTTAATGTGAAAAAGACTAAGGAGCTGGTGGTGGACCTGAGGAGGGCTAAGGCACAGGTGACCCCTGTTTCCATCCAAGGGGTCAGTGTGGACATAGTGGAGGATTACAAATACCTGGGGATACGAATGGACAATAAACTGGACTGGTCAAAGAACACTGAGGCTGTCTATAAGAAGGGTCAGAGCCGTCTCTATTTCCTGAGGAGACTGAGGTCCTTTAACATCTGCCAAACGATGCTGAGGATGTTCTATGAGTCTGTGGTGGCCAATGCTATTATGTTTGCTGTTGTGTGCTGGGGCAGCAGGTTGAGGGTAGCAGACACCAAAAGAATCAACAAACTCATTCGTAAGGCCAGTGATGTTGTGGGGGTGGAACTGGACTCTCTGACGGTGGTGTCTGAAAAGAGGATGCTGTCCAAGTTGCATGCCATCTTGGACAATGACTCCCATCCACTCCATAATGTACTGGTTAGACACAGGAGTACATTCAGCCAGAGACTCATTCCACCGAGATGCAACACTGAGCGTCATAGGAAGTCATTCCTGCCTGTGGCCATCAAACTTTACAACTCCTCCCTCGGAGTGTCAAACACCCTGAGCCAATAGGCTGCTCCTGGACTTATTGGGCTTATTGGACTTAATAACTTATTATTATTTAATTATTTATGGTTTTATATTGCTATGTTTCTTCACTGTTCTTGGTTGGTGCGGCTGTAACAAAACCCAGTTTCCCTCGGGATCAATAAAGTATGTCTGTCTGTCTGCTTCAAGCCGGCTAACTCCAGGTCCATGGTGTTGAAGAAGGGCAAAGTGGTGGACAAGTTTCATTTCACCTTGGATGGCACTACAATTCCATCTATCACAGAGAAGTCAGTCAGGAGCTTGGGGAAGACCTTCGACTGTAGCTTCAGAGATGCAGCTGCCGTCTGAGCAACTTCCAAGGAGCTTGAGAGCTGGCTTACCTGGAAGGTTCAAAGCCTGGATCTACCAGCATGGCATCCTACCCCAAATCCTACGGCCACTACTGGTATAAGAGGTGCCTGTGAGACCGGTGGAGTTGCTGGGGAGAAAGGCCAGTAACTACCTTCGAAGGTGGCTGGGCCTACCTCGTAGTCTGAGCAGCACAGCACCGTACGGAAGGTGCAGTAAGCTGCGACTTCCCTTCAGCAGCCTGGGCGAGGAGTTCAGAGTTTCCCGCACAAGAGAGGTGCTGCAGTACAGGGATTCCAAAGACCCTAAAAGTGGCAGCAGCTGGCATCCGGGTAAGGGTGGGCAGGAAGTGGAAGGCACAGGAAGGGCCGGTGGTAGCAGAGTCCCAGCTGAGACACAGGGCTCTGATGGGGACAGTGTTAACTGGGCGAGCGGGGCTGGGTTCCATCTCACAACCTTGCTATGACAAGGCCGAGGGCAAGAACAGACGCCGATTAGTCCTGGAGGAAGCGCGGGCTGGCATTGAAGAGGAGAGGAATAGCAGGATGATGGGCATGTGGCAGCAGGGAGCATGGTCAAGGTGGGAAGGTGTCTGGGGCAACAGTGATACACCAGCATGTCCTCTCTGTCCTGGAAGAGGATCACCGGAGCACATCCTTAGCAGCTGCCCTAAAGCCTGGGGGAAGGTTGCTACCGGTGGCATCATGACCAGGTGCTGAAGGCAGTGGCGGAGAGCATCGCGACGGCCATGTCCACCAGCAGACAGAGTGGTCAGAGGAAGAACATCTCCTTTGTCAGAACTGGAGCACAGCCCCTACGTCAGCCCAGACCAGCATCGTCATGGGGCCTGCTCAGCGCCGCATCAGATTTGCGGCTTCAAGTTAACCTGGGGAGGCAGCTGAAGTTTCCCGACCAGGTAGCAACAACTTCACTGAGGCCGGATGTGGTCCTTTCTTCAGTGTCCTCGAAGCAGGTTGTCCTCATCGAGTTGACGGTTCCCTGGGAGGACAGCATTGAGGAGGCAAATGAGCGCAAGCAGGCCAAGTACCAGGAGCTGGTGGAGCAGAGCTGGAGGCAGGGCTGGAAGTAGGCTGCAGGGGGTTTGCCGGCTGCTCACTCTGCAGAGTCTACACCCTACATGGCATCAGTGGGGATGGCAAGAGGAGAGCTATCAGGACCATCACAGAGGCCGCTGAGAGAGACTCCAGATGCCAATGGATCAGGAAGAGTGATCCGTGGGTCAATGCTGCTGGGACACAAGCTGGGGCCTGATCAACCCCGGCTGGGTTGCGTGGGCGAGGGTGTATGATGCTGAAAGACCCAAAACACCCAACGATCCCAGGTTACATCACTGATGATGCATCCCAGCACATCTGCAGGATGTATCTCAGAATCATTATCAAAATATACTATATATATATAATGTTCCCCATGCCACTGGCTGCAACACAAGCCCAAAGCATAATCAATCCACCCCCATGCTTAACAGTTGGAGAGATGTTCTTTTCATGAAATTCTGTACCCTTTTTTTCTCCAAACATACCTTTGCTCATTGAGGCCAGGAAGTTCTATTTTAACTTCATCAGTCCACAGGACTTGTTTCCAGAATGCATCAGGCTTGTTTAGATGTTCCTTTGCAAACTTCTGATGCTGAATTTTGTGGTGAGGATGCAGGAAAGATTTTCTTCTGATGACTCTTCCATGGAGGTCATATTTGCGCAGGTGTTGCTGGACAGTAGAACAGTGCACCACCACTCCAGAGTCTGCTAAATCTTCCTGAAGGTCTTTTGCAGTCAAATGGGGGTTTTGATTTGCCTTTCAAGCAATCCTACGAGTAGTTCTTTCGGAAAGTTTTCTTGGTCTTCCAGACCTCAACTTGGCCTCCACCGTTCCTGTTAACTGCCATTCCTTAATTACATCATGAACTGAGGAAACGGCTACCTGAAAACACATTGCTATCTTCTTATAGCCTTCTCCTGCTTTGTGGGCATCATTTATTTTAATTTTCAGAGTGCTAGGCAGCTGCTTAGAGAAGCCCATGGCTGTTGATTGTTGGGACAAGGTTTGAGGAGTCAGGGTATTTATAAAGCTTTGAAATTTGCATCACCTGGCCTTTCCTAACGATGAATGTAAACAAGCCATAGCCCTAACAAACTAATTAAGGTCTGAGACTTTGGTAAAAGTTATTTGAGAGCTCAAATCTCTTGGAGTGCCCAAACTTTTGCAAGGTGCTCCTTTCCTTTTTTTCACTCTAAAATTGTACAAAACAAAAATAATGCAGCAATCTTGCTTAAAATGTTGAAAAGAATGTTTCATCTTTAACTTTATGACTTTTGGAGATCAGTTCATCTTCTACTCACTTAACTATTCACAGTAACAGAAATTTGGACCACTGCATGCAGTGATATATTCATGCTACTACATATATCTCACCACATACTACCCTGAAATTCATTTTCTTGCAAGCATTCACAATAAATATAAAGAAACAAAATAAGATCAATGAAAAGCCGCACACCAAAGATGGACAAACAACTGATGTGCAAAAGACAACAACATGTGCAAATACAAAAAAGGAATAAATAAATAAAAATAAGCAACAAATATTGAGAACATGAGTTGTAGAGTCCTTAAACGTGAGTCCATAGGTTAGGGAACCAGTTCATTGTTAAGGTGAATGAGGTTATCCTCTGGTTCAAGAGCCTGATGGTTAAGAGGTAATTACTGTTCCTGAAGCTGGTGATGTGGGACCTGAGGCTCCTGTACCTCTTTCTTAATGGCAACCTGTTCTGAACTCCACCCAGGAAAATATACTCAGAGCATTTAACTTGACAATAGCCCCGGAATCTTGAATGTTAAAACTTCCCAAAAAGTGAGCAGCTTCAAAGCTATGAGTTTCTTCGTAAAGGCAGCTAAACTGGATAATAAATTGTAACGTCACAACTAAACTGAAATTCTGGTCAGTCAAAGTTGAAACTTTGTTGCCAAAATATTGACCTGCATAGTTAAAATTTGTGTTATCATTGTCTGTGTTCTGATGATGTAGGTAATTCTCTGTCAGTTACAGTAGGTTGAAGTTTGGGGAGCATGGTAGCTTAATGGTTAGCATTACGCTTTACAGTACCAGCACTTGTTCAAAGTACGTTCTCCCTATGACCGTATGGTCCCACAGTCGAAAGATGTACCAGTTGGTAGGTTAATTGGTCAATGTAAAATGTTTTTCATAATTAGACTAGGATTTAAATGGGAGTTGCTGGGCACATTGGTTCAAAGGGCTGGAAGGGCTTATTCCAGGCTGTATCTCAATAAATAAATGAAAACCTTGTTGATTCTGAGAGGAAAAAAAAAACAGATGGATAATGTTTTAATTAAATTATCCTAAACACGATTTGTTGTTTGTAAAGCGTTTCATTTCAGTTTCACACTGAACATAAGAACAAAAGAAACAGGAGGCAAGAGTCAGCCAGTTGGCCGTTTAAGTCTGCTCTGCCATCCAACAAGCTCATGGCTGATGCAATCTTAGCCTCAACACCACTTTCTCTCTCTTCCCACACACCTTGACTCCCTTGTAGTTGAAATATGTGTCAGTTTCTGCCTTCACAGCTTTCTGGGGGAGAACATTTTTGAGACTCGTGGCCTCAGAGAGAAGTTCCTGCTCACCTCCAGCTGAATTGGGCAACTTCTTGTTCTGAAACTATGCTCCTGTAGAGTTATCTATACTCCAATTAAAGGAAACATTATCTTAGCATCCACCTTATCAGTCCCCCTCAAAATATTATCACCTTGCAGTCTTCTAAACTTCAACCTGCTCAACTTCACTTCATAAATCAACACCTTCGTCCTAGGTATCAACCTTGTGAACCTTCTCTGCACTACTTCCAATGTGAGTATAATCTTCCCTGAGTATGATGATCAGATCTGTACAGTACACTAAGTCAAATCTCACAAGGTTCCCCTGAAACTTTCCTGCTTTTGTAGACCGTACCATTTTCAAAAAGAACAACATTCTATTATGCTTCCAAATCGTTTTGAAGGACTTGAGCTTCTTGTTGCATGTGTTCCTGGATTCCGGTTACTTTCTTTTGCTGATTTTGAGTGTTTTGATTGGGACGCTTCAGCAAAGAATGGTCCTGCAGCCTGCAATGAGCAAATGGCACAGTGCTGAAATGAGCTGAACTGAATACTACAGCACTCCTGGTTTGATGTTTGATCGTCTATGTGTTGTTCACTCTCTTTTTGCCATCTGCACAATTTGTTCTTTTTTTTCCTGCATTGAACGGGTTCCATGGTGCTTCTTTGTTTCATGGCTATTCGCAGGAGGACAAATCTAAGAGTTGTATTCTGTATACTTACTTTGATAATAAAGGTACTTTGAATCTTGAATCTTAATTACTTGCCTTACCTGCATACTAACTTCTTGTATTTCATTTACTTGGAGCCCCAGATCTCTCTGTACTCAAACACTTTGTAGTCTTGCAAGCACAAGAAAATCTGGAGATGCTGGAAACCCAGAGCAACACACACAAAATACTGGAGGAACTCAGCAGGTCAGGCAGCATCTATGAGAAAGAGCAAACGGTCGATGTTTCGGGCCGAAACCCTTCATCCTATTTACTCTTCCCCATGGATGCTGACCTGCCTGCGGAGTTCCTCCAGCATTTTGTGTGTGTTACTTTGTAGTCTCACTCCTTTTAAAAAAATAGTCATGGGCCAAGAGGTCTGTGCTGTTATGTTCTAATTTCTATCTTCCTTCCAAAGAGACACACCTCACATTTTCCCTCATTGTTCTCCATCTGCTAATTCCTTTTGGAAAGCTTTTTGTGTCTTCTTCACGTCTTGCTTCTCAACCCATCTTTGTACCATGGCAGCAATGCACTTGAACTCTTCAACCAAGTCATAAATATAAATTATAAATTGTTGGAACCCTGATCCCCGTGACACCCACAAATTACAGCCAACCTGAAAAGGAACTGTTTCATCCCAACTCTCTAATTCTTTATGAATCAGTGCCTATCAATGCCAACATTTTAACTCAAACTCTGGGCGCATTTATCTTCTGCAGTGATTTTTTTATGCAGCACATGATTAGATGCTTCCCAGAAATCCAATTTAGGGCAGGCAGAAGCACTTCACGTTGATTACCTTTTTACAAAATACACAGGTGTTGCTCCCTGCTTAGTATATATAGCACTATTCTGACCTTATTTCAGATTTCTAGTATCCACAGGTTGTGTACATTAAGAACTGAACCATATGTTTTTTGTTCTATTGATTGGTAAGAGCAATAAATTGATTTACTTTGGTTCAAGGTCCTATGAAAAGAATTAGGATTCTTTCATGTAGATATAAGCAGTCAGTATATCAGCTTGCCTCCATTGACTCTACCTGCACCTCTTGCCTTGGGAAAGCAGTCAACAGAATCATGGAGCTTTCCCATCCTGGTCCCATCAGGCAGAAGGTATAAAAGGCTGAAATTGAACTTGAACTTGATTTGATTTGATTTGAATTTGAAAACATGACCACCAGGCCCAAGGACAGTTTCCACCCTGCTGTTATCTGACTCCTCCAAGAGGACCAAACCTTCTCATGGTTGGATGTTTGCGTGACTGAATGACCCGGAGAGCTATGTTGGCTGGAGTCAGGGCTTTAATGGTTTGACTTTTGGTAGGGTCATCCATGCAAAACAGATCAAAGGGTAGAGGACAGACTAAGAGTGGTCCACTAATTCTCAAGGTTTGGGGGTTCAGTTCTGGGCTAACAATCCTAACTGGTAAAGCAAAACTGTTATGCAAAACAGCAATGAAGAACCCTTCTACATCTGAGTACAATGCTTTTCCTGAGTCTCCACCTGGGACTTGCATGGCTGACAGTAGTGAAAACCAAGAAGAATCTACTAACACGATGATGGAAGCCCCGAATACCACCAGAGATAGAGGACCTTCACTGCTGCCCTAGGCACCAATGGTGTAATAGGCAAGATCATCAGTTATCAGACTCTTGAACGAATCTCTTATATAAGATAAACCCTTGATCTCTCAATCTACCTTGGCATTGCCCTTACACTTGTTTTGCCAACCTACACTGCATTTTCTGTCACTGTTACACTCTATTTGATTTTCCATTTGCACTACCTCAGTGTATTTGTGTATGGATGGCCTGAAGACAAAAGCTTTTCACTACTGTATATCTTGGTTCATGCAACAACAATAAAGCAATTACCATCTTTATAATACCAAAACAAAGCTACATTGCAGAATCTCCTCATGCAGGATTCCCTAAAGGTTAATTTATAGGTTGAGTCAGTGATGAAAAAGGCAAATGCAATGTTGGCATTGATTTCAAGAGGACTAGAATATAAAAGCCAGAATATAATGTCGAGGCTTTATAATGTTGGAATAAGTGAGCAGTTTTGGGGCCCTTATCACAGAAAGGATGTGTTGACATTGGAGAGGGTTCAAAGGAGGTTCATGAAAATGATTCCAGGTTGGAAGGCTTGTCGTATGAGGAGTGTTTGATGGCTCTAGGCCTGTACTCATTCGAATTCAGAAGAACGAAGTATGACCTCATTGAAACCTATCAAATGTTGGCAGGCCTCAATAAAGTAGATGTTGCGGATGCTTCCTATGGTAGGGGAGTCTAGGACCAGAGGACACAGTCTCAGAGTAAAGAGGTATCCTTTTAGAATGGGGAAAATGAGAAAATGGTGAATCTGTGGAATTCATTGCCACAGTTGGCTGTGGAGGCCAAGTCACTGGGTATTTTTAAGGCACAGGTTGATAGATTCTTAATTAGTCAGGGCATAGAGGGATACAGGTAGAAAGCAGGAGATTGGGGTTGAGAGGAAAAATGGATCAGCCATGATGAAATGCTGGAGCAGACTTGATGGGCCAAATGGCTTAATTCTACTCCTATATCTTATAGTCTTATGATCTAAGCAGATTATTTTTCTAAGATAATAGTAAATCATTGTAATAGGTAGATAAAATTGATTCAGGAAAATTCCTTAAAGGAGGAGTCACAAGAGATGTTGGAAATGGGATCAAAAACTGCTGGAGGAATTCTGCGTCAGTGGGGAGAGAGGAATTGCCAATTTTCCGGATCTAAACTTTGCAGGGTCCTGATGCAGGATTTTGTCCTGAAATTTTATCAGCCTTTCCCCGTACAAAGTCAATGCTCTTCCCTACACTGTATTCCATCTGCCACTTCTTTGCCCACTCTCCCAATGTCTAAATCCTTCTGCAGAAACCCTGCTTCCTCAACACTACCTGCCCCTCCACCTATATTCGTATCATCCACAAACTTAACCAGAAAGCCATCAATTCCTTCAGCCAAATCATTGACATAACAACATGAGAAGAAGCCGTCCCAACACCGACACATGCGAAGCACTACTAGTCACTGGCAGCCAACCAGAAAGGGCCTCTTTGTTCCCACTCCTTGCCTCCTGCCTGTCAGCCAATCTTCTATCTATGCTACTACCTTTCCTGCGAAAAAAGGTCTCATGCCATGGACTCTTACCTTGTTAAGCAGCCATATGTGCAGCACCTTGTCAAAGGCCATCTGAAAATCCAAATAAATAACATTCACTGATTCACCTTTGTCTATCTTGCCTGTTTTTTTCTCAAAGAATTCCAACAGATTTGTTAAACAAGATTTTCCCTTGAGGAAACCATGATTCCTTGGCCTATTTTATCACATACTTCCAAGTACCCTAAAACCTCATCCTTAATAATAGACTCTAACATCTTTCCAAATGTTGAAGTCAGACTAACTGGCCTACAGTTTCTTTTCTTCTACATCCCTCCCTTCTTAAAGAGTGGAGTGACATTTGCAAATTTCCAGTCCTCTGGAACCATTCTGGAATTTAGTGGTTCTTCAAAGATCATTGATAATGCCTCCACAATCTCTTTGGTTACCTCTTTCAGAACCCTGGGGTGTAGTCCATCTGGTCCAGGTGACTTACCTACAGACTCTTCAACCTCCCAAACACCTTCTCCTTAGCTCTCTTTTGCTCCCTGACGCTCTTGCATTTCTGGAATTCTGCTAATGTCTTCCACAGTGAAGAATGACACAAAATAGTAATTTTATCCATCATTTATTTGTCCCCCATTACTATATTTCCAGCATTATTTTCCAGTAGCCTGATATCCACTCTCATCATTCTTTTATTACAGTATATTTGAAAAAGCCTTCAATATCCTCTTTTATAAATAATTGTCTAGTTTCTCTTCATATTTCACCTTTTCTTTCTTTATGACCTTATGTAGTTGCCTTCTGCTGGTTTTCAAAATCTTCCCAATCCTCTGTCTTCCCATTATTTTTTGCTAAATCATATGGCCTCTTTTTTGCCTTTATTCTGTCTTTGACTTGCCTGGTCAGCCATGGTTACCTCACCCTCCCTTTAGAGTACTGCTTCATCCTTCCTGCTTTTGTGCCTTCAGGGTGTCAGATATTATGGGGAGAAGGCAGGAGAATGGGATTGAGAAGGAAAATAAATCAGCAATGATTAAATGGCGGAGCAGACTCAATGGGCTGAATGGCCTAATTCTGTTGCTACGTCTTATAGTCTTAAGACTCAGTGACATATTATTAGGCTCTAAGATCAGTCTTCCATATATCCTCACAGAACCTGAGTCTGTACATACGACAGCTTAACTGTAAGCTAAGAATTAACTTTGTAGCTGTTCCTGCCTGATAATAGTATTGTTTTTGTTTACGAGCTCGGTTTGCACAGGATTCGAGTTACTTCATTGTCAGCCTGCATGCTGAGCAAGTGGGCTACAGAACCCTCCACGACTACTCCCACCAATGGTGTTCCATATATTGAGAGGTGGGAGGCATACAAACTGGGCCAAAATGAAAAGAGCTGTCAGACTTAATATCTAATTTGTGATAATGCCATCAGTCTACTGGTTTCGTTCATGCAACACCCAATCATTCACTCTGACAAACTTAATTAAAGCCGCAAATAAGTCACAATGCCATGTCCCATTATGATCACTTCTCGCTATCATCTCGCTTAGGATTGCATGGGGATTGTGCAGGTGTTTAAAAAGCAGAGGCAGAGTCAACTGTTGTGACTTTACAACAGTTTAGAAGGGAAATTCCTATTACAGTTGGATGGTATGGGCAGCTGAGCTTCCTTGCTATGTGTCATCTCACCGCCACAGGTTGTACCCACTGTCCAATACTGAATCACAGACCGTAGCACTGAGTAAACACTCAGTGGCCGCGTTATTAGGTACGCCTGTACACCTGCATGTTGATACATAGATCATATCAGCCAATCATGTGGCAGCAACATAAAAGCATGCTGACATGGTCAAGAGGTTCAGTTGTTCAGATCCAGCATCAGAATGGGGAAATTATGTGGTCTAAGCGACTTTGTCCGTGGAATGACAATTGGTGCCAGACAGGGTGGTCTGAGTATTTCAGAAACTGCTGATCTCCTGGGACTTTCATGCACAACAGCCTCTAGCATTTACAGAGAATGGTGAGAAAAGAAAAAGAAACCCATTGAGCTGCAGTTTTGTGGGTGAAAGTACCTTGCTACTGAGAAAGGTCAGAGAAATATGGCCAGACTGCTTCAAGCTGACAGGGTGGCTGACAGAAACTCAAATAATCACGTGTTACAGCAGTGGTGTGTGGAAGAGCACTTCAGAATGAATGACATGTCAAACCTTGAAGTGGACGGGCTACAGCAGCAGAAGACCATGAACGTATACTTAGTGGCCACTTTGTTAGGTTCAGGAGATACTTAATAAAGTACCTACTGTGTGTAGCATCTACTGCCTCATTTCCCTGAGACTGCTTCTGTAAAATTCTGTCAAAAGATGGGTGATACACATTTACTCTCAGTGAGGTATCCAAAGTTGATTCATTAATTATAAATGTACAATGCTGCACATGACATATCTTCAGTTAATGATGGAAAGTCTCAGCAGGCTCCAGGAGCTGCCTGTTCTGCTGAGCATATCCAACTGAATATAATTATCTGAATCCTGAGATTCATTGACGTGATGTAACTTTGATCGTAGGGAAATAAAGGGCTTTGCGGAACCAGGCAGGTAAGTGGAGTGGAGGCTGGAGTCAGCTTATTGAATGGCATAGGAGGCTGGAGGGGCAATTTGCTCTCATATTCTACAGCTGAGATGCACCTATACCGTAGTCACAGAGTAACACAGAGCACAGTGACCTGTCGGCCTACCATATCTACGTTGATTGTCAACATTCATAGTTCAAAAGTTCAAAGTACATTTATTATCAATGTACACATATATCATCATATACAACCCTGAGATTAATTTTCTAGTGGGCATTCACAGTAAGCACAAAGAAACATAATAGAACCAATGAAAAACCACACACAAGACAACCAACCAATGTGCAAAAGACAACAAGTTGTTCAAATGCAAAAAAACAAACAAAACAATAATAAATCAATAAACATTAAATATGGAGAAGACAAGATGAATAGTTCTTGAAAGTGAGTCTATAGGTTGTGGGAAAAGTTCAGTGATGGGTAAGTGAATTTGAGTGAAGTTATCACCTCTGGTTCAGTTTCCTCATGATTGAGGGGTAAAAGCTGTTGCTATCTGCACTAATCCCATTGACCAGCACTTTGTCCACAGCTCATATGCATGGTGATTTAAATGTTCATTCAGGTGCTTCATAAGTGTCACTGCATTGCCACACTTTTCCTAAACATACTTTGGCAGTAAGTATTGACAAAAAACCCTCAGATCAGAGATGAGGAGAAATTTCTTCAGCCAGAAGAGGTAAATCTGTGGAATTCATTGCTACAGATGGCTGTGGAGAAAAGTGATTGGGCATATTTAAAGCAGAGGTAGATAGGTTCTTGATTAGTAAGAACATCAAAGGTTATTGGGAGAAGGCAGAAGAATGAGTTGAGAGGGATAATAAATCAGCTATGATGGAATGGTTGAACAGAGTCAATGGGTTGACCTCTGCTTCTGTATGGTCTTATGGTCTAAAAGCACCCAGCTCAACACCTCATGATAGAAAGAAACCTCGATCCAATCTCCCCCCCCCCACCTCTCTCTCTCTCTCTCTCTCTCTCTCTCTCTCTCTCTCTCTCTCTCTCTCTCATGCAGGTCTTCAAGTTGGAGGAACTCAATTAAGTGACACTGTAGATTGTAACATTGAAACAGCGAGCCACTGGTCTGCCTATGGCTGTGGCAGGAGCGATATCTCTCATGCCGTTGCAGTGAGAGAGAGAGCCTGTCTGATGTTAATTGTTGGAATGCACAGTGCTTTTTGATGGACTCTAGTTCATGGTCTCTGGGAACTTTCTATTTCTTGCATTTTAGGTAGTGGGGGTTGATGGTTTTGCTGTAGCAAGTAGGGGAGAGGGAGGAGAAAGGATTGATACTTTTGCTGAAGTTGAGCATTGGGGTTCTAATGTTTTCTGCCATTCATTTTTTGGCATTTTTCCTGTTTCATAGATTTCTGTGAAGAGTAAGAATTTCAGGTTGTATACTGTATACGTTCTCTGATATTGAATTGAACCATTTGAACCATTGAACCAGTGAGCCAATATGGACAAAATTCCAGACCACAACGCACAAAGTTCAGCGAAGAAATTTCCTCCCCAGAGCACAATTGAGTTTCTGAAATGTAAATTGCCAAGACTGGAGAAATCTCAACCCAACCACAGAAAGGAATTTTAGATGATGATTAGTTCTGTTACCTTTCTGTTGCCTATTGATCACCAATGTTGTGAAGTGTTGTATGATACTCCAGGAGCTCTACACAGAACACATTGGCTCACCATGTAGTCACTCACAAGCCTTTATTAACATAAAAGGTAGGCTACCTTGAAGGTGCGCTAAAGTGGTCTGAAAGAAGATAGAAAATAATAAAAAAAACAAAGAAGATTACTACAGCTTTAACAAGTGCTGAAAGGAAAGTGCACTTCAGTAAAGTGCCACTTCTGAGGTGTGTGAGTGAAGCTCTTTTTTGATATTCAGATTTCCCTGCCTACGCAAAGCATTATGGCACATTCTCTTGGCTGCTTTGTGGGATTAAGTGTCTTGTCTTGTCAGTTCCGACAACAATGGTATGAAATAGGTTGCAATTTTCACACAGCTTTTTTTTTGTGTGTTATTACAGGCAAGTTTAGAGATTTACATAATTCTTGGGTTTAGGTAGCAAAAGGTTTCTCAATAATGAAGAAAGAGCAAGATTTGAAAAATTTTTAACACTTGAAATCTCATATGCTACGATTACTGTAAATGAGGCTGTGCTCAGGAATTCCCAAGCCACTCCAAACACAAGGAAGAATCGTTTGAGATCTGAGCACACCAAATTGCCACTGATATCTCTGTTGATTTCAATTAAGGCTCACTTTTAAGTTCAAAGAAACCCTTCCATACATTCAGTGTTCTGATACATCCTCCTTTACAATTAAATATTGTTTTTAATAACCATTAATAGAAGGCAAATGGATGTTATTTACTGCATATATATTATTAGCAAAGCAATTGAGAATGCAACATTGAGAAGTTTGTGCAGTTCCATTTTAATAAATAGAAATTTTAATAAATAGAAGGAAAAAGCTCAAGAGAAATATGTTTTAATGCAGCAGTTTATCATGTCCTTTCATAAAAAGTCAAAGCATTTTCTGCATGGGTGACTTAGAATGAACTACAGTGCCTGCTGTTCCACTTTTATATTTTGTCAACTTTTTATTTGTGATCACTCGAGAAGGCTGTCTTTCAAAGCTAATTTTATTCAAATGACAATATTCTATGAAGTATGGCTTGTATAGCAAATAAACCTTTCACCAGTCTAACTGAGGAAATGGAAAGGGATCAATATCGATTGTTGGAGTACTATTGCATAGAGAGTGTCCTCAGTAGTGGGTGCTTTGCAAAGAACAAAGATCAACTTTATTCCCCATATATATTTACATGTATTAGGAATTTCCTGCAGTGTGTTGGTGCAACATGCAAACAAAAACAACAGACAACAATTTTGTTCTTCCTCTGCACGTCCTGTGGCGCATTGGGCGGCAACCATGCCATTTCTTTGTGTTTTTACAAGGCCAAGTTGCTAGTTCAATGCTCAACTCAGCACAGATGGAAAGCGTGCAAGTAATTGAACAATTACAACGAATTAAATAAACAGTAAAGTTAGAGATTAAAGTATGGATATGGATTAAAATGTGCCTAAACACATATACACCAGCATGTATTTAAAATGCAAATAGTCTTATAAAAGTGTCTACAATGCAGTGTAGTGATGGGAGTAATAGAGCAGGTAGGGAAGAATTACTGCCTGGGAGAAGAAACTTTTAAGATGGTGTGAAGTTTTTATTTCAACAGTCCTATAGTGCACTCCAGAAGGGAACATCTGAAAAAGGTAGTTTTTAAAGTCACATACCCTACAAACTGAAGAAAGACAAGCTTAAACGTCTTGCAGTGACGGGAAAAATTGATGGAAGAAAAAGTTGTAGTTGATAGCACCTGACATTCATGAGTAACATCAAGGGATGGACTAGAAAAAGGTTGGAAGAGCTTATTAGAAGTTCTCAGATTAAAGTGAGATGGCAGGTCATGATTGCCCATGACATACAATGGCATATTGAATTGAATTGATTTAAATTGACTTTATTTCTTACATCCTTCACATACACGAGGAGTAAAAATCTTTACGTTACGTCTCTGTTTGTGCAATGTGCAAATTATAATAATTTGTAATAAGTAGCAGGTACAGTAAGATATACAACAGAGCAGTCAATATTTCTAATACAATTGAGTCAGCATGAATTAATCAGTCCAATGGCCTGGTAGAAAAAGCTGTCCCGGAGCCTGTTGGTCCTGGCTTTTATGCTGCGGTACTGTTTCCTGGATAGAAGCAGCTGGAACAGTTTGTGGTTGGGGTGATTCAGGACCCGCTGATCCTTAGGGCCCTTTTTACGCACTTGTCACTGTAAATGTCCTGAATAGTGGGAAGTTCACATCCACAGATGCGCTGGGCTGTCCACACCCCTCTCTGCAGAATCCTGCAATTGAGGAGAGTACAGTTCCCATACCAGGCAGTGGTGCAGCCAGTCAGGATGCTCTCAGTTGTGCCCCTGTAGAAAGTTCTTAGGATCTGGGGACTTATGCTGAACTCCTTCAACCATCTGAGGTGAAAGAGGCGCTGTTGTTCCTGTATGTACAGACCAAGTGATCCCCGGTGATGTGTATGCCAAGGAACTTGAACCCCAGATCCATTGATTTTAACAGGGGTGAGTCTGTCTCCAGTCCTCCTGTAGTCCACAAACAGCTGCTTTGTTTTGTGACATTGAGGGAGAGGTTGTTTCCTTGCACCACTGTGTCAGGCTGATGACTTCTTCTCTGCAGGCTGTCTCATTATTATTTGAGTTTTTTGAAGCCAATTAATGTAGTGTTGTCAGCAAATTTAATTAGCAGATTGGAGTTGTGGGTGGCAACACAGTCATGGGAGTACAGAAAGTAAAGGAGGGGGCTTAGGACACAGCCCTGGGGGGCTCTTGTATTGAGGGTCAGAGGGACAGAGGTGATGATGATGTGTTTGTAGGGTAGGTAGTGTCCATAATGAATTTTCCTGCTTCTTTGTATTGGACAGATATAGGGCCTGCAGTGAAGTCAATGACCTTGTCTGTTAACCTGACAGTTCACTGTAGCTTTCATACATTGTGTGAGGATGCTGCACCAAATGGCTATGGCAGTGTAGAATTGCACCCAGCACGTTCCGGGGAAGAAGGAATTCTACCAGCCGCTATATAGTCAAATGGAGACACAAGAGATTGCAGATGCCTGAATCTCAAGCATTAAACAATCTGGTGGAGGAACTCAAAGTGTTGAGTACAATACATGTTGTACACTACTGAAATTTGGTCAATAAATCATGTTTCAGAATTAGATTAGAATGCACATGTGCTATGGCATTAAGGCCTAGGTTTGTACCTTCGTTTCTGTCAGTGGAACTTTTGCAGAAGGCACATCAAAAGAAATATGCTCAGTACCACAGCAGTATGGGGTACAAATACGTCTTAGAAACTGCAGGTCAGGCAGCGTCTGTGGAAAGAAAAACAGTTGACAGTTCAGGTCTGAGTCCTTTCCTCCAATGACTTCGAACTTTAGTGACTTTTTTCACTAATGCTGACGGACTTAAACATAAGAGATTCTGCAGATGCCGGAACCCAGAGCAACAAACACAAAATGCGAGAGGAACTCAACAGAAGAAGCAACATTCTTGCTGTGAGGAGTTGACTGTTTACACCAGTATACAGATCCTACCTGACCTGCTGAATTCCTTCAGCATTTGGTGTTTGTTGTTAACTGACAATGAGCATATACTGATCTTATTTCAGATTTCTATCATCTGCATTTTCTTGATTTACATCTAAGACATTTGACTTAGTTCTAAAGCACACAATAGACCTTTGTATTGTACCTTAATTTTCTTTGATCTCTATTATAGTACATAATTAGTACACATTTGCGTATGTTATATGTAAATATTTATGTATTTCAAAGTCCTGCAGCTGCAACAAAATAAATTTCATGACATATGTCAGAAGTAGAATTGCTAAGTCCAGGTGATCCAAGGCCAAGTGGAGAGCTAGTGAGATTGTATCTGCTTTATATCTATGGTGGCGAGAGGCAAATTGAAGTGAGTCTAGGTCCTTTCTTAGGCAGGAGTTAATTTTATCCATGACCAACCTCTCAAAGCACTTCATCACTGTAGATATGCCACTGGGTGAGGCATAGAGGCAGCTTAGCCTGCTCTTCTTGGGCACTGGTATGGTTGTCACACTTTTGAATCAGATAGGAACCTCGGACTGTAGCAGTGAGAGACTGAAGATGTCCTTGAACACTGGTTGGTACAGATTTTCGGAGACCTACCAGGTACACCAGCAAGGCCTGACCCCTTATGAGGGTTCACCCTCTTGAAAGATATTCTGATGAAAACCTCCACGCAGAGATCACACGGTCACCAGATGCAGCAGGGATTCACAGAGGTGTACTTTATTCTCCCTTTCAAAGTATGCATAAAAGGCATTCAGCTCGTTGGCGAGTGAAGCTTCAGAGCATTTTATGATGTTAGGTTTCACCTTGTAGAAAGTAATGGTCTACAAAACCGGCCAGAGCTGATGTGCTTCCAATTCACTCTCTAACTTCAATCAGAATCGGGTTTTATTTTGCTCTTAAAACAGCCTTCCATTGATTGTATCTGGACTTCTTATATAGTTCTGAATCACCAGTCTTGAACACCACAGACCTAGCCCGCAGTAGACCACGAATCTCCTAGTTCATCCGTAGCTTTTGGTTTAGGTATGTCTGGTATACTCTTGAAGGCAGAAACTCATTTATACAGGTTTAGTGAAGTCAGTAACACATTCATTCAGAGTTGAAGATGAATCCCTGAATATTTTCCAGTGTGATGACCAAAAGCATTCCTGTAAATGCTTCTCTGCCTCTCCTGACCATACCTTCTTGCTCCTCACCACTGATGCTACGGTCTTTGGTCTCCGCATATAGTCTGAGAGTGAAAGTACAGCCAGGAGATTGGACTGTCGAAAGCGTGGGTGTGTCATGGCATGGAATGCGTTCTTGATAGCTGTATAACCATAGCCAAGTGTGTTGGCTTCTCTAGTTCTACAGGAGATATGGTAGTAGTAGTTGTTCAGAGACCTCTCCAAGCTTCTTCTGAAATCTTTCGCAATGATAGGGAAGGTTGCTCTGTTTCGGAATCTTTGATCGTCTCTCAGGTGAGAATTCCACATTTGCACTGCCCTCTGAATGAACTATTTCCTGGATTGCTTGCACGTGATTTTAAGGTTTGCCTCCACCAGACGTAGTAGTTACTTTCTCTCTGCCTGTGGTTTCCTCGGAATGTGGTGTTAATAGTTTATGAATAAAGCTGAATATTTAACATCCAATCTCTATGCTTGTTAGTCCTTTCAGCTCCTGCACAGAAACTGCTACTGTTGCAAAGTAGGTATGTCACATGTCTTCATCATCCATACAATGACAGTATGCCCATATACGGAAACACATTACACTTCCTGATCATACGCTTTAATCATATTATCTTTTGAACCTTCATGCATATTGATTCCTGAGAACTTCTTTTGAAGGATAACTTTAGTCAAATAATCTACATTTACTGTCAAAAGTCTGTCGGTGGTTAGGAAAAGTTTAAATTAAGGCTTTACATGATAGTCCTAGCTCTTACTTAGTACAACTGACCCGTTACTGGGTTAGCTGGTATGCACACATAGTTTTGAAAAGAAAGTAACATAATTAATTAATTCAAAGCAAGGATGAGTTCTCTGATTTGATTTGAGTTAATTTACTGTGCCCGACAGGTTATATACTCAGGGCAACTTTATTAGGTACACCTGCACATTTGCTTATTAATGCAAATATCCAATCAGTCAATCAGGTAGCAGCAACTCAATGCATAAAAAGCATGCAGACATGGTCAAACGGCTCAGTTGTTATTCAGAGCAAACATCAAAATGGAGAAGAAATGTGAAGTATGTGACTTTGATTGGATATGATTGTTGGTGCCAGACGGGGTGGTTCGAGTATATCAGAAACGGTGTGAAAAACAAAATACATCCAATGAGCGGCAGTCCAGTGGGTAAAAAGGCCTTCTTAATGAGAGAGATCAGAGGAGAATGGCCAGACTGGTCCAAGCTGACAGGAAGGTGACAGTAACAGCCATGCATTACAACAGTGCTGTGCAGAAGGGCATCTCTGAAACCACAAGGTTCAAAGTAAATTTTCATATTAAAGTACATATATGTCTCCATTTACAACCCTGAGATTAATTTTTTTGTGGGCATACTCAACAAATCTATAGAGTAGTAAACATAATGGAATCAGTGAACTGGGGCTTTCAACCAGAGTGTAGAAGAAAAAAAAACGTGCAATTGCAAAAAGAAGAAATAAGAAAATGAAATGAAGAGTCCTTGAAAATGAGTCCGTTGTTTGTGTGAATATTTCAGTGATGGGGCAGGTGAAGTTGAGTGAAGTCATCCACTTTGTTCAAGAGTCTGATGGCTGAGGGGTAGTAACTGTTTCTGAACCTGGTGCTAAGGCACCTTCTGTATCTTTGTCCTCATGGCAGCAGCAAGAAAAGAGCCTGTTCTGGGTGACGGACATCCCAGACGACAGATACTGCCTTCTTGATTGGGAAGGCTTCACCCGTGATGGATTGGGATGTATCCCCTACATTTTGTAAAACTTTCTGTTCAAGGGCATTGGTGTTTCCATACCAGGCTGTGATGCAGACAGTCAATATACTCTCCACTACACATCTACAGAAGTTTGTCAAAGTTTTAGATGTCTTGCTGAATCTCTGTAAACTCCTAAGGAAGTAGAGGCGCTGCCATGATTTCCTCATACACAACATATGGAAGCTTGAAGTGGATTGGCTGCAGCAGCAGCGGACCGCAGACACACACAGGAAAAGAATGAACAGCCTGTATATTAATGACTTGAATGTGAATATAGGAGGTATGGTTAGTAAGCTTGCAGATGACACCAAAATTAATGCTCTTTATGAGGAAGTTTGTCTAAGATTACAGGAGAATATAAATCAGTTGGATGACATGGCAAAGCTTCTGCAGATGGTATTTAATCCTAACCAGCGTGAGATGGTGTATTTTGGGAAGTCAGATAGGGGTAAGACATACTGTACAGTACTGTGAATAAGCCATACATAGATAGGGTGCCTAACACTTGCGCACAGCACTGTATTGGTGAACGTGGATCGGAGAGCCGAGTTTGTAAATCTGTTGTAGACAAAGGATGTTGGGAATGGCGAGAGTGGAGTTCCGTGGGAAGGGTGCGAGACAGGTGGTCAGGTGGCAGAGAAGGTCTGCCAAGGGCGGGGGGGGGGGTGGCCCTTGTAGATACACCCAGCTCTGAGACAGCAGGCAAGGTCATTTGATTCCAAACAATTGGTGTATTGATCATTACAGAATGTCTCTTTGGTGCTTCCCACTTCCTCCCCTCTTCCTTCCCCTTTTCCCGAAAATGACACCCCTCTCCCTGCTCCCTTTTCACTCTCAGTCCAACACAGAGACAAATAACAGAATCTGGTTTATCATCACTCACATATGTCATGAAAATTGTTTTTGATTTGGTGCAGCAGTACAGCGTAATACATAAAATTACTACAGTACTGTGCAAAAGTCTTAGGCACCCTAGCTATATCTATTAAGACTTTTGCACAGCACTGTATACAGTGAATGGGAAGGTGATGACGAATGTAGATTAATACAGGCACTCTAGGCCTTAAGTTCATAGATCCCTGAAAATGGCAACACAGGTGGATACGATGGTGGAGAAGCCATATGACATGTTTGCTTTCATAGGTCATGGCAAAGAGTATAAAAATGAGACAATATGTTGTAACATTACAAATTCTGGTTATACCATTCTTGAAGTGTTACGTACAGTTTTGGCAGCCACACAGTGAGAAGGATATGGTTGCAATGTAGAGTGTGCAGAGGAGGTTCACTGGTATGCTGTCTGGATTGGAGGAGTCTAATGGGAGGGATTGGGTAGGCTGTACCTGTCTTCCCTGGAGCAAAGAAGGCTGAGGGTGGCCTGAGAGAAGTATTTAACAAAACAAAAGGCATGGAAAAGGTCGATAGAATCATTTCCCCATGCAATCAAAAGCAAGAAGGTGTAGGTTTAAAGGTGGAAGGAAGGAGCTTTAAATGGAATTTGAGGGAGGTGTTTTTCTTTCATGGAGAGTGTTCAACCTTTGGAAGTGAACTACCAGAGGAGGTTGTGCATTTGGAAACAATTGCTATGTTTATTCGCAGACCTGTGTAGAAGCAAAGCAGAAAAGCACGTGGACATTAGGTCTGTATTCTTCCATGAAAAATACTTATTCACAGATCCTTCAATAAGCAAGATAGAAAAGGATATGGATGTAATTTGGACAAATGGGATCAGTCTAGACATCTTGCATTGAAAAGTCTGTTTTTGTAATGAATGCCTCTGTGAGCCTTTTGTTGTAAGAAGACGTCTGATTCACTGGTATTGTTCAAAGGAGGAATCTCTCCATTGGAGGGGATGGCTTTACCTGGGCCATATCCACAGTTTTTTGTAGGATTTTCTGTTCAAGGGAATTGGTACTTCCATACCAAACTATGATGCAGCCAATCAATATTCCTCTGCTACACCTCTATGGTAGTTTGTCAAAGTTTTAGATGCCATGTCAAATCTTCGTAAGCTCTGACAGAAGCAGAGGCTCTGCCGGACTTTGTGTAATCATCAGTGAGCTTATGGTGCAGGAGAGGTCACAGTTTTGAGATGATTGGCTTCCAGCAGTCATCTTTATGCAAGTCACAGTTCCAGACTGTGAAGAAATCCTCCCCAGAATGCTACTAATGGAATTTCATAGTGGGTCCTCAGGTCTGTTCTTGGTTAAATGCTACTTGACAGTCAACACAACTCACTGTTGGAGACTAGCTCCTTTAGATTCAAAGCTGCAATGAGGTTTTGAACTGAGAGCTCATGGCAAACTGAGTCTCAGTGAACAGGTCATAGCAAGAGCTAGTTGACATTACTATGACGGTTGCAATACCTTTTATTACTTTGGTGTTGATGGAGGGGGCACTAATGAAGCAGGAGATAGCTGGATTGCATTTGTGTTGCTTTTTGTGTACAAGATATACCTGGGTGCATTTCCATCTTGTGGATGCCAGTGTTGTCACTATATTAGAGCAGCTTGGCTGGAATAGTGTCTAGTTCTGGTGTGCCAACCTTCTGCACAACAGATAAAATATTGTCTGGTCTGTATCTTGTGCCTTATCAGTGCAGTTTATCCATGTCTTAATTACACATGGAGTGAATTCAATTACCTTGAACACTTTGCTCTGTAAAGTTGGGCAGCTCTGGTGGAGTTGCAAATGCTTGCATCTTTCCCTTATGCACACACAGGTTGGGCACCTACCAGCTACATCCCAGTCTACTCCCACCATACACACACACACACACCACCCCCCACCTTGTGGTGTCTGTTCATAGAAGAGGAAGCATACTTAGATAAGCTTGCGTTTTATATCAGTAAGACTAATCTCCGGTGTGTGCTTTCTTTTTGGGTCACAGTGTCACCTCCCTCCCTGTGCTGACACAGATAGAGCTCGACAGGATGATGCAGGGCAGAGAAGAAACAGAGCGTCTACTGTCAAACAGCATGCACGGTGCTAAGACCCAAATAGCCAAAGAGGCCAAAGGAAGAAGCAGAGATGGAGAATAACTGTCCAGGGACAGAGGGCAGATGAAAGCAAAGTTCCACCAAGATCTTTTTCTACTTGGTTGTCAGAGATAAGTCTGACTTTTGCTGGGTTCAGTTGCATTAATCATTGTAACAAGGTGCACTTCCAAATGACTTCAGATTGATTTTCATCACTTTCAGATCAGATTAAAATCTTTCATATGCAGAATCTTTTTTTTTAAAGCATAACAACGTTGGTAACTAGGAAAGATTAGAGCGTTGTCAAACCCACCTTGTAATGTGACCTACTAGAAAAGCTGTTGATTTCCCATGTCAGACGCCATTCTGTGGGATTGCTCTGGTAAACCATTTCTCCCTGTCCACTTCCTGCATGCTCACTTTCTCAGTGATATAGGAAGCATAAATTCTCAGACTGTCAGGTGAGACTCAGCATTGCCAGAAAAAAAACATCACACAGCTGTACAAGTGGGTTGCCATAGGCATATTGGCCTAGATTGTGAGGTGAAGGCAGAAGGGGAGATATATTTTAGACATATTTACACAGATACAATACATGTATTCAATGCTGTGCAAAAGTGTCAGATACATATATATATAGCTAAGGTGCCTAAGAATTTTGCATAGTACTGTAATTGTCAACGTGGAACGGAGTGAGTTTTAAAATCTGGCGGGAGCAAAGGATGTTGGGAATGGTGAGATAGAGTGCTGTGGGAGGGGTGTGGGACAGGTGGCAGAGAAGGGGTGCCAGAGGTGGGGAGTGGTGTGATTGCAAACACCCAGCCCTGAGACACTAGACAAGGTCATTTGATGCCAAACAGTTGGTGTATTGATCATTATAGAATGTTTCTCTTGAACTTTCTGCTCTCTTGGCTCCCCTTTCCCCTTTTCCCAACCCTCTCCCTGTCCCCTTCCCACTCTCAGTCCACATTAGAGACCCATAGCAGAATCAAATTTATCAGCACTCACATACGTCATGAAATTTGTCTTTTTTTTTGCAGCAGTAGTACAGTGCAATACATAAAATTACTACAGTACCGTGCAGACATCGTAGGCTCCCTAGCAATATATATGTGCCTAAGACTTTTGCACAGTACTGTATATATGTTTAAGAAACAGCAGGATAGAGAAAGGAGAATCAGTTGATGTTGTATACTTGGATTTTCAGAAGGCCTTTGACAAGGTGCCACACATGAGGCTGCTGAACAAGCAGAGTGCCCATGGTATTACAGGAAATTTTCTAGCATGGATAAAGCAGTGGCTGATTGACAAGTGGCAAAGAGTGGGAATAAAGGGAACCTTTTCTGACTGGTTGCTGGTGACTAGTGGCGTTCCCCAGGGGTCTGCAATGGGACTGATTCTCTTTAAGTTATACGTCAGTGATTTGGACGATGGAATTGATGCCAAAGTTCGCAGATGATATGAAAATAGGTGGAGGGGCAGGTAGTTTTGATGAAGTAGAGGGTCTATGGAAGGGCTTAGACAGATTAGGAGAATGGACAAAAAATGGCTGATGGAATACAGTGTTGGGAAGTGTATGGTCATGCACTTTGGTAGAAGAAATGGAAGGGTTGACTATGTTCTAAATGGAGAGAAAATACAAAAAACCTGAAGCGTAAAAGGACTTGGGAGTCCTTGTGCAGAATTCCGTAAAGGATAGTTTGCAGCTTGAGTCTGTAGTGTGGAAGGTAAATAGAATATTACCATTCTTTTCAAGAGCACTAGAACAAATTGTGGGTAATGATAAACCTGATTCTGATATGGGTCTCTTGTGCACTGAGAGGGGGAAGGGGGCAGGGAGAGGGAAATCATGGCTGGGAAAAGGGGAAGTGGAGAGGAGAGGGAGCAGGAATTACCAGCGAGACATTCTGTAATGATCAATAAACTAATTGTTTGGAATCAAATGACCTTGCCTAGTTCCTCAGGACCTGATGTGTCTGCACCTGTGCTAACCCCTCCTTCTCTGCTACCTATCCCACACCCTTCCCATGGTGCTCCACCCTTGCCATTCCCTGACATCTTTTCCTCCCACCAGATTTACAAATCCGCTCTCTGCTTCATGTTGACAAATACTGTACTGTGCAAAAGTCTTCGGCACCCTAGCTGTTTATATGTGCCAAAGACTTTTGTACCATACTGTAAGAACAGAATTAGGCCATTTGGCCTATTTCATCATGACCCAGTAAGTTTACCCCACCATTTGATCATTGGCTGATTTATTATCCCTCTCAACCCCATTCTCCTGCCTTCTCCCTGTAACCTTTGACAACTTTACTAATCAAGAACATATCAATCTCTGCTTTAAATATACCCAATACCTTGGCCTCTATAGCCATCTTTGGTAATGGATTTCATAGAATCTCCACCCATCTGCATAAAGAAATTTCTCCTCATCTCTGTTCTAAATGGATGTTGAGTTTTGGATATGGGCCCACTGGTCTTGGACTTCCCCCACTATTGGAAATATCCTTTTCATGTCCACTCTATTTAGGCATTTTAAAATTCAACAGGATTTAATGAGATCCCCCTTTATTCTTCTAAACTCTAGCGCGTACTGGCCTAGAGTCATAAAACGCTCCTCATATGGTAACCCTTTTTCTCCTGGTATAATTCTTCCTAACCTCCTCTGGGCCCTCTCAAATGCCAGTACATCCTTTCTTATGGGCTCAAAGCTGCTCACATGGTCCAAGTCCGGTTTGCCCAATGCTTTATAAAGCCTCAGCATTATACCCTTGCTTTTAAATTCTAGTCCTCTGGAAATGAATGCTAACAATGCCTTTGCCTTCCTTACTATGACTCAACCTGTGAATTAATCTTTAAGAAATCTTGCGCGAGGACTCCCAAGTCCCTTTGTACCTCTGACTTCTGAATTCACTCCCCATTTAGAGAATAGTCTACCCCTTTTATCAGTGCATGATCGTACACTTTCCTACACTGTATGCCAATTAAAAATATACATTTGCAGATACTGAAATAAAGGCAGAAATTGCTCATCAATTTAGGCAGCATATGTAGAGATGGAAATACAATTACTTTTTGTTAGAGGTGGAAAAATATGGTGATATGACTTGTCAAGAAATTCATCCTTAAAGCACAATGTTAAGTGCATGATATAGTGTAGACTTGGCCTCCGGGATTCATTGTCCTTGTGCTACAGGAGGGGATGAAGTCCTGGGCAAGCAAGTGCAAAGCAGTGGAAGAGTCAGTGAAGGGAGGGAAGCACTAAAAATGAGGTTCTTTAAGGTGGGTGTGCTGACAATAGGCATGATGCTAGGTTGTGCTGTAAGGACAATATGATGTGTCCTAAGAGGAGGCTGTGTTGTGGCATAAACAAAGGTCTCTGGAGAGACACTGAAGCTGGAGGATATAAAAGTGTTTATTCGACAAAAATGAGTGGCAAGCATCATAAATTGAGACATTCTTGGAAGAAGAGGCCTGCCCGACCCAATATTACATGGCATTTTTACAGTATATGTTAAAGGTCACAATAACAGCAAGAATATTCTGTAGTTGCAATGTGTCTGCAATGCTTCCTTTGAATTACATATAGTTTTCGCACCCATATCCCAGACACCCAAATGAATGTTAATTCTCGTCAACTCTGGGCTACATTCATGCATATGCAGGCTTCTGTGGTCAAATGGAAGGTCATTGTTCAGAGTGTGTTTTAAATCCCATCTGCAATCTAAAGAATTGCTGCTGTTGAACTTAAGCTTTGCCATATACCCGAACTCCAGAGTACATCCTAACAGGCTGGAATGGAGCACAAGCACCGAGATAGATTAATTGAGCTGAACGGTCTATTTCTGCTTTGTGACTTCTATTTAAGATTTCCAAAGTTGAATCAAACATTCTATTGACCTGCTGTGAATTTTACTTTTGTTTGTCATTATAAATAATCCTGGAAGCCACATTCAAAGGAATACATTGATGCCTTCTGAATCAAATGAATGATTATTGCTCTCAATTTATTGAATCATTCAATACATGCAATAGGAAATACATACAAGGGCACAGCCAATCAGGAAAGAATCCACACGGAGATTTAACTCAAGATGGACTATTTGTGAATATCTAGGTTCGATGCCTGGATCTGTAAAGAGAGCATCTGCAGCAGTTTCAAAATTCCCCCAGAAATGTGCTCAAATTCTAGCTATACCTATCCAGGTGAAAGTTCATGCAACCGACTACGATTCTTCAACCTAGGTCTGTAAGCTGTCAATCAGCTCACGTTACCAGCCAAAACCAAATTTACTTCCTGGCATCACTTCTTTCTAATCCAGAAATATTTCTCAGGATTCAAAGGGTTAATCATCTGTCTAAACTGAAGAGATCTTACTTACGATTTCCTGCTCTATATTCATTACTGCAAGAGGTTAAAGAATGAAGATATTTTCGGGAAGTCAGGCTGATTTAATCTCAGTCGCCTTTTTATGCAGTGCAGTTATGATGCAAGATTAAGAACTCGATACAGAGGAGGAGATAATTCATTTTGTTGTTACCGACCTTTACTTCACACCTCCTTCCTGAAGTTACACCTCCTGTGTCAGATAATCATTGATACTGCTAATATTTCTGAGGGTGTTTTTTTTTTCTTTCTGCAATGAATCTGTAAGTTTATGAATTTCCTGGGATATTCTCAACGTGGATAAAATACTTACTTTAATCAGTAGAACAGTGATTGATTAAATAATTCTAGTATCTAGAAAGAAGGTCTGGTCCCAGCCCACCCCAACTCATCCCATTTTTTCTTTCCTCATCCCTACTCCTGTGAGGCGTGGTGGAGATGCATCTCTACTAAAGGAGGTATAAGACATCGCTTCTCTCTGCCAGTCTGCAGGTCACTCTGGTCAAGGTATAGCTCCTGCTTAGCCTCCCAATGTCAATCACATGAAGCCATGGAAACAGGTGGCGGATGGTCATATGAGCAGCTGGTGCTTATCACAAGTCCTGGTTATGCGACCAATGACACCAGGTAGACAATCTCTGAAGAATATTGGTCATGGCTGGGGTCACCCATCTTGTGAAGAAGGCAATGGCAAACCACTTCTGAAGAAAAATTTGCCGAGAACAATCATGGTCATGGAAAGACCATGATCGTCCATGTCATACAACATGGCACATTATGAACAAACAACCCTTCTCGACATTGTCCTACTGCTCATGCATCAGCTGATAAGAAACGAGTAACGTCATAGAAGTGATAGGCAGTCACCATCTCCAACAAGGAAGCATCTCACTTTCTACTCTTGGCATCTACTGTGTCACCCGCCATCAATTCTGGATGTCACTCGCCACTGATGAGAATCTAAAATAGACCAGCCACATAATTACTGTGGCTGCATGTGTACGGTAAAGGCAAGATACACTGAAGCGAGTGGCACACTTCCTGCCTCCTGAAGTCTTTCTGTAATCTACAAGGTACAATTTAGGAGTATAACCCCGTGACCACATGGGTTTCTTCCGGGTGTCAGGTTTCTTCCCACAGTCCAAAAAATGTTCCGGTTGGTAGGTTAATTGATCATTGTAAATTGTTCTGTGAATAGGCTAGGCCAGGGTTAAGTATGGGGTACTGGGTGGTGCTCCTCAAAGGGCCAGAAGTGCCTATGCCCCACTGTATCTCAATAAGTAAACAAATAGTGGATTTCTCAGCACTACATCTCTCAGTATGCCATTGAAAGCAGACCGTGCTCCCTTGATTGGTGTACCACCCATCACCTCTCCAGCGCTGGTGTACTGTGGTTTCCGCGTGCTTCATCTACTCTTATTTACTCGCCCAAGCTTCTATAGATTCTGTTTATTTATTTTTAGTTTTTATTTATTTAGAGATACAGCAAGGTAACATGCCCTTGCAGAGCAACAAGCTTGAGTCACCAATTACACTCATATGACCAATTAGCCTACTAACCGGTATGCCTTCAGAATGCGGGAGGAAGCCCATGCAGTCATGGGGAGAATGCACAAGCTGCTTACAGACAGTGGTGGAATTGAACCTGTGTCTTTGGGTCTGTAATAGTGTTACACTAATTTCTACACTATCATGCTGTCCAATTGCAACCTCTGCCAGAGAGAGTTTTGTTGGTGGGCTGGAGATATGTCTCTACCAAAGGAGGTGTAAGGTGCTCCTTCCATCTGCTAACCTGCTGGTCACCCTTGGGCAAGGTGTAGCACCTGCTTAGCCCCCTGATCAGGGTCACGTGAAGTCATGGGAGCAGGTGGATGGTCGTATAAGTCCTGGTTATGCGACCACTAACGCCAGGTGGACAATCTCTGAAGAGTATTGATAAATGGCTGGGGTCATCCATCCTGGAAAGACACTGCCGAGAAGAAGGCAGTGGTAAATCACTTCTGTAGAAAACATTGCCAATGACTATCATGGTCATGGAAAGAGAAAAGAATTCGAACAACAGCGTGATGGAGGTATTAAAGACAGATGGAGACCATGATCGCCCGTGTCATACAGCACGGTCCATGATAATTATGATGGCCAATGAGAAGTAGAAGAAAAGCAGGTGTAAGGTAGCACCGCAACCTGCAGGATCTCTTTCAAGTCCCATACCATCCAACTTGGAAATATATCTCTGGTCTTTCATTAGTGCTGGATTAGTGTAAATACTGAAGATCACACCCAAGGCAAAGTGGGATCCCCTTCAGCAGGAGATCTGCAGCAATTCAAAAAAGTTCTTCCTCAGCCATTGTTATGGATGGTCCTTGCCAAGGTTATCCGGATCCCAAAAGTGAATTTCCTACATACTTCCTGCAATGGGAAACCCAATGGCATGAATGGCAGTGATGCTTCACTACCACAAGAGCTCAATGCCTCCTATGCCCTCTTTGAAAGGGAGAATATAGCTGCAGCTGTGAAGATCCCTGTTCCCCCCGTTACCCTGTGATCTCTGTCTTGGAGGATGATGTCAGGCTGTCTTTAAGGAGGGTGAATCCTCTCAATGTGGCAGGACCCAGTGGAGTACCCTGTAGGACTCTGAAAATGTGTTCCAACCAGCTGATGGGATTATTCAAGGTCATTTTCAACCTCTCACTGCTATGGTTGGAAGTTCCTGCTTTAAAAAGGCAACAATTATAACAGAGCCTCAGAAGAGTTGCCTAAGTGACTTTTGCCCAGTAGCACTCACATCTACAGTGATGAAATACTTTGAGAAGTTGGTCATGACTAAGCATGATTGAAGTCCTGCTTCAGCAAGGATCTAGACCCTCAGCAATTTGTCTATTGCCACAATAGGTCTACCGCAGACACAATCTCAATGGCTCTTCACATTGCCTCAGATCAGGATGCTGTTTGTTGACTATAGCTCAGCATTTAAAGTCATTCTTCCCACAGTCTTGATCAATAAGCTACAGAACCTGGGCCTCTGTATATCCCTCTGCAATTGGATCATCAACATCCTAACCAGAAGACCACAATCTGTGCGAATTGATGATAATATCTCCTCTTCCTTGATGATCAACACTGGCGCACCTCAGGGATGTATGCTTAGTCCACTGTTCTACTCTGTATCACAGAAGCAGAGAAACATAGAAAACTTACAGCACAATACAGGCCCTTCGGCCCACAAGGTTGTGCTGAACATGTCCTTACCTTAGAACTATCTAGGCTTACCCGTAGCCCTCTATTTTTCTAAGCTCCATATATCCATTCAGGAGTCTCTTAAAAGACCCTATCATTTCCGCCTCACCACTGCCGTCGGCAGCCCATTCCACGCACTCACCACTCTCTGTGTAAAAAACTTACTCCTGACATCTCTTCTGTACCTGCTTCCAAGTATCTTAAAACTATGCCCTCTTGTACTAGCCCTTTCAGCCCTGGGAAAAAGCCTCTGACAATTCACAAGATCAATGCCTCTTATTATCTTGTGCACCTCTATCAGGTCACCTGTCATCCTCCGTCGCTCCAAGGAGAAAAGACCGAGTTCACTCAACCTATTCTCATAAGGTATGCTCCCCAATCCAGGCAACATCCTTGTAAATCTCCTCTGCACCTTTTCTATGGTTTCCATGTCCTTCCTGTTATGAGGCAACCAGAATTGAGCACAGTACTCCAAGTGGGGTCTGACCACACATCAATGACTGTGTGGCTAAATATAGCTCTAATACGATCAATAAATTTGCTGATGATACAACCATTGTTGGTAGAATCTCAGATGGGAATGAGAGGACGTACAGGAGCAAGATAGACTAGCCAGTTGAGTGGTGTTGCAGCAACAACCTTGCACTCAATGTCAGTAAGATGAAAAAGATGATTGTGGACTTCAAGAAGGATAAAGCGAGTGAACATGAATCAGTCTTCAGGAATCAGAGGTGGAGAGAATGAACAATTTCAAGTTCCTGGGTGTCAAGATCTCTGAGGATCTAACCTCATCCCAACATATTGATGCAGCTAAAAAGAAGGCAAGACAGCGGCTGTATTTCATTAGGAGTTTGAAGAGATTTGGTTTATCATCTAAAACAATCGAAAACTTCTACAGATGTATGGTGGAGTGCGTTCTGACAGGCTGCATCACTGACTGGTACTGGGAGGGGGTGGGGGGATACTGCACAAAGCTGAAAAAAGCTGCAGAGAGTTGTAAAATTAGTCAGCTCCATCTTGGGTACTAGCCTCCATAGTATCCAAGACCTCTTCAAGGAGCAGTGCCTCAGAAAAATGACATCCATTACTAAGGACCCCCATCACTCAGGACGTGCCCTTTTCTCATTGGTGTTATCAGGTAGGAGGTACAGAAGCCTGAAGCCACACACTCAGTGATTCAGGAACTGCTTCTTCCCCTCTGCCATACAATTCCTAAATGGACATTGAACCCATGAACACTACCTTACTTTTTTAATATATTTTATTTCTGTTTTTGCTCTTTTTAATCTATTTAATATATGTATACTTACAGTAATTGATTTACTTATTTGTTTTATTTTTTTCTTTCAATATTATCCTGTATTGCACTGTACTGCTGCTGCTAAGTTAACAAATTTCTCAACATAATAGTGAAAATAAACCTGATTCTGATTCTGACTTTAAAAATCCTGTCCTATTCCATATCCGCTTGTCCTTTTTAGTAAAGTTAAAGAACCTCACTCAAAAGATTACTGGCAGGTCAGCTTTTCTGAACTACACTCCTAAACAATGGAATTCAATGCTTAAAACTATAAAGGATGCAGATTCAGTTGACACTTTTAAACACCAGCTCAAAGCCTACTTATTTAGCCTTACTTTAACTAACATCTTTTTGTCTTTTATTTGCATATTTTTTAATTTTTTATTTTATTTTATGTCATTGTAAAGCACTTTGAATTACATTGTATAGAAGTGCTCTATAAATAAACTAATATTATTATTAGTATTAAATTATTATTATTCTTCACATTTTCTTTAAAGGACAATAGACAATAGGTGCAGAAGTAGACCATTCGGCCCCTCGAGTCTGCACCGCCATTCTGAGATCATGGCTGATCATTCACTATCAATACCCAGTCCCTGCCTTGTCCCCATATCCCTTGATTCCCCTATCCATCAGATATCTATCCAGCTCCTTCTTGAAAGCATCCAGAGAATTGGCCTCCACCGTCTTCCGAGGCAGTGCATTCCACACCTCCACAACTCTCTGGGAGAAGAAGCTCTTCCTCAACTCTGTTTTAAATAACTGACCTCTTATTCTCAATCCATGCCCTCTGGTACTGGACTCTCCCAACATCTGGAACATATTTCCTGCCTCAATCCTATCAAATCCTTTAATTATCTTAAACGTTTCAATCAGATCCCTTCTCAATCTCCTCAATTCCAGCGTGTACAAGCCCAATCTCTCCAATCTCTCTGCGTAAGACAGCCCTGCCATCCCAGGAATCAACCTAGTGAATCTACGCTGCACTTCCTCAATTGCCAGAATATCCTTCCTTAAACCTGGAGACCAAAACTGTACACAATACTCCAGGTGTGGTCTCACCAGGGCCCTGTACAAATGCAAAAGGATTTCCTTGCTCTTGTACTCAATTCCCTTTGTAATAAAGGCCAACATTCCATTAGCCCTCTTCACTGCCTGTTGCACTTGCTCATTCACCTTCATTGACTGGTGAACTAGGACTCCTAGGTCTCTTTGCATTTCTCCCTTACCTAACTCGACACCGTTCAGACAATACTCTGCCCTCTTGTTCCAGCTTCCAAAGTGGATAACTTCACATTTATTCACATTGAATGACATCTGCCAAGTATCTGCCCACTCACTCAGCCTATCCAAGTCTCCCTGTATTCTCCTAACGTCCTCTTCGCATGTCACACTGCCACCCAGTTTAGTATCGTCAGCAAACTTGCTGATATAGTTTTCAATGCCCTCATCTAAATCATTGACATAAATCGTAAAGAGCTGTGGTCCCAATACAGAGCCCTGTGGTACCCCACTAGTCACCTCCAGCCAGTCTGAGAAACACCCATTCACTGCTACCCTTTGCTTTCTATCTGCCAACCAGTTTTCTATCCATGTTGAAACCCTGCCCCCAATGCCATGAGCTCTGATTTTACTCACCAATCTCCTATGTGGCACCTTATCAAATGCCTTCTGAAAATCTAGGTACACAACATCTACTGGCTTACCCTCATCTAACATCCTTGTTACACCCTCAAAGGAGTTGGGAGGTCTATCATGAGAGGTGTTGTGTAAATTCAAGATCGTTCGTTTCAGAATTATTTTGTTCTTTCTTCAATATGGCTTGAGTTCTCAGTCCCCTGTCAGCCCTGCTGATGATTTCCTCCAGAACAATGGGGGCAGGGTTAAGTTAATGGGTATGGAACCAATGGTTCTGTGCTATTCTTGAGCCAGGCAATCAAATTTTTATTCATTTACCAATACAGTGTGTAGTAGGCCCTTCCGGCCCTTCAAACAGTGCTACCCCAGCAAGCCCCGCTAACCCTTGATTTAAACTTAATCTAATCACGGGACAATTTACAATGACTACTTAACCTACACGGTCTGTCTTTGGACTGTGGGAGGAAACTGAAATATCCAGGGAAAACCCACACATCCCACAGGAAGGATATATAGAGACTCCTCACAGAGGATGCCAGAAATGAACTCTGAACTCTGATGCCCCGAGCTGTAATAGTGTCACGCCAGTTGCTACACTACTGTGGCAATCCGTGGTTAGGTTAATATCAGTAACAGTCACTATGAAACAACTAGTGTAAGGACAAGCCTGTGTTATGGCCAGGATATTTACCTGAGCTTCAGACCGTCCAGCTGTCTAAAACCCAGAGCCATAGCTCATTGGCAAATCCCAATCCACCTCATCTCAGAAATAACCAGAGAGAGAAGCAGACCTTTCAGTGTATTAACTCCACACTGACCAGCAACCACCCATGTACATTAATCCAATTCTCCCTGCATTCTCTTCAACTCTCCCCATACTCCACCATTCAGTCACACATTAGGAGCAACTTGCAAACACAAGAGATTATGCAGATAGTGGAAATCCAAAGAAACTCACACAGAATGTTGGAGGAACTCAGCAAATCAGGCAGCATCAATAGAAAGGATTAAAGGCCCCTCTCTCTCCTACCTCCCACACAACATCCCAGGGCTAATGAAGGGTCTTGTTTGTTTATTTGTTGACGGTGCATCCCTTTCCATAGGAGCACCTTTCAGTGGCCAATTAACCTACCAACCCTCAGAGATATGGAAGCTGCTGAAGGCTAGATCTGTGGCATTCAAGTCTGGCAACCCAGGCCTATACCAGAAGACCAGGTATGATTTGTGGAGGGCTATTTCAAGGGTGAAGAGACAACTTTGAAAGAGGCTGGAGGTGTCACCAGATGCACGGCAACTCTGGCAGGGTCTGCAAGACATTACTTCCTACAAAGTGAAACCCAATAGCATGAATGGCAGCAATGCTTCACTACCAGATGAACTCAACACCTTCTATGCCCGCTTTGAAAGAGAGAATACAACTACAGCTGTGAAGATCCCTGCTGCACCTGATGACCCTGTGATCTCCATCTCAGTGGCCAACGTTAGATTGTCTTTAAAGAGGTGCAAGGTCCCGATGGAGTACTGTTAAGGCTCTGAAAAGCTGTACCAACCAACTAGCGGGAGTATTCAAGGACATTTTCAATCTGTCACTTGCTTCAAAAAGGCAACAATTATACCAATGCCTAAGAAGAATAATGTGGGTTGCCTTAATGACTATTGCCCAGTCGCACTCACATTGACAGTGATGAAATGCTTTGAGAGGTTGGTCATGACTAAACTCAACTCCTGCAAGGTCCGTCCTGGACCCATTACAATTTGCCTATCACCACAACAGGTCAATGGCAGACCCAATCTCAATGGCTTCCACATGGCTTTAGATCATCTGGACAACACAAACTCCCATCTCAGGATGCTATTCATCGACTATAGCTCAGCATTTAATACCATCATTCCCACAATCTTGATTGAACAGCTGCAGAACCTGGGCCTCAGTACCTCCCTCTGCAACTGTATCCTCAACTTCCTAACCAGAAGACCACTATCTGTGAAGATTGGTGATAACATATCCTCCTCACTGATGATCAACTCTGGCACACACAGGGGTGTGTGCTTAGCCCACTGCTCTACTCACTATATACACATGACATGTGTGGCTAGGCATAGCTCAAATACCATCTATAAATTTGCTGACAATACAACCATTGTTGGTAGAATCTCAGGTGGTGACAAGAGGGTGTACAGGAGTGAGATATGCCAACTAGTGGAGTGGTACCGCAGTAACAACTTGGTACTCAACATCAGTAAGATGAGAGAACTGATTGTAGACTTGAGCATGGGTAAGACGGAAAAACACACACCAATCCTCAAAGAGGGTTCAGAAGTGAAGAGACAGAGCAGCTTCAAGTTCCTGGGTGTCAAGATCTCTGAGGATCTAACTTGGTCCCAACATATCGATGTAGTTATAAAGAAGGCAAGACAGCAGCTATATTTTATTAGGAGTTTGAAGAGATTTGACATGTCAACAAATACACTCAAAAACTTCTATAGATGTATCGTGGAGAGCATTCTGACAGGCTGCATCACTGTCTGGTATGGAGGGGCTACTGCACAGGACCAAAAGAAGCTGCAGAAGGTTGTAAATCTAAGTCGGTTCCATCTTGGATACTAGCCTACAAAGTACCCAGGCCATCTTTCGGGAGCAGTGTCTCAGAAAGGCAGCATCCATTATTAAGGACCTCCAGCACCCAGGGCATGCCCTTTTCTCACTATTACCATCAGGAAGGAGGTACAGAAGCCTGAAGGCACACACTCAGCAATTCAGGAACAGCTTCTTCCCCTCTGCCATCCAGTTCCTAAATGGACATTGAATCTTTGGACACTACCTCACTTTTTTTAATATACAGTATTTCTGTTTTTGCACTTAAAAAAATCTATTCAATATATGTAATTAATTTACTTGTTTATTTATTATTATTTTTATTTTATTTATTACCATCATTATTTTTTCTCTGCTAGATTATGTATTGCATTGCATTGCTGCTGCTATGTTAACAAATTTCACATCGCATACCGGTGATAACAAACCTGATTCTGATTCTGAGCTAGAGTACGGGCGAGGAAACCCACATTGTCACTGGAATAAAGTGTAGAATCTCCACATACACTTCCCGAGGTCTCAGTGCAGATGTCTGATGCTATAAGGCATGAGCACATCACTCAAGTTCGACTAGGTTGCCCACTCTGCTCTGCCTTTCACATAACATCCCAAAATAGCCTCTAAAATTAGAATTTCCTCCCCAGCTCTTGGACATTGCTGAAGGAGTTGGTAACTTACAGCTATCCTGCTCAATCTCTTTCACGTCTTCTGGACTTTGCCCGACCACACACAAGGCACAGGGCACCCACCAGCTCTACCCTCGCTCCCTGTCCAGTTTCCAGTTCTGGATGTGAGTTGAGAGTATTCAGAATCACAAAATCATCTCTGCACAGAACCAGGCTGTTCAGAGAGTCAAAGTTCAAAGTAAAATTTATTATCAGAGTACATTCATCTGGAAGTCCTGGGGTCACACAGCACAGAAACAGGCCTTTCACCCTGTCATATCCATGGCTCATCACCACATCACGTCCACGCCAACCTCTTTGCCCATCTCACTAATCTGAGCTGCTCACATTAGAACAGTACCCCTCTATGTTTCGGGCCAAGACCCTTCTTCAGGACTGGGAAGGAAGGGGAAAAGGGAAAGGTGCAATAATTAAAAGGTGGAGAGATGAGAATGAGGGTAGCTAGAGGCTGATAGGTGAAGCCAGGTGGGTAGTGAAGGTAAAGGGCTGGAGAGGAAGTAATCTGAGAGGAGAGTGGACCATAGGAAAAAGGAAAAGAGGAAGGGACCCAGGACAAGGTGATAGGCAGGTGAGAAGATGCAAGGGGCAAGTGGGGAATAGAAGGAGAGGGGAATTAATATACATGCCTTCAGGTTGGAAGCTATCCAGACAGAATATAAGGCATTGCTTCTCGACGCTGAGGGAGACTCATCATAGCACAAGAGGAGGCCCTGGCTTGACATGTCAGAAAGGGAATGGGAATAGGAACTAAAATGTTTAGCCACCTGAAAGGCCCAATTTTGGCAGATGCTCCAGAGGTGCTTGACAAAGCACCCCCTCCCCCCCAATATACGATGGGTCTCACCAGTGTAGTGGAGGCTGCATCAGGAGCACTGCATGCAACAGATGATCCCAGTAGATATGCAGGTGAGGTGTTGCCTCACCTGAAAAGATTGTCTGGGGCCCTGAACTAAGGTGAAGGAAGAGGTGAATGGGCAGGTGTGACGCTTTGGCTGCTGGGAGGGAGATCAGTGGGAAGGGATGAATGGACAAAGGATCATGGAGGGAGGGAGCCTGTGGAAAGTGGAGAGGGGGAGGAGGCAAAGGTAACTTTGGTTATAGGATGCCTTTGGTGAAAGTTGCAGAGAATGGTGTGTTGGCTGCAGAATCCACCATCTCCTGTGGCAGCATTTTTTTTTTTGTTTCTGATGGATCCCTGTAGGGCAGACATTTTAGTTCCAACTTTTTCTCTGACTGTTCTCTTATCCTCCTCAGCACTCAAGCTTTCCACCTTTCCCAGCACCACTTCAATCCATGGGGGAGTTCTGCAGCTTATTCACAAAAACTCCCAACTGGATCACAACACTTCGTAACACCAAAGTGAACTGTTTGTCCTCCCATACCAAAGCTGGATCTGCAGTAAGATTCACCCTGTATTTCCTCCACTCCTTTTTTATTCTAGTTAGTCTTCATGTTCTGTGAATCACATTCCCTATTTCCAATTCTAGTACCAAAAGGCATTTAAGGTGAGAGCGTGCAATTTCAAAGGCGATGTGTGAGCAGGTTTTTTTACACAGAGAGTGGTGGGTGGCTGGAAGTCATTGTCTGGGGTGGTGGGAGAGGCTGATACGTTAGGGACTTCTAAGAGATGTTTAGATAGGCACATGAATGTGAGGAGAATGGAGGGATATGGACATTGCATAGGCAGAAGAATCTCACTGCAGAGCCAGTTTTGATATGGTAGGACTAATGGTTTACTTTGATGCTGTGAAACTTTGTGATCCAGTCGGGAGTTTTTGTGAGAAAGCTGCAGAAATTCCTCAGGGATTGATTACTAAGTTAGTTGGCCATTTGATTACGAATTTATTTTGTTCGGTCCAACATTGTGGAATGAAGGTCCTGTTCCTGTGCTGTACTGTTCTATACTCTGTGTTCAACCAATAGAATTATGGTCATATAGAACAGAGAACATAGATAACTTCAGCACAGGAACAAGCCCTTCTGCCCACAATGTCTGTGCTATGTGCAACACTGAATTAAACTGAATCTGTTCTGCCTGTACATGATTGATATCCCTCTATACCCTGTATATTCTTGTCTATCTAACAGCCTCTTTAACACCACTGCTGTATTTGTCTCCTCCACTACCCCCAGCAGCCTGTACCAGACATTTTTAAAAAAGAACTGTGTAAAAAAAAAACTTGCTCTAGACATCTCCTTTGAACTTTCCCCTCAATTACTAAATTCATGCCCTCGAGTATCTGACATTCTCACTCAGGAATATCAATTCTGATTGTCTCCCTTCTCTCTGGTCTCCCCTCAGCCTCTGAAGAAACAGCCCAAGTTTGCCCAACTTTTTCTTGCAGCTCATACCCTTTAATCCATGCAGCATCCACGTAAGCTTCTTCATAAGCACAAGAGAAACTACGAATCCAGAGGGACACAAAGAAAATGTTGGAGGCACTCAGCGCAGGCAGCAGCTATGGAAAGGAATAGAGTTGTTATTTTGGGCTGAGACCTGAAATGGTGTCTCCTTATTCCTGTTCATAGATGCTGACTGACCTGATGAGTTCCTCCAGCATTTTGTGTGTGCTACTTGTGATGCACCATCAATAACTCTCTCTGAGACGTAAAGGCGAGATATCGGCTTTTATTGACTGGAAGAAGGAACAAGCAATGAGTGACCATCATATTACATCCTGGAGACTGAGAGGCCGGGCTCAGGCCTTGATCGCCTTTATACTGGGGTCGGTGGGAGGAGCCATGGTCAGTGGGAGGAGGCACAGGAGCAGTCAGCAGGGGGTGTGTCCAGACAGGTATATGTAGTTCACCACAACTTGTAAACTTCTTCTGTGGCTTTTCCCAAAGCTTCCACATACTCTGTTAAACGGGGGAGCTGTAATTTTACACAATGCTCCAAAGGCAGACTAACCAAAATTTTATAAGCATTGGTAAAAAGCACATCATTATTCCATCCGCTTTTGAGGTGCAATCTTAAGGGTAAGGGGCAAATATCAGCCAGCCTCAGTCTTGAGTTGGAAGCTGCAATTAATTTCCTATAAGCAAGACATTTTATTTATTAAATGCAATTGTGAACAATAGCCAGATCCGAAATGCAAATCAAGTCAACCAGTTCCCAAGGAGAACTCTGATAGGCCAATCAGATGGTTCACTTCTGCTCAGCGATAGGACATAAAAAAAAGTCATATGTACTATTAAGAAACATTAAAAAATAGTAAAAATACTGGAGTCATGATGATCGTGATCATTTGAGCTGTGCTGTGGAGTGGAGTGGAATGTTTGCCTGCAATCACTACGGAGAGTTAGGGAGGCCCCAAGTAGAGCACACCATTTTCAGTCCCAGGAGATTGTAATGAGTACTGGGGTCATTGATCACCGCCGCAGGAGGGGGAGAAAAATCACTGGGAGCTGGTAGGTTCAAGATTGCTGAGGAAGTACTTTGCTTGCGCAGAGAGGCACAGCACCCCAGCCACACTAATGCCAAGCCTGCACGCTGGCCAAAACACACCAGTTAATGGCAGATCTGCCAGGGATACATGGGAGCAGCAGCCTGCTGAGACTGGAGCGAGCACACGGCTTCTAATGCTCCCTGGCTCCAGTCCTCAGCCCTGGCACCAGGAGGAATAATTAAAACGATAGCAAGGATCCAAGATGTTTGCATAGGCATGGTAGGAAGGGGTCCAGGTGGCTTGTGTGGAAGTACCATACTGTGCAACAAATTAACCTGGCACAAGCTGTGTGAAAATCCAGTCATCTGCTTGAACAGTTTAGATTTTGATGTCCAATCAAACAGTTAAAAGCAGCAATTTAGCTTTGACAGTTTGGTTCGGATATCTCGGTCGGAACTAGCAGATCAGGTTAACTGGTTTCCTGAAACCCACTGCCAGGACAGGGGTGTTATAGGGTAACACTGGGAGGGGGCAATGGTTGGGGAGGGCGCAGCTTGCTGGGGTTGGAATGATAGCAACATTCTTGAATGCATAAATTACTTATTCTTCTTGATTGGATCTTTATCTAGTTCCCAAACTGCTGCCAGTGATGATGACCTATTTACTGGTGAGAAAAAGATGTAACGGTTCAGAGTGACTCAGATGCAGAAAGAAAGCACAACAAGATATAATCTACTGCAAGGCTCCCATGATAGTGACACGTGGTACGAAAGGTTCACCTTCCGTGACCTCAAGGTCTTCCAAAGATCTCTGCAGCCAATGGCTCAGTCAATAGCATTGTCTCTCTGATGGAATCTACAGCACAGTGCCAGCCCTTCAGCCCACAATGTTGTGCCAACCCTTAACCTATTTCAAGATCAATCTAACCCTTCATTCCCACATCGTCCTCCATTTCTCCATGAGTCACTTAAATCTCCTCCCATGTGGTCTCTACCGCCATCTTTGGCAGGGCATTCCATGTACCTACCATTCTTTGTGTAAAGAAACTTATCTCTGCCATTCCTCATATTCTTCTCTCCAATCACATTTAAGTTATGCGTCCTCCTATTGACAGCACTGACTAAATTCCACAGGTAAAATATTTATTTGAACAATTTGCTTATGTCAGAAAGCTTTGTGGCCCTAAATGGCAGCTCACCAATGGTAGCATATCTCCAAACTGGTATCCGCTGTCCTCCACCAGGGATGCCTTGTCAAAATTTTAGTCAAATTGCTATCACATTCTAATGTGATTTGGCATTACTTACCACAAGCAATTCCACAACAGAACTGCTGGTACTTTCCCCCAGCTGGTGCTTATAGAGTGTAAGTGAAACATAGAACATAGACCATTACCACACTGTGTAAACCCTTCCATTACAACAGAGATGAGGAGGAATTTCATTAGTCAGTGAGAGTAGTGAATTTGTGGAATTCATTGCCATCGATGGCGTGGAGGCCAAGTCATGGAGTATATTTACAGTGGAGGTTGTTAGGTTCTTGATTAGTCAGGGCATCAAACGTTACAGTGAGATGGCAGGAGGGTGGGGTTGAGAGGGATAATAAATTAATAGTGAAGCTGAACGGCCTAATTCTGCTCCTATGTCTTATGGACTTGGGCCCACAATGTGGTGCTGACCTTTTAACCTACTCTAAGATCATTCTAAGCCTTCTCTCCCACATATCCCTCAATTTTCTTTCATCCATGTACCTACCTCAGAGTCTCTTCAATGTCCCTAGTGTATCTGCCTCTACCAGGGAGTGTGTCCAATGGGTTTCAATAGGGACATTTAACATCAGAGAAATGTATACAATATACATCCTGAAAGTCTCTTTCTTATAGACAAAAGACAATAGGTGCAGAAGTAGACCATTCAGCCCTTCGAGCCTGCACCGCCATTCTGAGATCATGGCTGATCATCTACTATCAATACCTGGTTCCTGCCTTGTCCCCATATCCCTTGATTCCCCTATCCATAAGATACCTATCTAGCTCTTTCTTGAAAGCATCCAGAGAATTGGCCTCCACTGCCTTCTGAGGCAGTGCATTCCAGACCCCCACAACTCTCTGGGAGAAGAAGTTTTTCCTTAACTCTGTCCTAAATGACCTACCCCTTATTCTCAAACCATGCCCTCTGGTACTGGACTCTCCCAGCATCTGGAACATAGTTCCTGCCTCTATCTTGTCCAATCCCTTAATAATAATCTTATATGTTGCAGTCAGATCCCCTTTCAATCTCCTTAATTCCAGCGTGTACAAGCCCAGTCTCTCTAACCTCTCTGTGTAAGACAGTCCTGACATCCCAGGAATTAACCTTGTGAATCTACGCTACACTTCCTCTACAGCCAGGATGTCCTTCCTTAACCCTGGAGACTAAAACTGTACACAATACTCCAGGTGTGGTCTCACCAGGGCCCTGTACAAATGCAAAAGGATTTCCTTGCTCTTGTACTCAATTCCCTTTGTAATAAAGGCCAACATTCCATTAGCCTTCTTCACTGCCTGCTGCACTTGCTCATTCACTTTCAGTGACTAATGAACAAGGACTCCTAGATCTCTTTGTATTTCAACCTTACCCAACTCTACACCGTTCAGATAATAATCTGCCTTCCTGTTCTTACTCCCAAAGTGGATAACCTTACACTTATTCACATTAAACGTCATCTGCCAAGTATCTGCCCACTCACCCAGCCTATCCAAGTCACCCTGAATTCTCCTAACATCCTCATCACATGTCACACTGCCACCCAGCTTAGTGGATGCATTAGTGATAATTTTTCAAAACTCCTTAGATTCTGGATTAGTTCCTGAGGATTGGAGGGTGGCTAATGTAACCCCACTTTTTAAAAAAGGAGGGAGAGAAAAACCGGGGAATTATCGACCAGTTAGTCTGACATTGGTGGTGGGGAAAATGCTAGAGTTGGTTATCAAAGATGTGATAACAGCACATTTGGAAAGAAGTGATATCATTGGTCAAAGTCAGCATGGATTTGTGAAAGGAAAATCATGTCTGACGAATCTTATAGAATTTTTTGAAGATGTAACTAGTAGAGTGGATAGGGGAGAGCCAGTGGATGTGGTATATTTAGATCTTCAAAAGGCTTTTGACAAGGTCCCACACAGGAGATTAGTGTGCAAACTTAAAGCACACGGTATTGGGGTATGGTATTGATGTGGATAGAGAATTGGTTGGCAGACAGGAAGCAAAGAGTGGGAGTAAATAGGATCATGCTAGGGAACAATTTAATGACCTATTACCGCAGGGTAGAAGCTATCCTTGAACATGGTGGTACGTATGTTCAGGCTTTTGTATCTTCTGCCCAGTGGGAGAGCGGAGAAGAGAAGGTCTGGGATGGTTGGGGTCTTTGATTATGCTGGCTGCTTTACTGAGCTGGCGAGTGCTATAGGCATAGGCCATGGAGGGGAGGCTGGTTTCCATGGTGTGTGTGGTTCTGGAGACACCAGAGACTATGGAGATTATGGAGCAACACACACAAAATGCTGAAGAACTCAGCAGATCGGACCATTTCTGAATAAAAATAATTGATGTGTTTGTTGGCAAGACCTTTCATCGGGATGCTACCTCACCTTCATCATAAATGCTGCCTGACCTGCTGTGCACCTCCAGATTTTGTGTGTGTGTGTGTGTGTGTGTGTGTGTGTGTGTGTGTGTGTGTTCCTCACAGTTGTGACTTGGCAGGAAACTTGGAGATGGTGGTACTTCTTGTTTTTATTTTGGAGTTTCAATGTCAGATGTTTTATCCCTTTTGACCATGAAATAATCCATGGAAATTAGCCAAAGTAACTTTTAGGTTAATGAGTCATTATTGCAGGTATCAATGTAGAGAACTTATAACATCATAGCTTTTGTAGGACATTTCTCTACCACTGTTCTTCCCTACCCAATGTCATTTCATTAGCCAGTGTTTTCTTTGTTCCTCCCCAAGAAGCCACAGAGAGGCTGGCGGAAGCCAGACAGAGTTCTGACTCACATAGCTGGTTCTGATCCAAGGTGAGATAGCTGCACTAACTGCTGCACCACCACACTTCCCCAGGAAGTCCCCAATGGCTCTCCACCACCTTCTCAAGAGCTTTAGGACATCTACGTTCAACATTGAGACCAACGATTTCAGTTGTGGCCAATGGTCCCTTTTTTTCTGGTTTCTGCTTTGAACCCCTGTGCCTGAAGTTTCTTCAGATTTGCCACCTGAGGTTAGTCAGCTCTCAGGTGGACACTTTGAGAGACTTTGACATTGAAGGAAAAATTCTTTTACAGTAGATTAGATCCTTTTTGTGGAAATGGCTACCATTGAAATAGCTGCTTCTCTGTCTCACTTGATGAAAGTGATGGCTGGAGAGTGGGTGGAAAAGTTCAGTGAATAAACTCAGAGTAAGTTGAATACTACAGTGGGAGCTGACAGGTGACTTTAAGGGCACGAAGGATAGATGGTTGAACAGTATTCCTCTACTGCAATAACATTGTGACACAAAGTGTGAGAGTTTTTCATATGATCAGGAACAGATTGATAGACAGGCCACACGCACAAAATGTTGGTGGAACACAGCAGGCCAGGCAGCATCTATAGGGAGAAGCACTGTCGGCGTTTCGGGCCGAGACCCTTCGTCAGGACTCATACTCATATGTTTGTTTAATGTCAAATTGTTCATTTATTTCTTCTCCCTCTTTCCCCCTGTATCTTCTTTTAATTATTTTTCTCTTCCTTTTCTCTTTTCTTCCTTTACCTCTTTCTGTTTTCTCTCTCTTTAGAACATAGAACAATATAGCAGAGGAATAGGTCCTTCAGTCCACAATGTTGTGCTGAGACAAATAAACTAGTAATTAAATGTCTACTTAAAATAATCTATTTTCCCTTCGTGAGGTTCAAATCCCTCCATTCTTTGCCCTTTAAAAACACAAAATGCTGGCAGAACTCAGCAGGCCAGACAGCATCTATGGGAGGAGGTAGTGAAGTTTCGGGTTGAAACCCTTCATCAGAAGTGAAGTAACATGATGATGAAGGGTTTTGGCCCAAAAAGTTGTCACTCCCTCCTCCCATAGATGCTGTCTGGCCTGCTGAGTTCTGCCAGAATTTTGTGTTTTTATTTATTTCTAGCATCTGCAGATTCACTTGTGTATTCTTTGGCTTTATTGTTACCTCTTTTACCTCTTTCATTCTCACTTTTAGATATATTTGAAGCACAGGCTGATACATTTTTGATTAATAAAGACGTCAGATGCTGGAGTCAATTATAAAAGATGAAATAGCGGCACATTTGGATAGCAGTAACAGGATTGGTCCAAATCAGCATGGATTTACAAAGGAGAAATCATGCTTGACTAATCTTCTGGAATTTTTTGAGGATGTAACTATGAAAATGGATAAGGGAGAGCCAGTGGATGTAGTGTACCTGGACATTCAGAAGGCCTTTGATAAGGTCCCACATAGGACATTAGTGGGCAAAAAAAGAGCACATGGTATTGGGGGTAGGGTACTGCCATGGTTAGAAAATTGGTTGGTGGACAGGAAACAAAGAGTAGGGATTAACAGGTCCCTTTCCGAATGGCAGGCAGTGACTAGTGGGGTACTGCAAGGCTTTGTGCTAGGACTGCAGCTACTTACAATATACATTAATGATTAAGATGAAGATATTAAAAGTAACATTAGAAAATTTGCTGATGACATAAAGCTGGGTGGTAGTGTGAAATGTGAGGAGGATGTTATGAGAATGCAGGGTGACTTGGACAGGTTAGGTGAGTGGGCAGATGGCAGATGCAGTTTAATGTGGATAAATGTGAGGTTATTCACTTTGGTGGCAAGAACAGAAAGGCAGATTACTATCTAAATGGTGTCAAGTTAGGAAAAGGGGAAGTCAAACGAGATCTAAGTGTCCTTGTTCATCAGTCACTGAAAATAAGCATGCAGCTGAGCAGACGGTGAAGAAAGCTAATGGCATGTTGGCCTTCATAACAAGGGGAGTTGAGTATAGGAGCAAAGAGCTCCTTCTGCAGTTGGACAGGGCTCTGGTGAGACCACACCTGCAGCATTGTGTGCAGTTTGGGTCTCCAAATTTGAGGAAGGACATTCTTGCTAATGAGGGAGTGCAGTGTAGGTTCACAAGGTTAATTCCTGGAATGGCGGGACTGTCATATGTTGAAAGATTGGAGCGACTGGGCTTGTATACACTGGAATTTAGAAGGATGAGAGGGGATCTGATTGAAACATATAAGAGTATTAATGGATTGGATATGTTGGAGGCAGGAAACAAGTTCCCGATGTTGGGGGAGTCCAGAACCAGAGGCTGGAGTTTAAGAATAAGGGGTAGGCCATTTAGAACGGAGTTGAGGAAAAACTTTTTCACTCAGAGAGTTGTGGATCTGTGGAATGCTCTGCCTCAGAAGGCAGTGGAGGCCAATTCTCTGGATACTTTCAAGAAAGAGTTAGATAGAGCTCTTAAAGATAGTGGAGTCAAGAGATATGGGGAGAAGGCAGGAACGGGGTACTGATTGTGGATGATCTGCCATGATCACAGTGAATGGCGGTGCTGGCTCAAAGGGCCAAATGGCCTATTCCTGCACCTACTGTCTATTGTTATGAGGGAAGGCTAAGTGGAAAACTAAATCAGGCAAGATCAAATGGTGGAGCAGACTCGATGGGACAAATGGTGTAATCCTTCTCCTATGCCTGGTAGTCTTTATCATTTTCTCTTTCTGACACTACATCTTTCTTTCCTTTTTCTTTTTTATATACTGTAGTAGGGAAGATGCAATGGTACATGCACCTCCTTGGATGACTAAAAAATAAGTAGGAATTTTGGCACAGATAAAGCTTACTCACTCTGACGGAATTTATGCTCCACAAAAGCCTTTTCCTGTCTCCAAGCTAGCTTTGGACATCACTTCCGCTCTTCTCCTTCCCTCATTTGACTATCAATTGCCTCATTTGCATCCACCTATCACCTACCCACTCTTGTTCCACTCTTCCCTCCATCTTTATCTTGGACACAGTATCTCTCTTCTATCTTCCAGTCCAGATGGAGGGCCTTGATCTAAAGTGTCGTCTGTACACTTCCTTCCATAGATAATGCCTGATCTGCCGAGCTCCTCCTCAGCTTTGTGTATTGCTCCAGTGATCTTTTTTGTTGTTTCAGATTCCAGCATTGGCAGTCTTTTGTGTCTCTTGAAATAATGGGCTTGGCTTTAAAATAAGAGCTTGTCCATTGAAGATGGGGAGGTGGAGGGGAAATTTTTCCGTCAAGGATTTGGATGAATTTGTGGAATTTTTTCTCCCAGAGAAGAGCCTGAGACACTGAACATAACTGAGACTGAGTAGATGGATTTTCAGCCTTTAGGTAGGGAAATGCAGGACTCAGGGTGACCGGATAGAAAATAGAGCTGAAGATGAGCAATGCACACAAAATGCTGGTGGAACACAGCAGGTCAGGCAGCATCTATAGGGAGAAGCGCTGTTGACGTTTCGGGCTGAGACCCTTCGTCAGGACTAGCGAAGATGAAGATGAGCCTGGCTTTTATTGAATACAGAAGGTCAAGGACCAATATTTCTTATGCTCTTGTATTGGAAAGACTTTCTGCAGCTTTTTCAAGAACATTAACGGTTGGTTTTAAGATGCTAGTGGATATTGACATACATGGTTCAGCACTTTGGGACAAATGGCAGAAAATTACACTCTGAGATTTCCAAAAAAAAACAGTTCGGTATAATGATCAAGAGGTTCTATAGTGAATACTAGTAGATCCTCCTCACCTAATCGTCAACTTGCAACATTAGTTCACCTCTAGAACACTAGATAAAGATGGTTACTGAAGAGAAGGGAGGAGGAGTGGGCAGGAGAGGTTTGGTAAGGCGAGTGCTGAGTCACTGGGAGGAACTCTGCAGGATGAGTAGCATTTGTAGGTAGTTGGGTTTCCCTGCCATCAGCTCAGTGTGAAATGAAGTGAAAGGTAAGGTGCTTCCTCTAACCATTCAAGCAATGTGTCGACGAGTAGGTCCCGCACAGAACCAGCAAAGTATAAAGTAGGAAAGCAGACAAAAACGGAAGATCCCAGGATCCACTGCGGCTGCAGGTTTAAAACACAGATAATTTAAAAACACTCGGCTAATTCAAGTTCTTGGCCTGGTTGCATCAGACCTTTCTCGTTGTGAAAGCTCATGAGCTAACCAAATTCCTTGGTTGGTGGGAGTCACTTCGTCTTAATTACCTCAGGACAAGCTGGAGTCCCTGAAGCAATTATCGGTGTTTGTTAACACTGTACATGGTTCAGAATTGCACATAAATAAAACACAGGCAATTTTTATTTTACCTTTCTTTTTGCAGACCTGAAACCCTGGTAACTGCTTAAAAAATCAGAAATCCCCAAAAAGCCTTGGTGCATTTCTTGGTCATTGAGACTTCTCCTTCAGCTGCCTGGTATACATTGGTTTTAAAAGAGTTATTTACTTATTCATATACTGTGTAGAATAGGCCCTTTCGGCCCTTCGAGCCGCGCTGACCAACAATCTTAATCTTAGCCTAATCAGTGTGTTGCTGTATGGTAGGGCTTGTTCTTCGCTGTATCTTGAAATAAATAAACAAATAACAATGCAGAATAAGCTGTAAAATCTATTGAAAAAGTGCATTGCAGGAAAAGGATAAGCACAAGGTCATAACGAAGTCGACTGTGCGGCCAAGAGTCCATCTTATCATCCCTTCAGGAGTCTGATTAAAGCGGTACAGAAACTGTCCATCAGGTGGGTGGTACGTGCTTTCAGGGTTTTGTATCTTCTACCCAATGGGAAGGAGGAGAGAAGAGAGAATCCTTGGGGAGGATGGGGTCTTCAATTATGCTGGCTGGCTAACTGAGGAAGCATCACAGTCCACAGAGGGGAGCGAGGAGAGTGGAGACATAAGGGGAGAACCGAGCTGCCAGTGCAAATGTTGTATCCAAGCTCAATTTCACCCTTGCCATTCCCAACATCCTTTGCTCCTGCATGATTTACAAACTTGCCCTCTGCTCCACATTGATAAGTACAGTATTGTGCAAAAGTCTTAAGTACCCTTCCTACGTATATGTGCCTAAGATTTTTACACAGTACTGTACGTGCTGCACTGCTCTGTGCCTGTGCTTGCACATTCCTCTAGAAGAGATACTTGCATAGAAAATATAGAAACATAAAACCTGCAGCAGAATCCAGGCCCTTCAGCCCACAATGCTGTGCTGAACATGTTCTTACTTTATAAATTATCTAGGGTTACCCATAACCCTCTATTTTTCTAAGCTCCTTGTACCTATCCAGGAGTCTCTTAAAAGATCTTATTGTACCCACCTCCACCAACTTTGATGGCAGCCCATTCCGTGCACTCACCACTCTGCGTAAAAAACTTACCCCTGACATTTCCTCTGTAACTACTACAAGCACCTTAAAACTGTGCCCTCTTGTGTTAGCCATTTCAGCCCAAGGAAAAAGCCTCTGACTATCCACACAATCAATGCCTCCCATCATCTTGTACACCTCTATCGGGTCACCTCTCATCCTCAGCCACTCCAGGGTTCACTCAACCTATTCTCATAAGGCATACTCCCCAGTCCAGGCAACATTCTCGTAAAATCTCCTCTGCAGCCTTTCTATAGTTTCCACATCCTTCCTGTGGTGAGGTGACCAGAACTGAGCACAGTACTCTAAGTGGGGTCTGATCAGGGTCCTATATAGCTGTAACATTACCTCTTGGCACTTAAACTCAATCGCACGGTTGATGAAAGCCAATGCACCGTATACTTTCTTAACCACAGAGTCAACCTGCACAGCAGCTTTGAGTGCCTGTGGACTCGGACCCCAAGATCCCTCTGATCCTCCACACTTCCAAGAGTCTTACCATTAACACTATATTCTGCCATCATATTTGATCTACCAAAATGAACCACCTCACACTTATCTGGGTTGAACTCCATCTGTCACTTCTCAGCCCAGTTTTGCATTCTGTCGATGCCTCACTGTAATCTCTGACTGTCTTCCACACTATCCACAACACCCCCAACCTTTGTGTCATCAGCAAATTTACCCCACTTCCTCATCCAGGACTTATAAAAATCATGAAGAGAATTAGTCCCAGAACAGATCTCTGAGGCACACCACTGGTTGCCGACCTCCATGCAGAATATGACCCGTCTACAACCATTTATTGCCTTCTGTGAGCAAGCCAATTCTGGATCCACAAAGCAATGTCCCCTTGGATCCCATTATTACTTTCTCAATAAGCCTTGCATGACGAAATTATCAAATGCCTTGCTGAAATCCATATACACTACATCTACTGCTCTAGCTTCATCTATGTGTTTAGTCACATCCTCAAAAAATTCTATCAGGCTTGTAAGGCACAACCTGCCTTTGACAAAGCCATGCCGACTATTCCTAATCATATTACACCTCTCCAAATTTTCATAAATTCTGCCTCTCAGGATCTTTTCCATCAACTTACCAACCAGTGAAGTAGACTCAATGATCTATAATTTCCTGGGCTATCTCTACTCCCTTTTTTGAATAAGGGAACAAAATATGCAAACCTCCAATCCTCTGGAACCTCTCCCATCCCCATTGATAATGCAAAGATTATTGCCAGAGGCTCAGCAATATCCTCCTTTGCCTCCCTCAGTAGCTTGGGGTACCTCTCATCTGGTCCTGGAGACTTATCCAACTTGATGCTTTGCAAAAGCTCCAGTACATCCTTTTTCTTAATATCTACATGCTCAAGCTTCTCAACCCACTGTAAGTCATCCCTATAATTGCCAAGATCCTTTTCCGTTGTGTATACTGAAGCAAAGTATTCATTAAATATCTCTGCTATCTCCTCTGGTTCCATACACATTTTTCCACTGTCACACTTGATGGGTCCTATTCTCTTACACCTTATCCTCTTGCTCTTCACATACTTGTAGAATGCCCTGGGGTTTTCCTTAATCTTGCTTGCAAAGGCCTTCTCATGGCTCCTTCTGGCTCTCCTAATTTCATTCTTAAACTCCTTCCTGCTAGCATTATAATCTTCTAGATCTCTATCATTGCCTAGTTCTTTGAAGCTTTCGTAAGTTTTTCTTTTCTTCTTGACTAGATTTTCAACAGCCTTTGTATACCACTGTTCCTGTCTTACCCCATCTCATTGGAACCAACTGATGCAGAACCTCATGCAAATATCCCCTGAGCAATTGCTACGTTTCTGCTGTACATTTCCCTGAGAACATCTGTTCCCAATTTATGCTTCCAAGTTCCTGCCTGATAGCTTCATATTTCCCCTTACTTCAATTAAACGCTTTCCTAACTTGTCTATTCCTATCCCTCTCCAATGCTATGGTAAAGGAGATAGAATTGTGATCATTATCTCCAAAATGCTCTCCCACTGAGAGACCTGACACATCACCAGGTTCATTTCCCAGTACCAGATCAAGTACAGCCTCTCTTGTAGGCTTATCTACATATTGTGTCAGGAAACCTTCCTGAACACACCTAACAAACTCCACCCCATCTAAACCCCTCACTCTAAGGAGATGTCAATCAATATTTGGGAAATTAAAATCTCCCTCCACGTTAACCCTGTTATTATTACACCTGTCCAGAATCTGTCTCCCTATCTGCTCCTTGATGTCCCTGTTACAATTGAGTGGTCTGTAAAAAACATCCGGTAGAGTTATTGACCCCTTCCTGTTTCTAACTTCCTAACTTCCTGTTTCTAATTTCCTAACCTGTTTTTAACTTCAGTAGACAATCCCTCCATGACTTCCTCCTTTTCTGCAGCCGTGACACTATCTCGAATCAGCAGTGCCATGCCCCCACCTCTTTTACCTCCTTCCCTGTCCTTTCTGAAACATCTAAAGCCTGGCACTCTAACTATTCCTGTCCCTGAGCCATCCAAGTCTCTGTAACGGCTACAACATCATAGCTCCAAGTACTGATCCATGCTCTAAGCACATCCACTTTGTTCATGATGCTTCTTGCATTAAAATAGACATAACTCAAACCATCGGTCTGAGAGTATCCCTTCTGCATCACCCACTTATCCTCCATCTCACACTGTCTCCAAGCTTTCTCTATTTGTGAGTCACTGTTCCTTCCTCTGTCACTTCAGTTTAGATCCCACCCCCCAGCAATTCTAGTTTAAACTCTCCCCAATAGCCATAGCAAACCTACCTCCTAGGATATTAGTCCCTCTTGGATTCAAGTGCAACCCTTCCTTTTTGTACAGGTCACACCTGCCCCAAAAGAGGTCCCAATGATCCAGAAATCAGAATCCCTGCCCCTGCTCCAATCCCTCAACCACGCATTTATCCTCCACCTCACTCTATTCCTATACTCACTGTTGCGTGACACAGGCAGTAATATTGAGATTACTACCTTTGAGGTCCTGCTTCTCAACTTCCTTCCTAACGCTCTGTAGTCAGTTTTCAGGGCCTCCTCCCTTTTCCTACCTATGTTGTTGGTACCAATATGTACAATAACCTCTGGCTGTTCACCTTCCCACTTCAAGATATCGTGGACGTGATCAGAAACAATGCAGATCCTGGCAGTTGGGAGGCAAACTACCATCCATGTTTCTTTCCTGCATCCACAGAATCGTTTGTCTGACACCCAGAGCCCCTATTACTGCTGCCTTCTTCCTTTCCCTCCCCTTCTGAGCCACAGGGCCAGAAAGGTATTCTGAGAATAGAAACTGTCCAGTATTTCTCTATTTGATGATCCCTAATCTTAAGAGCATTCCCCAACTCAGTATTTGGTTTCCCAACATGAAAAGGATCCCAGAAATAAAAGGGATTGTACATTCTGTTGCTTTTACTGTGCAGAATGGGTGGGAATTAGTTTTTAAGAGCACAGAAGCACAGAATCACTCTTGACTCTGCACTGAGAATTGGTTCCCAGACCTTCATGACCCAATTGTGGTAGTAACGTTATGATTTCCAGCGCTGATAATCTTACACCTTATTGTATACCTGCACTGCACTTTCACTTGAGTTGTTACACTTTACTCTGCATTCTGTTATTGTTTTACTTTGTGAAATGCACTATGTAATGATCTTATCTCTATGAAAAGTATGCATGAAAAGCTTTCCACTATATCTCTGTAGATGTGACAATAATAAACCAATTCCTATTCCAATTCAGATGCTGGCAGAAGATAGACATTCATCCCACACAGATGCAAGATTGACGTGCACTATTGTAATAAGAGAAAAAAACACCAGATCTAGTTACTGATCCTGATGATTTTGACTGTTATCCAAGATGGATACAGGTAAATAAACATAAGAACATAAGCTTCATATTGAGAGGCCTAGAATAAGCTCACTCAACTTCACTCACGCCATCACTGAATTCTTTCCATATCTATGGACTCACTTTCAAGGACTCTTCGTCTGATGTTGTCAGTATTTATTCCTCGCTCATTAATTAATTAATCAATCAATCAATCAATCAATCAATCAATTAATTAATTAATTAATTAATTGTTCTTTTGTATTTGCAGTTTGTATTATTTTGCACATTGTTTAGTTGTCCATCCTGTTGGGTACAGTCTTTGATTCTGTTATGCTTCTTGGATTTACTGTGAATGCCTGCAAGAAAACAAATCTCATGGTTGTGCAGTATATGTACTTTGATAATGAACTTACTTTGAAGTTTTGATCTTTGAATATAAAATTAAGAATTTACTGCTGAGGTTTTAGAAGGCTTTGGTCAGACCACATTTGGAATATTGTGAGCAATTCTTGGCTCTGTATCTATGGAAAGGTGTGTTGGTGTTGGAGAGGTGCAGTGGAGGTTAACAAGGGTGATCCTGGGAATGAAAGGCTCAACATATGAGGAGGTTTTGATGGCTCAGGACCTGTAATCGGTGAAGTTCAGAAGGATGAGGGGGAATCTCTTTGAAGGCTACTGCAAGGCCTGGGTAGAATAGATGTGACAAAGATGTTTTAATTAATAAGAGAGTCTTGAATCAAAGGCACAGCCTCAGAATAGAGGGATATCCTTTTGGAACCAAGATGAGGAGGATCTTTTTCATCCAGAGGGTAGAGAACCGGTGGAATTTGTGACCATGCAGGGCTGTGGAGTTTGAGTCATTGGGTATAATTTAGGCAGAGACTGATAGGTTCTTAATGGTTAAGAGTTATGGGAAGAAGGCAGGATAACAGGTTTCAGAAAAAAAGACAGCCATTGTTAAATGGCAGGGCAGACTCAATGGACTGAATGGCCCTACTCTGCTCCTCCACCCTATGGTCTTATGGTCTCCTAGTTTATCACTGTTTAAGATCTAAAGTTAGCGACCTTAGGCTCAATACTGATGACAACAGGGTCTCATTTTTAATTCTCCTAGACCTAAGTGCTACCTTCGATACAATTGACCCCAACGTTCTTCTAGATTGCCTTGAGAGACGGGTTGACCCCATTGGTAGTGCCCTTCATTGATTTCTCTCATATAGCTGAGAGAGAATTTTTTTTGTCTGTCTTGGAGACCAATATTCTACGAGGTAAGATGTACCTTTTGATGTTGCTCGGGGAAGCTGACTTGGCCTACTCCTCTCTTTATGCATACTCTTCTTAGGAGACATCATTAAAGAGCATAAATTTGATTTGCTCTTAAATAACGTGAGTTTTTCTTTTAATTTTATATTTGTACTTTATCCTATTATGAAGCAGTTTGAGCTGCATCATTTTTATGGAAAATGCTCTATAAAAATCTACTATTGTTTATTGCTATTAATATTTACCTCATGAAACTAAAATGTTTTAGGGCAAAGTTTTAAAATATAAGATTATTTTCATCAACGTAGAAAGGAAGAAAGCTCATTTGAATGTCGCTGGTGCTTGAGTTCAAATGACAGGCCTCCTAACGGTGTTGTAAAATGATACTATACAAAGTGAAGTAGGACCCGGTTTTGTGTCCTATTCCTGTGTCTGATCAAAGATGGTCTGAAGGTGACAGTCTGTCAGAATGGCTGTGCGACTTTTCCTTCTTCTACCTTAATCTGAGTGGACCTTCCATCTTAATCTGAGTGGACCTTCCATCTTAATCTGAGTAGGCTCTGGAAACCTGTGCCAACCAAGTGGTGGGCATGTTCAAGAACATCTTCAATCTCTCACTGCTGTGGTCAGAGTCCCCCACCTGCTTCAAAAGGGCGGCAATTATATCAGTGCCTAAGAAGAGCGGGGTGAGCTGCCTCAATGACTATCACCCAGTGGCACTCACATCTACTGTGATAAAATGCTTTAAGAGGTTGGTCATGGCTAGAATGAACTCCTACCTAAACAAAAACCTGGATACACTGCAATTTGCCAATCACCACAAAGGGTCTACTGTGGATGCAATCTCACTGGCTCTCCACTCAGCCTTGGACCATCTGGACATTAACAATATCTACATCAGGGTACTGTTTTATTGACTACAGCTCAGAGTTCAACGCAATCATATCCTCAGTTCTAATCAGCAACTCCAAAACCTGGGCCTCTGTACGTCCTTCTGCAACTAGATCCTTGTCTTCCTCAACAGGAGACCACAATCAGTGCAGGTATCATCTTCTCCTCACTGCCAGTCAACACTGGTGATCTGCAATTCTGCGTGACCCACTACTCCACTCTCTCTACACCAACAATTATGTGGCTAGACACAGCTCACACAGCACCTTTGAATTTGCAGATGACACAACTATTGTTGGCAGAATTTTGATGGTGATGAGGAGGCATACAGGAGCAATATAGATTAGCTGGTTGAGTGGTGTTGCAGCAACAACCTTGCACTCATCATTAGTAAGACCAAGGAATTGATTGTGGACTTCAGGGAGGAGAAGTCGAAGGGACAGACACCAGTCCTCACTGAGGGACCAGAGTGGAAAGGGTGAGCAGTTCCATGTACCTGGGTGTCAACATCTTTGAAGATCTGTCTTAGGCCCAACATATTGAGACAGATACGAAGAAGGCACGAAAGTGCCTAAATCTCATTAAGAGTTTGAGGAGAATTGGAATGTCACCAAAGTCACAAATTTCTACACAGATACCATGGAGAGCTTTCTAACTGCATCATCATCTGGTATGGAGGGATCAGAAAAAGTTGCAGAAAGTTGAAAACTCAGCCAGCTCCGTCATGGGCACTAGCTTCTTCAGCATCCAGGACATCTTCAAGGAGCGAAGCCTCAAGTAAGCAGCATCCATCATTAAAGATCCTCATCACCCAAGATATCCTTTTTCTCATTACTACTTTCAATGAGGAGGAACAAGGAACCTGATGAAACACACTCAACATTTCAGTAATAGCTTCTTCCCCTTCATCATCAGATCCCTGTATAGTTGATGAACCCATGAACATTTCTTCAGTATGTTTTTCCCTCTTTTTCCACTACTTCTTTAATTTAATTTTCTTTTTATACATATACTTCTTATTGTAACTCATAACCTTTATTATTATGTATTGCAATGCACGGCTGCTGCAAACCAACAAATTTCACGACATATGCCAATGATATTAAATCTGATTCCAATTCTGAATCAGTTAGATTTAGAATCACTGGTGAAATATTTACTGAAAATAGCTTCCACATAAAATGAGTAATTGAAAGCAGAGCATTTTCAACAGTGTAAAAGAGTGTTGGAACTTCCTGAAAACTCATTAGTCTGTACTATTGGAATTAAAACTTCCTTGGAACAGGATAATATTTACAATGAACTAACTACTCTATGATGGAAACCAGTTGTCTGTTAGGTCAGTTTATTGCTACTAACTGAGCAATGGCTGATAATCCATAATTACAATTGGAGCACAAAACCTCAAGTCCATTAAGACCACAAGACCATAAAACAGGAACAGAATTTGGCCATCTGCACAACGAGACTGCTCTACTATTCAATCATGACTGATATCATCCCTCTCAACCCTAATCTCTTGCCTTCTCCCCATAACTGTTGACACCCTTATTAATCAAGAACCTATCAATCTCTATTTTAAATATACTCAATGACTTAATCTCCACAGCCACCAGTGGCAATGAATTCCAAAGATACACTCCCCTCTACCTAAAGAAATTCCTCTCCATCTCTCAAGTCTCTCCTTCTATTCTGAGGCTGTGCCCTCTGGTTCTAGACAGAAGAGATGCTGCACGACACAAGCTGACATAACAGAAGCACTTCCGTCCAGCCTACTCTCTGCAGCTTTGCATCTCACTTCCACAGTTGAGCTCGTCTACAGGAGAAATGGAAAATGGCACCACCTACATTGCCTCTGGTACTGAACAAGATGTTTGCATATGCACTCATTTGGAGGTCAAGTTCCACGTCTTTGTCAGAAGTTCAAAATTTAAAGTTCGAAGCATTTATATACTACTCTGAGATTTATTTTTGAGGCCATTCAAAGTAACACAATAGAATCAATGAAAAACTGAAGACAATCTACCAATGCGCAAAAGGCAAAAAGAAAAATAAAACCTAACTGATAATAATAAATATATAAGCAATAAATGCTCCAAGAAGACAACAAACTCGTTGAACAGTTTGGAGGCTTGTGTGCCTTAATGACTTGGGGAGGTATGTTGGCTGGAGTCAAGACTTTATGCTTTGGTTCTTGGTAGGGTCACCCAAGCTAGTCAGGTCAAAGGGTAGAGGCCAACCCAATAGTGGTTCACCAATCCTCCAGATTTGTGGGGGTCAACTCAGGGCTAACAACCCTGACTGGTCAAAAAATTATTGTTATGGAAACAGCAATGAAGAATCCTTCTATATTGACAGGGATGGAGGTCCTTCATTGCTCCCCTAATTGCCAGTGGCGTCATGGGTGGTAAGTTACTTCAAATAGTTCTGCTTATTATTGGAGAATGTATACACCATACAACCTGAAATGCTCGTCTTTGCAGACATCCATGAAAAACAGAACTCCAAAGGAAAGAACCACAGAAAAATGTTAGCACTCCAGAGCTCCTTCTCCCCTCTCCACACAGACATAGGCAAGCATCAGCTCATCAACCTCCCCCCGCCCATTTCAGCAAAAAGAGTCAGCACCCACCACCCACCAAGCACAGCAAAGCTCCCCAAGAGAGCGATGAATATCGACAATATGAGATGAGGTGTCCTTGAAAGTGAGTCTCAATGTTTCTCAACAGATTGGGCTGTACATATCCATGAAACAAAGTTCATTTCCCAATCTGAACCCATTTTGCATAGCACCACTCTCTGACAATAAGGTCCTAAATAAGAACCCTTGATATGTGGAACACTTTCCATGACTTTGGAGCAATTTTTCAGTGAAAGCAGACTTTCGTGATAAAATTTACCACCTCCTTTAGAGTGCCATCACAGCCACTGCCCATCTGAGGAAAAGAATGTTAAAAGATGTCTTGTCAATGTTAAGAAGAAGGAGGAGTTCAATGACTTGAAAAGCATTAAGGTGGATTAGTCCTGAGATAGATCCTAGGATTTATCACAGGATACTGAGGGGCACTAGAGAGGAGATTGTTGTGGTCTTGGCTGAGATCTTCATATGCTTTTTAGCCAAGTGGAGAATAGTGATGGCTGGAGAATAGCCAGTGTTGTTCCTTTGTTTAAGAAGGCAACAGGGATAATTTAGGAAATGATAGGCCATTCAGTCTTACATGAGTCTAGGGAACTTACTAGAGAGAAAAGAAAATCCTTGGGACAGTACATACTGGTATTTGGATAAGCATGGACATATGAGGAAAAATCAGCATGGGTTTGCATGAAGTGGGGGTGGGGAGGTCCTGTCTCGTAAATCAGTCCTGATGAAGGGTGTTGGCCCAAAACATTGACAGGTTACTCTCTTCCGAGATGATACCTGGCCTGCTCAGTTCCTCCAGCATTTTGTGAGTATCACTTTGGATTTCCAGCATCTGCAGATTTTTTCATTTTTGTAAAATTGGTAGTTTTTTTTTAGTAGGTGATGAGAGTAGAGAGGCAGATGTTGTTTATGTGGACTTTAGTGAAGCATTCTGCAAAGCTCCTCACGGCGGACTGGAAGATTAAGACATGGGATCCAAACAGATTTCGTCAAAGGGATATAAAATTGTCCTTGTTTTGCAAGTTAAGGAGTGGTGGTGGAGGAGGATTCCATTGACCAGAGGTCTGTGACCAGTAGTGTTCTACAAGAACTTGTTACTTGAAAAATATTAAAGGCTGGAGTGAAAGTGTAAGTGGTCTGAATAGTAGGTGTGCAGGATCATGAATTAGTGGAGTCAGGTTAACTGATCTATAATTTTCTGACTGTTGCCTTTCTCTTTTCTTGAAGAGTGGAGTGACATCTGCAATTTTTTCATTTCTCCTGAACCATACCCGAGTCCAATGATTCTTAAAAGATCTTACTAAAGCCTCCACAATCTCTTCCGCTACCTCTTTCAGAACCCCGTTCATCTGGTCTGGGTGACTAATGTACCCTCAGGTCTTTCTGTTCTTTGAACTCTTACCCCCTTGTAATACTAACTGCCATCACTTCTCTTCCCTCTCACCCTTCAACATCTGACACGCTGCTAGTGTCTTCCACAGTGAAGACTGATGAAAAATAATCATTTAGTTCATCTACGATCTCCTTGTCCTTTGTTATTATTCCTCCTGCCTCATTTTCTAGCGGTCCTATATCCACTCTTATCTCTCTTTTATTTTTTATATACTTGAAGAAGCTTTTTCTGCTCACCTTGATATTGTTTACTTGCTTACTTTCGTATTTCATCTTCTCTCCCCTAATGATTCTTTTAGTTGCTCTCTGTAGGTTTTTAAAAGCTTCCCTATCATCTATCTTCCTGCTAATTTTTGCTTTGTCGTATGCCCTTTCTTTTGCTTTTGCATTAGCTTTGACTTCCCTTGTCAGCCACTGTTGTACTATTTTGCCATTTGAATACCTCTTCATTTTTGGAATACATCTATCCTGCATCTTCCCCATTTTTTCCAGAAACTCACACTATTGCCACTCTACTGTCATCCCTCCTTACAGTTTACTTCTGTATATTTAATTTATGTAGTATATATGTATATAACTTTAAATAAGTAGTGGGAAAAGAGCATAAAAAGAAAAAAAAGTGAAGTAGTTCATTGTCCATTCAGAAATATGATGGCAAAGTGGAAGAAGCTGTTGCTGAAACATTGAGTGTGTGTCTTCAGGCTCCAATACCTCCTCCTTGTTGGTAACAATGAGAAGAGGGCATGTCCTGGGTGAAGGGGGTCCTTAATGATGGATGCTGCCTTTTTGAGGCATTGTCTTTTAAAGATGTCCTCAAGGTTGGAGAAGCTGTACCCATGATGGTTCTGGCTGGCTTTGCAAGAGAAAAGCATACTGTAAACACCAAGACTCTGAGGAGTATTGATGTACTGAAGGACCTCGGGCAGGAAGTCTATAGCTCCCTGAGAGTGACAATATAAGTGGATAAGGTGGTAATGAAGGCATATGGCATTCTTGCCTTGATTGGGTGAGGTATTGTGTACATAGGAAGTTGATGTCACATAGAAAGTTATTCATCTTCATCCATTCGTTTTTTGCCCTTGAAGCAGCAATATCTTTTTCACAAGTTTTTCTCATTAAAAACCCTGAAGAAAGCTTCTGGCTCGGGTGATTATTGAGAAGGTGTTTAACTCCCTGCCTAGCTTTGTACACGCACAATGTGAGGGCAGTAGAGAATGTATGTCATGAAATTTTAAATGCAAAAGTTTAGGCAGATGTTGGAAATATTGAGCAACACACTTCAAAATGAAGGATCTCAGACCAAAATGTTCTGTTCATTATCCATACATGCTGAATTGCTGAGTTCCTCCAGCATTATTGTGTGTGTGTGTGTGTGTGTGTGTGTGTGTGTGTGTTTGGGGGGGGGGTGAAATTTGTATTTTGTGGCAGCTATACAGTACAAGATATAAAAAGTTACTCTAAGTCACAGTAAAATATATAAATAGTGCAAAAGACCAATAGTGAGGTAGTGTTCATGGCTTCAAAGACCTTACAGAAATGTGATGGCAGAGAGGAAGAAGCTGTTCCTAAAATTTTGAGTATGGTTGTCAGACTCCTGTACAACCATCCTGATGGCAATAATGGGCAGAGGGCATGTCTCAGTTGGTGAAGGTCCTTAATGATAGATGCTTCCTTCATGAGCACCACCTTTTGAAGATGTTCTGTATGGTGGGGAGTCTTGAGTTGGGTATTATGACCAACTTGCCAAGATAACCAACTTGCGGTATTGTTCCTCACATTTGTGACAGAGAAAGGGGAGGATTAAGTGTGCAATGAGTGAAGAGGAATTTGTAAAATATGGACTAAAGGCTAGCATGGAACCTCAGCACAAGTTACATAAGCACATCAGGTATAATCCAATAGCTGCACATTCTGACATAACTGTTGTAGTTCAAGCAGTTTATGTGAGGTGCAAGCCCCAGGCTAGCCAACTTAGAAAGAAATAGCTTACATCCGTTATACCTTTGTTTTATGACCACAGGATGTCTGGAAGCACCTTACAGGTGGTGAAGTACTTTCGAAGCACTGTTTCAGTTTGCAAGGCAGGAAGCACAGCAGACTGTTTGCCACACAACAAGCTGCCACAAAGAGAAATTTGATAATGCCCAGATGTTGTTTGACACTTAAGTCTTGGCCAGGACACCAGAGGTTAACTCTCTTCTTCAAAAATCCGTTGGTTTTCACTGCACACAGCTTTTCACAAACCCTTTACAGCAACAGTCCACAATATTCTCAGGCTACTTTCAAAGTCAAGTACATCCAGTTTTCGTTTAAGGCCTATCAACATAGCATTGGAGTAAATTCTCAACCTCGGGCTGGTGGTCATCCGTCGGATGAACGAATCAGTTCAGATTGTCACCTGTTACAGAGTGGGACTGCACTGGAATTAAATGGAATGGATGTCAAGTTTAGTTTCTCTCCACCAAAGTCAATGTCAAAGTCAACATTGAGTTTATTCTCATCTGCTCAAGTCTGTGTATGCCCAGATACAATGTAAAACTAATTTGCAGCAGCATCACTGGTACTTAACATCAGAGAAACAGCAGTCACAGGGAAAAAAATAAAGTTGAAATAATTTAGCACAATTTTTACAAGAAAGAACACATTAGAACAAAAAGTCTATTTAGTACAAAACCCTGCATGCCCAAAATGCTGATTGTAAAACAACTGTTTGCATTTATCTGGCATCTTTAATACAGAATAAATGTATCAGGATGCTTCGAGGGAGGGTGATCAGCCAAGTGTGGTGAACTACATATACCTGTCTGGACACGCCCCCCTGTTGACTGCTCCTGTGGCTCCTCCCACAGACCCCTGTATAAAGGCGATTGGAGGCACTGCTCCTCCCTCAGTCTCCAGGATGTTGTGTGGTGATCTCTTGCTGCTGACAGTGCTTTCATCCAGCTAATAAAAGCCTATCTCGACTCACGGCTCCGAGAGTTATTGATGGTGCATTACCAAGCTTGGTACCAAAACTACAAGAGGATTTATTAAATTACATTAGCAAAAAATATTGATATCCATGTTTGACTGGACCACCAATGTATCGCCAATTTCACTGGACCAGCCCTCTGAGTACAAGAGCAGCTCAGGGGTTTATATCCCGTAGCTTGAGACTCATCCTTCCCACTATCTACAAGATACAATCCGGGGTGTAAATACATTAGGGATATTTAAGAGACTTTTAGAGAGGCACGTGGAGGAAAGAAAAATGGAGTGGAAGAAAAGGGCTAGATTGATGTTAGAGTAGTTTAGAAGGCTGGCACATCACTGGCCAAAGTGCCTGAACTGTACTGTACTCTACTACGGTCTATCTTCCATGTATGTAATGGAGTTCAATCCAGAAGCCTGTCTGTTTAGTCTTCTGCCATTGGGTAGAAGATACAGAAATATCTTAGTCAAGACAGTAAGGCTAAAAAACAGCATATTCCCAAAGGCTGTTGTGCAGCTGAATAATGCCACACCCTGGCTTGCCAACAGTCTTTGAGTCTTATCGATGATCAAAGTCACTTGTTGCATGTAAACATGGGACTAAAAAAATCTGCTTTGCAAATATATGCTTTACATGGGCTGGAATAGAAGTGCAGTCTCATTGTCTTGACTAATAACAATAAAGTTCTATTCTGTTCTGGACAAGTCTAGCACCAACAACAACTAAGAAACTTGATACTATCCAGGACATATCTATTTCCTTGATTGGGGCCCAGCTTCCTCAACACCATTCCTAAAGTTAACCATTCTCACTCCTTCTCCACCACACATCAAAGATGGCCTTGGATCAATACTCGCTCTCAGAAGTGGACCCTTCCTTTGGTAGATCTGTTCTGTTAGCAAAAGGGCACATTCAGCGATAATAGTGGAAGTGATTGGAGCTGATGACATAAAAGCTGAGGGCATTGTGGATAGTCTGGAGGGTTATCAGATGTTACAGTGGGACATCAATGGAATGCAGAACTAGGCTGATAATAGGCAGATGGAATTCAACCCAGATAAGTGTGAAGTGATTCATTTTGGTAGGTCGAATTTGAAGACAGTATATAATATGAATGGTAAGACTCTTGGCAGTGCGAAGGGTCAGAGAGATCCATAGGATACTCAAAGCTGCTGTGTAAGTTGACAATGTTGTTAACAGGGTGTATGGTGTATTGGTCTTCATCAACTGTAGGATTGAGTTCAAGAGCCACAAGGTAACGTTACAGCTATATAAGACCTTAATTAGACCCCACTTGAAGTACTGTGTTCATTTCTGGTCAGTTCACTACAGGAAGGACGTAGAGGAGATACAGAGAGAGTGCTGAGGAGATCTTCAAGGATGTTGCCTGGATTCGAGAGCATGCCTTATGAGAATAGATTGAGTGAACTTGGCTTTTTCTCCTTGGAGTGACAGAGAATGAGAGGTGGTGGAAGTGGATACAATGGGGTCTTTTAAGAGAATCCTGGATAGGTACATGGAGCTTAGAAAAATAGAGAGCTATGGGTAACCCAAGGTAAATACATGTTCGGCACAACATTATGAGCTGAAAGGCTTGTATTGTATTGTAGGTTTTCCCATGTTTCTATAAGTATGTCTACATATAACTTACTGTATGTTGTAGCAATTCACCAAGCTTTTTTATTTATTTAGAGATATCGTGAGAAATAGACTTGTCTGGTCCAACAAGCTATGCCATCCAGCAATTCACTTATTTAATCTTAACCTAATCACAGGACAGCTTACAGAGACAGGGAGAAAGGCACAATGTCTATAGAGGAGGGTTTTTGGAGGTCTTGCTGCCTGCTCGCTCTGCAGAACCTACTCTCTCCTTGACATAATGGGAGCCTCAAAGAAAAGAGCTACCAGGACCACTACAGAGGTTGCTGAGTGAGCCTTAAGGAGTCAATGGATCAGGAGGTATGAGGCTTGAACTCGTGCTGCTGGGACACAAGCCGGGGCCTGACCATCCCTGACTGGGTCGTCTGGGTGAGATCGATGTTGAAAGACCTGAAACACCCAATGACCCATGGTTACATCTCTGATGTGTCCCAGTGCATCCTAAGATGTATCTTAGCATCAATAATGACTCATTGACCTCCTATCCAGTACATTTTTGGAATGTAAGAGGAAACTGTAGCACCTGAGAAAACTTAGGTGGTTAAATGGAGAACATACAAACTCCTTATAGAGGATGCTGGAATTGAACTCTGAAGTCTGATGCACTGAGTTGCAATAGTGTTGTGCAAATTGTTATGCTTCCATGCCACTCCAATGGCAATGTCTCTCAAGCCTCAACCTCTGACACTGGAAGGTCAGCGTTTAGGAGTCTTACACATTACACATAGTCGCGTTGTTGAAATCTCTCAGCGTTCTTGCGAATAAGACCTTGTAACTCCCTTCTCAGTGACTCTGTGGAGTTCATTCTTCACTGGAACTGCAGCAGTTCAACACACTGGTGCACCGTTGTCTTAGACAGGTGCATGTAAGGATGCCAGTGACATCCATATCCTGTGCTTGAATGAAAACTAAGCTGGTGACGTGGGGTGTCTTAAAGGAAGAAGGAGAGGGAGAGAGGTTAAGGGAGGGAATTCTGGAAACTAGGACCCAGACAACTGAAGGTACAGCTGCCAACAGTGGAGTAATTAAATTTCTGAATTCAACTAGAGGGCAGGATTGGGGAGGCATAGAGGCCTCGAAGGGTTGTTGACCTGGAGGAGGCCACAAACATATGGCTGGTATGGCCAAGGAGAGAACTGAAAACATGAGAGAGGCATGAGGGGCTGCAGATGCTGGAATCCAGAGTTACACGCACGAAGCTGGAGGAACTCAGCGAGTCACTGAATACAAGCTCAAACGCGTTGCAGGGAGGAAATGCAGAAGAAAAGCTTTCTCTCCAGGCCTTGAGGGGAGGTCACATAAGCTGCTATTCTACGTTCCCAGGACCACACTGGAGACAGCTTGGAACACACACACTCTGCCCCTTTTTGGTAAGATCGTGCCTGGAACTTAACAGCAAGGCGAAACAGAGGGATGTAAGATACAGTCAGGGTGCCCCCGTTTCTGTGATAAATTCATTCTCCTTGAGACGATTTTGAAGCACGTCAGACAAACCCTAACACTTTACACCCTGTGTGGCAGGAGACCAGACATCTGGCAAAATTAACAGTTTCTGTGGTTCCCACACAGAGCGCAACTGGGTATGAGACCAACTGTGGAAAAGCTGTCAGCTTCAAAAACACTGCCGTTAGTGTGCTGTAAACTATAAAATAGTGCTTGCAGAGCAGTAAAAATGTCAACAATAGGCGTTATGGCAGAAATACTCTTTACTCAGGCTAGTAATCAGCACCCCAGGGCTGGAAATCACCCTTCAAGTTGATGTTATTGCTGGATGATAAACCCGTACATCACATGCATTCACCGCAGAGTGCAGCATTAAACAAGGTCCTGTAATCAATTTTTCATATTAAAGTTTAATCATGCTGTTTATTGAACATTTTTCAACAAAGTGGCAGTTGCTGACCAAGACACTGTCTTGTGGCAAGGGAAGGGACGGCCCCTGGATACGTGGGCACATTGGGGGTGTGAGCATTGACCTTTTACAGCTTGAGAGATACTGTTAAGCCGTTCTGGGGAGTAGAGGGACACTGCTGGTTGCATGTGTTCAATGTACCACAGCTACACTGACTGCTCTGTACTCATTCTCAAATACAGTTCCAATCAGCATCCATCATCAGGGACTTCCCAATACCCAGGACGTGCTCTCTTCTCACTGCTGCCATCAGGAAGAAGGTACAGGAGCCTCAGGACTCACGTCACCAGGTTCAGGAACAGTTATTACCCCCAATCATCAGGCTCTTGAACGAGAAGGGATAACTTCACTCAACCTCAATCACCCCATCGCTGAACTGTCTGCTCAGCTCATGGAGTCACTTTCAAGGACTCTTCATCTTATGTTCTCAATATTTATCGCTCATTAATTTACTATTGTTATTTCTTCTTTTTCGTTTGCTCAGTTTGTTGTCTTATGCACTCTGGTTGAACACTAGTTGGATGGTCTTTCATTGGTTCTGTTATGGTTATTCTAGACATTTATTGAGTATGCACACAAGAAAATGAACGATGACAGATATGCACTTTGACAATAAAGTTTACTTTGAACTTTGAACAATTGACTCTAGTAGCAAGAAAGGAGAGAAACACCCTGGTAGGCTCTTGCCATTCAAGGGGTCTCTTTGGATCTTTCATAATCCAGTTGTGATAAGCAAATCTGAATCCTTTTCCTCAAGATACTTTAGTACAAGGGGTGATTGATAGGTTCGTAGCCTAAGGTAGAAGGAGTCAATTTTAGAAAATCTAGCACATTTATTTTTCAACACAGTCCCCTCTTACATTTACACACTTAGTCCAGCGGTCGTGGAGCATATGGATCTTGGACCTCCAGAAAGTGTCCACAGATGGGTGATTGATAAGTTCATGGCACGAGGTAGAAGGAGATGAGTTATACAGCTCTCGTTACATGCACATGCAGTTCAACTTTTTGAGTGATTATGCAGAAAGTTTGAAGTTAATAACTCATCTCCTTCTACCTTAGGGTACAAACTTATCAATCACCCCTGATGAGTTATTAACTGATGAGTTATTAACTTCAAACTTTCCGCATGTGGCTGGCAGTAGCAGCATTTATTGATTACCCCAGAGGATGTAATTGGAGTTGTAGTCATCTGGGCAAATGGAGAAGATTTCACTGTTCTGAAAGCATGTGTCTTGTAAATGGTAGAAAGGTTTTCATCAACTGGGCATAACCCAGGATTCTTAAATCCTTTAAGTCTTTCAAATCTCTTGCTATCTTTCCTTTCAGTTAGTCCTGACGAAGGGTCTCAGCCCAAAACATTGACAGTGCTTCTCCCTATAGATGCTGCCTGGCCTGTTGTGTTCCACCAGCATTTTGTGTGTGTTGCTTGCATTTCCAGCATCTGCAGATTTTCTCGTGTTTGCTTCTTAAAGACTATAGCTTGCTGGCTTCAGAGTAAGCGGAATGGCATTTACAAGTCTGCAAAATGGTGGAATTCATTGTGGTCCAGGATTTAGAGCTGGCAATGAATATGAGGCATATAGATAGGATGAATGCAAGCTGGCCTTCTCCCCTCAGGCTGGGTGAGACTACAACTAGAGGACATGGGGTTAAAGTGAAAGGTGAAATATTGAAGGGTAATATTTCAGGGTGCTCCCTTACTCCAAGGGTGGTGACAGTGTGGGTGCTGCCAGAGAAGTGGTAAATGTCGATTTGACTGTAACGCTTAGAAGAATTTTGGATAAGTACATGCATGAAGAAGGTATGGAGAGTTATGGTCCAGGTGCATGTAGATGGGACCAATCAGACTCCAGACTGGCTTGGACTAGATGGGCCAAAGGGCCTGTTTCTATGTTGTAGTGCTCTATGACTCTATGATGGAGGAATGGTAATATATCCGCAAGTTAAGAAGGTGTGTGATTAGAAGGGGAATTTTCATTGCTCCTACTGCCCTTATCCTTGCCTTCTTGGTGATACTGTTTTTGGTGCGCTCAGAGAAGCCCACCCCATTGACAGGTAGTAGGATAGCTTGAGCCTTGGGAATCAGTTCCCAGTTGAACGTTGCTTGGTTTGACTGTGGTGTGGGGTGTCTGTGGCTGCAGTGAGCTGAGAAACACCAAGGTTTGTGTTCCCTGTTCTCTCCTTCGCCCAACTTTTCCTGATGCGTTCCTTGTCAATGATGCTTCAGAGATCTCAGCTGCTGGCAGCTGTCTCTGAATTGGCCGTGTTGATGCCCAGCAGCTTCACATCCAGCCTTATGGTGGAGGTGAGGACCTTCAGCTGATGGTGACCCTGTGGTTAGTTCTTTGCATCCATCCAATGAATGTGGCCGATACCCTACCAACATCACTGGTTCAGCACAGAATGCATGTTGGTGGTTTAGAACCCTGGACTTCTGTGTTGGTGACCTTGTCCAGACAGGAGATGAATTAAAGCAATTCAAGAGATGAGGAGGAATTTCTTTAGCCAGAGGTTGATAGATCTGTGAAATTCATTGCCACAGACAGTTATGGAGGCCAAGTCATTGGATATATTCAAAGCGGAGGTTCTTGATTAGTAAGAGAGTCAAAGGTCACAGGGAGAAGGCAGGAGAATGGGTTTAGAGAGATACTTAACCAGCCATGATTGAATGGTGGAGTAGACTTGTTGGGCTGAATGGCCTAATTATGCTCTTATATCTTATGGTCTTATGGTTTTGAAACAAAGTACAAAGGCTCCGAAGGAACTTAACAGAACAGGCACGTTCTATGGAGGGAAATGGACAGTCGATGTTTTGGTTTGAGACCCTTCATCTGTTTAAGGCATTGAATGTATGCCCAAGCCTCATTACCATTGACGGCTTCGGGATTTCTTCTCTTGTCAGTTTACTTTTGGCTGCAAAGTCTTTTGTTTTGCTTGCAGAAGACAGCTGCAGCTTCTACTGTGCAGGTCTTAATTTCATTTTCAATATATGAAGTTGCACTCTTCCTCCGGTAACACTGGGTGAGTGACTGTAGTGAGTTTTGCCGATGGTACACACCGTGAGCTGTTGGTGAGGGAGGGAGGAATGCTTTGAGTGGTGGACAGAGTGCCAACCAATTAAACTTTTGAAATATTCTGGTTTCCTTGGCTGCATAAGTCTAGGGAAGACACTCCCAGGTGACATTGAGATGGCTCATTCCATCCCAAACCCCAGTTTGTGTGGATGCTTTGTAATTTGCTACCCTTTTACAGATTAGTGCTACAAAATAACAGACAGTACACTGCATACAACTAACGGAGTTATATTTATGAGTCTTAACTAAAGGGTTAGTAACAAATAACAAAAAGAAAAGGGCCCATTCTAATTAAACAGTCAAATGTGCACAAGTTGAAACTCATCTTGAACTTCTCTGTCACTCACGCGGCTGGGCCCTCGGTCAACGTGAAAGCAAACACCACATTCCGAACATCGCTGGCAATCCATCTCGAACAAATGGGCCTCCCACTGGATCGTGTGCTATGACCGGTTCTCCCCAACATCTTCTCTCTCCGTTTCCCACCGAACACAAGCCTAAGACCAACCTTACTGTTCCTCACCAAGAAAACCTCCTGTTAATTGGATGGCAGACATTTCACATAGTCCCTTACCTTCAACAATAACCTAAACAGGCTGAAAGCAGAACAGACTGCTCTTACAGAGCTGCTGAATGAGATATCTACAGCACTAACAGTAAAGATGTGAATCAGGGTCTTACATTTCTTTTTTGGATGATGTTGAGCTTCCTGTGTTTGTTGGAGTTCTACCCATCCAGGGAGGTAGAGGAGATTCCATTACACAGCTGACTTGTGCCTTATGTCTGCGAGTTTCTGTGAGTCTGTTGGGGGGGGTCAAAAGCTCAACCTCTGTGAGTCCGAGTCCACTGGAGGTAGGAGTCTGAAGGTGGCCTTTCCTGCTGTTGGAAGGCTGTCTCTGTGTGTGTGTGGGTGGAAGGAAAGAACGAGGCTTATTTTGCTGTTGTGCTGAACATTGCCGGCATACAATGTTGGTGCCAGAGAGTGTGGTAACACTTGCAAGGCTGCCCCCAGCACATCCTTAATTTGCATTGGTCGTTAACACAAACGATGCATTTCACTGTATGCTTCCATGTACGTGTGATAAAAAAATCAATCTGATTCTGAATTGGAATTTGAGACTGTAGATGATGGAAAAGCTTTGATCAGCTGCCAGGACAGTCAGATGCCATTTTTTGTTGAAGATTTTAATGGAATTAAAGCTGCAGGAGACAGTTTCTGAAGTGGTTTGCTCAGGGTCTAGTAAACTTCAGAAAGATTGCCCTAACTAGAATCTCTCTCACCATCTACCTGGCTAGAACATTGGATAGGCTTACAATATGATTCTTCTGCATTCAGCAGACAGAGAGGCTTTTTGATCCATTTATCAATTGCTTGCCCATGAGATTTTTTGACTGTATCTGTCCCAATGTTCATTTTCCATTGCCTTGCCTCAGGTTGGAGGCCGGTGTCTAGTGGTGTGCCTCAGGGATCTGTACAGGGTCCAATGTTGTTTGTCATATACATTAATGATCTGGATAATGGGGTGGTAAATTGGATTAGTAAGCATGCAGATGATACTAAGGTAGGTGGCATTGTGGATAATGAAGTAGGTTTTCAAAACTTGCAGAGAGATTTAGGCCAGTTAGAAGAGTGGACTGAACGATGGCAGATGGAGTTTAATGCTGATAAGTGTGAAGTGCTACATTTTGGTAGGAATAATCCAAATAGGACATACATGGTAAATGGTAGGGCATTGAAGAATGCAGTAGAACGGAGTGATTTAGGAATAATGGTGCTTAGTTCCCTGAAGGTAGAATCTCATGTGGATAGCGTGTTGAAGAAAGCTTTTGGTATGTTGGCCTTTATAAATCAGAGCATTAAGTACAGGAGTTGGGATGTAATGTTAAAATTGTACAAGGCATTGGTAAGGCCGAATTTGGGGTATTGTGTACAGTTCTGGTCACAGAATTATAGGAAAGATGTCAACAAAATAGAGAGAGTACAGAGGAGATTTACTAGAATGTTACCTGGGTTTCAGCACCTAAGTTACAGGGAAAGATTGAACAAGTTAGGTCTTTATTCTTTGGAGCGTAGAAAGTTGAGGGGGGACTTGATAGAGGTATTTAAAATTATGAGGGGGATAGATAGAGTTGACGTGAATAGGTTTTTTTCCATTGAGAGTAGGGGAGATTCAAAGAAGAGACATGAGTTGAGAGTTAGGGGGCAAAAGTTTAAGGGTAACAGGAGGGGGAATTTCTTTACTCAGAGAGTGGTAGCTGTGTGGAACGAGCTTCCAGTAGAAGTGGTAGAGGCAAGTTCGATATTGTCATTTAAAGTAAAATTGGATAGGTATATGGACAGGAAAGGAATGGAGGCTTATGGGCTGAGTGTAGGTCAGTGGGATTAGGTGAGAGGAAACGTTTGGCACGGATTAGAAGGGCCGAGATGGCCTGTTTCCGTGCTGTAATTGTTATATGGTTATATGCCCATTAAGCAGCTACGGGGATGTGTCAAAGCAAATGGTACACAAAGTTGCTTAACTAGAGAGTGGTGAGAATGTAGAATTATCCCACAGGGTGAAGGTGATTAGTACAGAATCAGAATCAGGTTTTTCAGCTTCACTGACATGATGTACATTGTGTAATTTGTTGTTCTGTGGTTGTAGAACAGTGCAATACAGTGCCTACTGGCCTCCATCGGTCAGGTTTGACTATGGATATTACGTCCTAGTTGTTTAGCTATGCAAGCCAGGGCAGTACGACATGGAGAGCAAGCTTTTGTTTATGTAGAAAGCTCTTCCTCTCCACGTAGCTGATGAACTCAAGCGAACAGCAGAGAGCAATTAAGTTTGGCACCAGTGACATCATAGGAGTTGGCAGTCAGTGTTAAACTCAACGTAGGACTGTCCTAGGGACTAAAGCTCCAGAATTTTCCCTCGGGGTTATCCTCAGTCAGTGGGTGTAGTCGCAAGGCAGCAGAAATTTGAGATCAGAGTTTTCCTTCTCCTAGTTGAGCTGCCAACTACGTGTGACGGGCCCCATTTGCCCAAAGAAACTGGTTTAAAGGCGCCAATAACCCGCCTTTGCCTCTTCTCCTGCCAGTAGAAATAGTTCCACTGGGCTTAGTAGCTAAGCTACCTGTGAAGGTCAGGAGGTGGACTTGGTTGTCAGAGGCTATTTGAGGCCTATGCCATTGAGAGCATTTAATAGGTAATGGGAGCTTGTGCCCATTACTGCCCGTGGTTATAACAACCTTTAAGGAACAAATACATAAAAATTACTATAAATTATAATAGAAATAAACAAATAGTGTGAAAGAGAAATAGGAATAGTGAAGTAACATCCAATGGTTTATGGACCATTCAGAAGTTTGATGACAAAGGGGAAGAAGCTGTTCCTAAGGTTTATCCTCAGCATTATGTGCCATGTCCCATGACACAGGTGATCATGGTCTTTCCATGACCGTGATTGTTCTTGGCAAATTTTTTTACAGAGGTGGTTTGCCATTGCCATCTTCTGGGCAGTGTCTTTACAAGACGGGTGACCCCAGATGCTATCAATATTCTTTAGAGATGGTCTGTCTGGCGCCAATGGTGGCATAACCAGGGCTTGTGAGATGTACCCATGGCTTCACATGACCCTGATCTGGGGGCTAAGTAGGTGCTGCACCTTGTCCAAGGGTGACCTGCAGGCTAGCGGAGAGAAGGAGCACCTCATACCTCCTTTGGTACAGGCCTATCTCCACTCCACTTCTGTAAGATAACACATTGTAACACACAGCAGAGGGTGGAATGGAAGGTTATTCTGATGAAATGGGGGTAATGCATGTGGAGTATAAACACAATTTGTTGGGTTAATTACCAGTTTCTATGTGTAAATTCTGTATAATTCTCCATAAGAATAATTAAGGATTTGCAATTCAGAAGTATATCATTGGCTGTAAACGATTTTGGGACATTAGTTCAAGTCTTTCCTTATTTCTTCAAGTGAACTGATTATAATTAAAAGGTAGAGCATAAAATAATAAAATTGCCAATTGAAGTGGAGTTAGGTTAACTTTTTTTACAGTGACAGCTGTGTTAGGCTGACAGTTTTTTGGCGATCCTGTGAAGCTAACTCCCTGTCAGCACTGTTATACCCCCGGAAAGGTATTGCCCCTTTGACCTCGAGCTGAGTTCACAACAGGTTGGAGACAAATCTACTCAGGTAGCAGCCAAACTTGTTTTTTTTAAAATTTTATTAATCCCCTGCTTTCACATGGGCCAGCAGTGCCTCTGAAACACTATCCACTTGTCCGCAGGGCTCGCAGTAAAAGCAGCCAGGAAAAATCACAGACAAAGGCATGCTATCATTTTTGTTCCTGCCTCATAACTACGGCCAGTGACATGCTCCTCTGCTGCTCAAGATAATACTGCTCAAGAATAAAGCTCTTTACATTTTAATGTGACTGCATCCCAGTCATTTTTTATCCATCCTCCAACACCACCCCCCTCCAAATCTAACCTCATCATAACCTCTGTACCCTATACCGGCATTGACCCCTCCTCTCACCCAACACCACTCTTCATGCAGATGAACAGCTGACTGCACTTGAACGTGAATCAGACTAATGACATTCAGCTTTTCACTCTTCCCTTTTGCTGGAAAGGACCTTGATGCATGAGAGAGAGGTTGTTTGGAGGAGAGGGGAGGAGCTGGCTGTGTGGAGATGAGCTCATGAAGATTATAGATAGCGTACAAATAAGCCTTCATGATTGCCAGGTGATAAGGAAAAAAAAGTGTCCTGCACTCTCAGGCCCTTGGGGGTTGCTAAGTGTCCACACAATATTTGATCTGAGACGAAATCGCCTTTCATTGTAAGACTTAAGAAGAGCTATTGTCACCAGAAATATGGCAGAGAGATAAGGTGACCTTTCGGTTGTACTTATTTAAAAAGCTGTAAGAGGTCATGATTGCTACAATACTATCAGCTGCATTGTCAGGCTAGTTTTTACATTCTCCTGATGAAATATATTCAGTGATGATCATAATCTATGTCGGTATTGGGAGGGTCGTTTGCGAACAGTGTTGTCTGCATCAATTGCATAACCTTTCAGAATAATGTGGAGCTTCACAGGCGCGATTTTGGGCATCCCATGTGATCTGCTTTGTTCAGACACTGGCCAAGATATTAATCTGGCAAATCTTGCATAAAGAAGTTGCTCAGAAAATACAATGGCTTCTATCCCATAATGTAGTCATTAGGGCATTTTTACTGTTCACCTTGAAGCAGTGGAAGGGCTCATAGCAATGACTTCATTAAGCATGCCTTTTGTGCTATTTATGAAGAAGCTGTGCCTAATCAGTTCACTAGAGAGGGAAAAAGAAAGAAAGAGAGATAGATAGAGAGAGAGGGAGGGAGAGAGAGAGAGAGAGAGAGAAAGAGTGACAGATAAAGAGAGAGAGGGGGAAAGAGAGAGAGAAGACAGGGAGAAAAAGAGTGTGAGAGAAAGAGAGAGGCAAAGCAAAAGACTAAATGCTAGTGAAGTGCAGCAAATGCTGACAGATTCCTTCTTCTCCAGCCCCTTACCTTTCCCACCCACCTGGCTTCACCTATCATCTTCCAGCTGTCGTCCTTCCCCTCCCCCCCACCTTTTTATTCTGGCATCTTCTCCCTTCCATCCCTGTCCTGAAGAAGGGTCCTGGCCTGAAGCATTGACGATTCATTTCCATAGATGCTGCCTGACCTGCTGAGTTCCTCCAGCATGTTGTGTGTGTTGCTTTAGATTTCCAGCATCTGCGGACTTTCTTGTGTTCATGGCTAACAGATGTAAGATTGCATGAGCAAATCATAAACATGAGAAGGCCTGCACATGCTGGAAATCCAGAACAACACACACAAAATGCTGGAGGAACTCAGTAGGTCGGGCAGCATCTATGGAAATGAATAAACAGTAGATGTTTTGAGCTGAGATCCTTCATCAGGACTGATTGGATGAGAGTGTGTTCAAGCTACCTGTTCTGTCAGTCTCCATTAGCTCTGCCTCGTTGTCTGACACTTTAGAAGCGTGGACGTTTTCTTTAGGATTCAAAACAGTAGTGAAGGATGATTCAAAGTGGCATGGTAGGAAATAGAAACTTAGAAACATAGAAAATAGGTGCAGGGGTAGGCCCTTCAGCCCTTTGAGCCTGCACCGTCATTCAGTATGATCATCCAACTCAAAACCCTGTACCTGCTTTCTCTCTATACCCCCTGATCCCTTTAGCAACAAGGCCCATTTCTAACTTCATATCTAATGGTTAGAGTTACACTTTACAACATCAGTGATTGGGAGATCAGGGTTCAATTCCCACCATTCTCTGTAGGGAGTTTGTATGCTCTCCTGGTGACCGCATGGGCTTCCCCCGGGTACCAAAGACATACTGGTTAGGGTTAGTGAGTTGTGGGCATGCTATGTTGGCACTGGAAGCATTGTGACGCTAGTGGCTGTCCCCATCCGGCACAACACGCGTCGGTCACTGACGCAGACAATGCATTTCACTGTATATTTTGATGTTTCGATGTACATGTGACAAATAAAGCTAATCTCTTTCATCTCTAATACCCCCTACACTTGTCTGAAGGAAGGAAAGTGTCATAGTGCCATATGCATGCAGTCACTTCTCAAAGGATTGTTTTCTGTGACTAACTGCTGACTAATGTAGCAAAAGCATTCTGAGGTGGCCAAGTTCCAGAAAGGAAGCAAGGATTATGGTTGATTTTGTAAGTGTTTCCTGCAGAAAGTAGGTTAAATCACTAATGATTTCTGATATCTCTGTGAGTGGAGGAGGAGCAAACTGAGACATGATTCAAGAAACTTCACAGATTCGAGTCTTGCTTGAACTGAAGGTAACAGGTGTGGAGATAACATATAGAGGGGCTCCACGAGGCACCAGGAGGTTTGGTTCAATTGAGAGAATACACTATGGAGCAAATAAAAGCCACAATGACCACTGCATTTCCAATCAGGTAACCTGTTTGTAGAGTAGAGACTGGAGGAAGGGTTTAAACTGTGTACCGAGCTGGCAATGGGAAATAAAGCAGAGCTGGTAGAGTCATAAAGTCATAGAAAAGCACAGCACAGAAACAGGCCCTTCAGCCCATCTAGTCCATGCCAAACTGTTTAAACTGCCTATTCCCATCGATTTGCACCGGGACCATAGCCCTCCATATCCCTACCATCCATGTAACTATCCAAGCTTCTCTTAAACTTTGAAACCAGTTCGCATGCATCACTTGTGCTGGGAGCTCGATTCACACTCTCACGACCCTCTGCGAGAAGAAGTTTCCCCCTAGGTTTGCCTTAAACTTTTCACCTTTTACCCTTAACCCACGAACCCTGATTGTATTCCTACTCAACCCGATGGAAAAAGCCTGTTGCAGTTACCCTATCTATACCACTTATAATTTTGTTTACTTTTATAAAATCTCTTCTCAATCTTCTATGTTCTGAGGAATAAAGTCCTAACTTATTCAGTCTTTCCTTATAACCCAGTCCCGGCAACATTCTTGTAAGATTTCCCTGTACTCTTTCAACCTTATTCATATCTTTCCTGTTGGTAGGTGTCCAAAACGGCACATAATATTAAGATGTCGCTTAATCATATTAGTTAAAAGGGGAGAAAATATTACTATACTTTAAAACCTTCAAATGAAATCCTGCAAGAAAAATTGCTTTTCCATATACTTGTAAATGAAACACCGAAGCAAGGGGCTTTTTTATGTTAGAAGACATTGCTGTTTAAACGATCGATGTTTTGGGCTGAGACACTTCTTCAGGATTGCAAAGGAAAGGGAAATTTGTTTACTGGAAGGAGAAATCATCAGGTTGAAGGCTTCCCAGATGGAGGTTTGCTCCTCCACCTTGCCCAAGAGGAGGCTATGGACCTACATGTTGGGATGGGAATGGGAATTAAAATGTTTGGCCACAGGGAGGTTTCGTGTTTTGGCGGATGAACCAGAGGTGCTCAACAAAGCAGTTTATGACAGGTCTCTCCATTGTAGAGGAGGCTGCATCAGAGCACTGGACACAATAGACGACCCCAGCAGATTCAGAAGTGAAGTGTTGCCTCACCTGGAAGGACTGCCTGGGGCCCTGAATGGAGATGAGGGAGGAGGTTTATGGGCAGGTGAAACACTTAGGCTGCCTGCAGGATGTACAGGGAGCCTTTTGTTTTGGCTGCTGGAGGTGGCAGTGGATGGGTGGGCAAATGTATTGACGGTGTATCACCTGTGTTTGACTGATGGCCGGAGGTGTCTGTGAGAAACTCTAATGTCACCCATTCTCCTGGCTCTAGGACTGAATGAATAACCCCATCTAATTAAACAGAGGGAAACCCTGAACTATAAGAGGGAGAAATAATCAGAGAATGAACATTCCTGGATGGATTAAGGGGAATAATGATCATGAGTTAATTAGCACTGTAGTTGTCAATTTGTCATGTTCTGTCCTCCTTCCTCCATCCCCCACCAATCTAACCTCATCATAACATCAGCACTCTGTCTTAACACCAAGCCCTCATCCCATCCAACACCACTCTTAATGTGACCAGTAGTGTGCCATGGGGATTGGTGCTGGATCCTCTGTTGATTGTTCATGAAGGAATAAAATGTCAGTGGCATGATTTGTAAGTTCCCAAATGACATCAAGGTTGATGGTGTGGTGGACAGTGAAGATGATGATATCAATTGCGAAAGCTGGTAAGGTAGATGGAACTTAGGGAATTACAAAGTGATGCACTTAGGGAGTTTATTTATTGAGATATAGCGTGGAACAGGCCAGTTCAGCCCTTTGAGCTGTGCCACCCAGCGATCCCCCCCCAGTTAAACCCTAGCCTAAACGCAGGGCAATTTACAATGGTCTGTCAATCTACCAACTGGTATGTCTTTGAACTGTGGAGGAAACCAGATCACTGGGAGGAAACCCAAGCAGTCACAGGGAGAATGTACAATTATCTTAAAGGAAGTGGAAGGAAGTGAACTCAGGTTGCCTGGAGCATTGTACTAACCACTATGCTACTGTGCCACTCCTTAAATGAGGGCAGAATATACACAGTGTGTGGCAAGACCCCAGGGAGTACTTATCTGCAGAGAGAACTTGAGGTACAAGTACACTGTTTCCTCAGAGAGGCAACACTAGTAGACAAAGTGGTGAAGACAATGGCTTTCTCACCATCGGTTGGAGCGCTAGAGTTGGGACAGCATGCCTCTCTCCCTCTTGCTTACCTGCAGGAGTCTTGGGATCCATGTTGGCAGCATGATGGGCAAGGCCGTGGACTCATTCTGGAGGACTTTGAGGTTCATGTTTCAAACGTATTCAGAAAGGCTTTCATCTTTTGAGTTCCTTTTCTAATATCTAAATCTCTCAGTTTTTACCAATTGTTGAGGGCTCAAGTGATTTTGTAAAATTGAAACAATTTCATTGAAAGTTTTGCTTGCTGGCTTTGCAGGGGTTACTAAGTTGCATAGGAGACAATACGTTCTTGGGCCCATTAAGCTAAGAAGCGTAGGGCTTTCTTTTGCTCCTCCACGTTGTTCGTGCTACAATACAGTTCAACTGTGGTGAACTATGTGCCTGTCGGGACACGCCCCTGCTGACTGCTCCTGTGGCTCCTCCCACAGGCCCCTGTATAAAGGAGACCTGCAGCCTGAAGATCGGCCTCAGTCTCCAGGACCTTGTATGATAGACACTCACTCCTGGTTCCTTCTTCCAGTCAATAAAAGCCGATATCTCGCCTACGTCTCAGTGTGAGTTATTGATGGTGCATCAATTTTATTGACTGGAAGTTTTAAAACATGGAACCCGTTTTGCGTCCGGACCGGTTGGATTTGGACCCTCAAGACCCTGACGCAGCTCTCGCTTTTGAACACTGGCTTGCATGCTTCCAATCGTACTTGGCGGAGCTTCGTGCGACTGAACCCGCCGTTATGCACAGAATCCTACTCTCGAGGGTCTCCTCCAAAGTTTACTCCTTTATCCGGGACCTGCCGACCTACGAAGGGGCACTGGACGCCCTCAAACGACAGTACCTGCGGCCGGTGAACACCGTCTACGCAAGACATCGCTTAGCTACCCGGCAACAGCGGCCTGGCGAATCGTGCGCTGAGTTTCTCCGAGCACTACAGACACTCGTCCGAGCTTGTGACTGCAAGACGCTCACGGCAGAACAGCATGCGGAGCTGCTGGTGCGAGACGCCTTTGTGACGGGACTGAGGTCAGTGTACATGCGCCAGCGGCTGCTGGAGAACTCGGATCTTACCTTAAGCTCGGCGATAGAGAAGGCCAACGCTCTAGAAGCTGCGCGGCATAACGCCGACGCTGTCCAGTCGCGCGATTCCCCGCCGGTTTCGTGGACGCCTCAGACCCCGCCACCGCCGGCTCCCGGGAGCGAATTCGCCAACGCCGCCGCCAGTCGCCATTCCACGAGCTCCCCGACCCAGACCACGGCTGTGGCCCGTAAGAAACTCGTGCTTTGTTATTTCTGTGGCCAAAAGAAACATCCTCGACAACGCTGTCCAGCGCGAGAAGCGACCTGCTCCAGCTGCGGAAAGCGGGGCCACTTCGCCAAGGTCTGTAAGTCTCAACCTCGAGCGGAGTGCAGCGCTGCGGGTGAAACGTGGGGGCCGCCATCTTGCATGCCGGGATGTGGGCGGCCATCTTTGTCGACGTCAGCACGCCCCGCCCCCGACCCTCCGATGCTGACCGGGTACCCCGACGGCGATCCAACTCTGGCCACTGTGACTCTCGACCAAAGCGCCCCACACCAGCTTGCAAGGTCCATGATGGACATCCAGGTGGAGGGGCATTGGACTGGATGCCTGTTTGACACGGGCAGCACTGGGAGTTTTATTCACCCGGACACAGTGCAACGCTGCGGACTTGCAACGAGGCCGGTCAGTCGGAGGTTCCATTTGGCCTCTGGGTCGCAGTCCGCAGACATCCGGGCGGGTTGTGTAGCGACTTTGGTGGTGCAAGGCACAGAATATCGGGACTTTGAACTGCTGGTCATGCCTAATCTGTGTGCACCTGTGCTATTGGGGCTGGACTTCCAGAGCCATCTCGAAAGTGTGACTATGGTATACGACGGGCCCCTCCCACCACTCACTGTCAAGAATCCTCAGTTTTGTGGGACTTCTTCACATACCCCGCTACTGACCACACACACACACGGACACACACATCCCATCCAGAACCAGGCCAACAGCTGCGCTACCGACACTTGCAGCCTCTCCACTCTCAAGATCCCTCCCCCACCGCTGTTCGCCAACCTGACCCCCGACTGTAAACCTGTGGCAACCAAAAGCAGGAGGTACAGCGCGGGGGACCGGGCCTTCATTCAGTCGGAGGTGCAGCGGCTGCTCAGGGAGGGGATCATTGAGCCGAGCACAAGCCCTTGGAGGGCCCAGGTGGTTGTTGTTCGGACTGGGCAGAAAAATAGGATGGTGGTGGACTATAGTCAAACCATCAATAGGTTTACGCAGCTTGACGCATACCCCCTACCCCGCATCGCGGATATGGTCAACCAGATTGCTCAGTATAAGGTGTACTCGACAATAGATCTGAAATCCGCTTATCACCAGCTCCCCATCTGCCCAGAGGACCGCCCCTACACCGCCTTCGAGGCGGGCGGTCGGCTCTATCACTTCCTGCGCGTCCCTTTCGGTGTCACGAATGGTGTCTCTGTCTTCCAGAGGGAAATGGACCGGATGGTGGACCAGTACCAACTGCAGGCCACATTTCCCTATCTGGATAACATCACCATCTGTGGTCATGACAGGCCAGATCACGACGCCAACCTCCAACGGTTTCTCCAAGTGGCCGCAGCTCTGAACCTTACTTATAACAGGGACAAGTGTGTTTTTGGTACCACCCGCCTTGCTATACTTGGGTATGTCGTGGAAAACGGGGTTATTGGGCCTGATCCCGAACGTATGCGCCCCCTGTTAGAGCTCCCTCTTCCCACCACTCTCAAGGCCCTCAGACGGTGCCTGGGGTTTTTTTCCTATTACGCCCAATGGGTCCCCCATTACGCAGACAAGGCTCGCCCCCTGGTCAAGTCTACCTCGTTTCCCCTCTCTGCTGAGGCCTGCGCGGCCTTCAACTGCATTAAAGCGGACATTGCCAAAGCTACGATGCATGCAGTGGACGAGACCGCTCCCTTCCAAGTGGAGTGTGATGCCTCCGATTTCGCTCTGGCTGCTACCCTTAATCAGGAAGGCAGACCAGTAGCATTCTTTTCTCGCACCCTCCAAGGCTCTGAAATTCGGCACTCCGCGGTGGAGAAAGAAGCCCAGGCCATAGTGGAGGCTGTTAGGCACTGGAGGCACTATCTTGCTGGCAAAAGATTCACTGTGCTGACCGACCAGCGCTCGGTTGCGTTCCTGTTCAGCAACCAACAGCGGGGCAAGATCAAAAATGATAAGATTTTGCGGTGGAGGATAGAACTCTCCACCTACACCTATGATATCCTGTACCGGCCTGGCAGACTCAATGAGCCCCCTGATGCCCTATCCCGGGGAACATGTGCTAGCACACAGCTTGACCAGCTGTACGCCCTTCATGCACAACTTTGCCATCCGGGGGTCACCCGATTTTACCATTTTGTGAAAGCTCGGAACCTGCCGTACTCCCTGGAGGACATCAGGACGATGACCAGGGACTGCCAAATTTGTGCCGAGTGCAAACCGCACTTCTACTGTCCTGACACGGCACAACTTGTCAAGGCCACCCGCCCTTTTGAACGCCTGAGTGTTGACTTTAAGGGCCCCCTTCCCTCCACTGACCGCAATGTCTATTTTCTCAGTGTTATTGACGAGTTCTCACGGTTCCCCTTTGCCATCCTCTGCCCCGACACCACTGCCACGTCCGTCATAAAAGCCCTGCGCCAGCTCTTCACTCTGTTCGGGTATCCCTGCTATATCCACAGTGATAGAGGGTCCTCCTTTATGAGTGAGGAGCTGCGCCAGTACTTGCTAGCTAGGGGCATTGCTACCAGTCGGACCACGAGTTATAATCCCCGGGGTAATGGCCAGGTAGAGCGGGAGAATGCCACAGTGTGGAAGGCCACACTTTTAGCCCTTAAGTCCAAAGGGTTGCCAGTCTCTCGATGGCAGGAGGTCCTCCCTGAGGCACTGCACTCTATCCGCTCTCTGTTATGTACGTCCACCAATGCCACCCCTCACGAACGCCTATTCTCTTTTCCCAGGAAGTCTGTCACTGGGACCACCCTACCAGTTTGGCTGACGTCCCCGGGGCCAGTGCTGCTCCGGAAACATGTGAGGAGCAATAAATACTCCCCGCTGGTGGAGAGGGTTCACCTTCTCCATGCGAACCCCCAGTATGCTTACGTGGTCTTACCTGATGGGCGGGAGGACATGGTCTCCATCCGCGACCTGGCACCCGCAGGTGCAGCAGACCACTACCCTGAAGGCTCTCCGGTAACTGTGAACCCTGCACCAGAGGTGACACCGTACTCACCAGGCCCTACACAGACTCCTCACGACACTTGTATACCGGGCGTTTCGTACGCATTTATACCAGGCGCCTCGCACATGCATGAGGGATCACCGGCGCCTAGTGGGCAAGAACACGCGCAACCCCCGTCCCCTGTGCAATCGCCAATGTTGCCGGCACCTATGCGGTCACAGCCGGTGCTACGTAGATCGCAGTGACAGATTCGACCGCCTGATCGGCTTGACTTGTAAGAACCTTCGCTACATGAGGACTTTTTCAAACGAAGGGGGGGTGAATGTGGTGAACTATGTGCCTGTCGGGACACGCCCCTGCTGACTGCTCCTGTGGCTCCTCCCACAGGCCCCTGTATAAAGGAGACCTGCGGCCTAAAGATCGGCCTCAGTCTCCAGGACCTTGTATGATAGACACTCACTCCTGGTTCCTTCTTCCAGTCAATAAAAGCCGATATCTCGCCTACGTCTCAGTGTGAGTTATTGATGGTGCATCATCAACCCTCTCGATATATGACTCCCAGCCTTCATTAGTGCTGTCAAATTGGTCAACTTCCCTGATTGAAGCCATCACCACGTTTTTTTCCACTTTAAATTCAGCACGTCTTTCACTGTTACTCATGCATCCTTCGGCTTTCTCGTGCTGTTTAACTCTGGCTGTCTCATCCTGTAGCTGTTGGTGCATTTTGTGATATTCAGGTTCATACTTGTGATATTCAGGTTCATACTTGTAGCAAATTTGTTGCATCTGTGCACAGCCTCATATCAATTAAATAAAAGCATGCACGCGGGTTCTCTCACACCGCAGTGAGAGCGAGCAAGCACAATGCACATGTGCAGACGGCGGTTTGATATGTAGTGCTGCTGAGGGGGTCATTGCTGTGAAAGAAACAGATCCACACATTACAGTTCTGGGTAATTTTATTTTCAGAAGTGGTTTGCCATTGCCTTCTTCTGGGCAGTGTCCTGACAAGATGGGTGACCCCAGCCATTATCAATCCTCTACAGAGGCTGTCTGCTTGGCATCAGTGGTCACAAAACCAGGACTTGAGATGTGCACCAGCTGCTTATATGACCTTCCACCACCTGCTTCCATGGCTTCACGTGACCCCAGTCGGTGGGGGGGGGGGGCATGGTGGAAAGGGCTAAGCACATTGACCAAGGGTGACCTGCAGGCAAAATGGTGGGAAGGACCACCTTACACCTCCATTGGTAGAGAGGCATCTCCGCCCTGCCACCTAGCCAGGAACACGAAATAGCTACAAGAGGCACCTGGACAGGCATTTAATTGAATAAAACATAGACGGGAGATGGAATCAATGCAGGTAAGAGGGATTGGTGTAGATAAGGATGACGATTGGCATTGATGCAGTGGGTCAAGGACTGTGTTTTTATGCTTTATTGGTATGTTGGTTTTGTATACAAATAACTAGTCACCAATTAACAAGCTAAATGCCGAGAGTTTACATATGGGTTAAACTGCATCAGTGCAAAGAGGAACAGCGTTAATGCTTCAGATCTGAAACGTTAACTGTTTTGCATTCCATAAATGCTGCCTATACTGCTCTGAGTTTCCTGAATTTTCTGAATTTTCTGTCTATACTTTGGCCTTTGGCTTAATGACATTGGTTGAAGAATTAAAATCTGGGTCTGAAGTTCACTTTTTCTTCCTAAAGATAATACTATGACACACACACACACACACACACACACACACACACACACACACACACACACACACACACACACACATATATATATATATAAATGCAGGAGGGAAAAGGAAACCTGGTCCATCAGCACTAACAGTGTCTCACACCCACAGGACAGGCAGAAGGAGTACCACTCTAGATTTTGTTCTCACATGCTGTGGCACCATGGTTACCTAGTGGTTAGAGCAATGTCAAGGCCGTTGGCGTTCAGAGTTCAAATGTGGCTATTACGTTTTGTATCTCTAAAACACAGAAATAATTGAAAGAAAAAACAAGGAGCCATGAGATGTATGTCTTAGTTTCATTTTTTAATTTATGTCAGGCATGCATATATGAAGTAGTTGCATGATGACGTATGCTGTTTATGTACTTTTACCTATAACCCGCAATTAATTATTTAAACCTATTAGAATGCTTAATTAAGCAATATATTTACAATATTACTCGTATTAGATGCACAATTTTGGCTTTTGTATATTCCTTCATGTGTGCACATGGCTTTCAACCAGTTTCCTCCCACAGTCCCAAGACATTCCAGTTAAGAAATTAATTGGTCATTGTAAATTACTCTTAGGTTAAGATTAATTGGCGGATAGCTGGGCGGCATGACTCAATGGGTCAGGAGGGCGCGTTCTGCTCTGTATCTCTAAAATAAATAAAATAAAGTCTCTAGGTTTAGACTTAAACCTACAATTCTGATGCAGAGTGGATAATTCTATCAAGAGTCACGATGGAGACCTAGAAGGTGTTAATGCATAGAAACAGGCCAGTTAGCCCTTTTTCTCCATGCTAGCTTCATTCGAATGGCTTTCCAATTTCCCTGTCAAAGTCTATCAGCATTACCTTCTATTCACTTCACATTTACATATGTTTGTCCAGTTTCCCTGTTACATATGGCTGACTATTTCCTTCAGCCATAGCCCATGGTAGCAAGTTCTATTCTTTCTGTACTCTTTTGGTATAGAGCACCCCTGCATTACCTTTGATGCATTTATTCATTGACAGGATGTGGACGTTACGGAAAGAATGAGCATTTTATCTGTAATTGCTCCTTGACTTGAGGGTTTACCATTACAGATAAATGAATCACATTGGCGACTCAGGAGTCATACGTAGGCCAGCCAGCCAGGGATAACAACAGCAGATTTCTTTCCCTGGAGGGTTTTAATGAAACAGCATCTTTTTTTAAACAAACAATTCAGTAATTTTATCCTTATCATTAATAGCAGAGTATCACATCCGTGGGGTTGGGATAGGAAAGGTTCAATGGGCTATGAGCCAAATGCAGGCAGGTGGGTCTTGCTTGCTAGGCCACATAGTTACAATGGACAGGTTGGGCTGTAGGGCCTGCTTTTTTTTTTGTTGTATGACTCCATATAACACAGGCTTTTTCATTCCAGATTTACTTAATCTCTTAAATTTATATTCATGGTAGGATTTGAACTCACATTTCTGAGTCTCTGTCCAAAATACTAGCTAACCAAGATAGTTCGTTTGAATTTTCACATGTTGCTAAAGAGAAGATATTCAATACTGTACATGTTTCTATTTTGTAGCTGATCTATTCTGAGCAGATTTTTTCTAAGAAACTGTAGGTGAGGGAACTAGTAAGATTATATTAGATAGCAGACCTCTTCATCATGTTGGAAGATGAGCACAACGGGAACATTCTGGCTCAGTAGGGAAAAGCATGAGGTGTTGTTCAAGAGCTAGACTATCAGGGCAAAGGGCATTTAATTAGCAAAATATCATCTTCTGTCCCTTTAGAAAGAAAATGTTCTTGATAATATGTCTCTATTTCCCCTTTTTTAAAGCTAGGCGACTAAGTGGTGACAAAAATGATTTGAGAATGTTCTCTGATTTTAGAAGATTTTTCTTATTACACTTCATAATAATATGAGAAAGTGGCAAAGTATCTTAATTTGTGAGGCTGACCATCCACAGCAATTGAAAAAAAGAAGGGAAAATTGGATTTTATTTCGAGTCGAACATTATTCTTCCACCATTTATTCTTGTTAATTGCATGACAAAGCACATTAAAAGACATTCTGAAATTAATGCATTAAATATTTTTGGATCAAATCATCCTATATTCCCACCAGCCTTCAATGGAGTGATGCTGACAAAAAATGATTTGTATTTGTGCACCCTGCATTAATCAAAGTAAGGGGTACACAAGTATTAGTTAAAATATTCAAGAGATAGAATATTGCTTGTGTCATAGAATCACTAATCCAGAGGAAGCTGGCCTTCAGCCCAACGAGTCTCCACTGGTCCCTGGAAGAACTGCTCATCAGTTGAACACCCTGCTCATTCCACATATCCCTGCAATTTATTTCCTTTCTAGTGTCTACCTACTTTCCCTTTGAAGGAACTGACTACTTTGGTAGTAGAAGTGTGATCACTCAAATTGAGTATGATGTTCTCTTATTGGTAGGTCCTCAGGTGGTGTAGAAGCCAATCATGGATTCAAAAACAGTACTTTGGACCACCTAATCAACCTAGATCATCACTATTCTCTGAATGAAACACTATTCCTCACATCCTCTTTGTATCATTCTCCGTAAATTTAAAGCTGTGAATATTAACTTTAAGCTATCTACTGTTGGAAAACAACCTGCAGAGAGTTGTAATCTCAGTCAGCTCCATCATGGGCTCTAGCCTCTGTAGTATCCAGGACATCTTCAAGGAACGAAGGTTCAAAAAGGCGGCATCCATCATTAAGGACCCCAATCACCCAGGTTATGCCTTGTTATGCCTCCTTGATGGAGGTACAGGAGCCTGAAGGCACACACTCAATGATTCAGAAACAGTTTCTTCCATTCTGCCATCTGTTTTCTGAATGGACACTGAACCCAAGAACACTACCTCACTACTCTTTTTCTATTTTTGCACTATTGCAACTATAGTACATTATATATATATTTAAAATATATATTCCATTATTATGTAATGCATTGTACAGCTGCCACAAGATCAGCAACTTTCACAACATATACCAGTGATATTAAATTTGATTGTGATTCTGATTTGGACAGAAGGGACTGCAGATGTTGGAATCTGGAGCAATAAATAATCTGTGGGATGAACTCAGTAAGTCAGCTAGCATCTTTTAGAAGAAAGGAACTATTTGACATTTTTGGTTGAAACCCTGCATCAGGAACTCCACTCGTTAATGAAGTAGAGATGCTGCCATGCCTTCTTCATAATTACATCAATGTGTTGGGCCCAGGATAGATCCTCTGAGATGTTGGTGCTCAGGAACTTGAAGCTACTCACCCTTTCCACTACTGACCACACTGGCGTGTGTTCGCTCAACTTCCTCTTTCTGAAGTTCACAATCAATTCCCAGATGAGTGCAAGGTTGTTGTAAAGCCAGTCAATCAGCCATTCTACCTCACTCCAGTAAGCCTCACCATCGCCATCTGGGATTCTGCCAACAACAGAGGTGTCCATGGCAAGTTTATAGATGGCATTTGAGCTGTGCCTAGCCAGGCAGTTATTAGCTCAGAGAAGCGTTTCCCAACCAGGAGTCCATAGATCCCTCAGTTAATGGTAAGGGTCCATGACCTAAGAAAGGTTGGGAATCCCTGGTCTAGAGAGAGTAGAGCAGTAGGCTGAGCATGCATCCTCGAGGTGTGCCTGTGTTGATCGTCAGCAAGGAGGAGATGTTACTTCTGATCCACGTGGACTGTGGCCTCCCAATTAGGTAGTCAAAGATCCAGTTGCAGAGGGAGAGGTACAGAGGCCTAAGTTTTGGAGCTTGTTGATTAGTACTGAGGGGATGAAGGTGTTGAATGCTGAGCTTTAATTCATGAACAGCAGTTTGATGAAGGTATTGCACTTGTCAAGGAAATCCTCCCCTGAGTGGAGAAAAAGTGAGATTGTGTCTGCTGTAGACCTATTATTTTGGTGCAGCTTGTCTCGGTCTTTGCTTAGTTAGGAGCTAATTTGAGCCGTGACCAGCCTCTCAAACACTTCATGACGTAGAATCATAGAGTCAGAGAAAAGTACAGCACAGAAACAGGCCCTTTGACCCATCTAGTCCATGCTGAACCATTTAAACTGCCCACTCCTATTGACCTGCACCAGGACTGTAGCCCTCCATACCCCAACTATCCACATAACCATCCAAACTTCTCTTAGACATTGAAATTGAGCTCATATGCACCACTTGTGTTGGTAGTTCATCCACAATCTCACAGCCCTCCGAGTGAAGAAGTTTCCTCTCATGTTCCCCTTAAACTTTTCACCCTTCACCTTTAACCCATGACCTCTGGTTGTAGTCCCAGCCAACCTCAGTGGAAAAAACCTGCTTGCATTTACCCTCAATATCTCCTCTTGATCTTCTGTTTTGCAAGGAATAAAGTCCCAACCTATTCATTCTTTTTTTTTAATAACTCAGGTCCTCTAGACCCAGCAACATCCTTGTAAATTTTCTCTGTACTCGTTGAACCATATTTACATCTTTCCTGTAGGTAGGTGTCCAAAACTGCACTCAGTACTCCAAATTAGGCCTCACCAATGTTTTTTTCCACTTCAGCATAATACGTGAGTTCAGGCAGGTGATAGTCGATGAGGCAGCTCATTTTTCTTTTGATGGACACTTGTATGATTGACGCTCTTTTCAACCAGGTTTGAACCTCTGACTGGAGTGGAGTGGGCAGAAGACCAGGTTGCATAGCCTAAATGAGATGAAGGGTTTGTTTTCATGCTGTAGTACTTTATGACTTCATTAAAAAATAGTCACATCCTATTCATTTTTCTTGCCGAGCTATGGTCTTGTCATTGTAAATCTTTTCAGAACTTTCTGCAGTGCAACCATATCCTTTTAATACAGAAACTAGGGCTGTTCACAGTCTTGCTTAACCATAAATACATACAGTTTCAATATAACCTTTACAGTTTTGATTTCTGTCCCTCTAGGAATTCAAGCAAGGGGCCAAGTTTTACTGTATAAATATCTGACTTCAGATGCAATCTTAAATCTATTGTTTCTATTGAAATGCTGGCAGTTCAAACATTATTATTGTGCTGTCCTGGTCCAAAATATCAAGATGATTAACTTAACTAAGAGGCAATAGTGGCATAACCAACAGCAATATGATTACATTGCCAGAAAGACAAGCCCAAATATTGTGTTAGTTTTGGCTTCTCTCAAGTTTTGACTTTCAAATCCTTTTTTTTGCTGAATCAAGCATGGTCATTGTATTATTTTGCATGTGCTTTTTAAAAATAATTTCTGGTCACTTAAATCTCTCCCAGAATTTGGAAATTGAATAGTTTCATATTTGAGAAAGGTGGAAACTATAACTCACTTTGTTCTGAGACAGTGTGGCTGAGAATGCTTCCTCGGATTGTAGGACAGGGAAGTCTTAAATTTGCAAACTGTGGCATTTTATTTCTGGCCTTACACTGGAATAAGTATAGAGAGAGGCCTCCTGTTTTTTAGCAGCACACACAAAATGCTGGAGGAAGTCCAGCGTTCTGGCTGCCGGCTGGAGGAGTGGGCTTGGGTGCAACGGTAGTGAACGCTCTTATAGCTGGGGACGTTCTGGAGTTTGGAGTTCAATTCCTGCACTGTCTGTACGGAGTTGGTACATTCTCTTCATGAGCCATGTGGGTAGCTGGGCAGTGCAGCTCTTTGTGCCAGGAGGGCCTGTCTCATACTGTGTCTCGAAATAAATTCAGCAGATCAAGCAGCATCTATGGAGGAAAATGAACAATCGATGCTCTGGACTAAGACCCTTCATTAGGATTGGAAAGGAAGAGGCAGAAGCCAGAATAAAGTGGTGGTTGTGGTGGTGATGGGGACGGTGGGGGGGGGGGGGGTGGGGAGGGACAAAATATAAGCTGGCAGTTGATAGGTAAGACCAGATGAAGGGGAGAAGGTGGGTGGCTTAGGGAGAGGGAGATGATGTCAGAAACTGGGAGGTGATTGGTGTTGCAGTGGAGTGTTAGCTAAAAGCTTACTGATTAAGCCTCAGGAATGAATATCCACCCTTCTAACTTAATGGGGTTTCAGTTGTTTGTAGGGACTGGAGGAAAATGACATTCTGAGAACCATTGAAATTTATACTGTAGTTGAGAAAAAAAATCTCTTCAGTCCTGTTGAGAAGCTTTTTTTTAGTGTCATTCTCACTTCCTGGTTCACCCTCTAAGGTCTGGTAAGTTAAAAAAGGTAATTCTATCATAGACTCAGAATTGGAATTGGTTTATTTTTGACACGTACTGGGATACCGTGTGAAGGTGTGGAGATACGTCTCTACCAAAGGAGACGAAAGGCACACCTTCTCTCTGCTAGCCTGTAGGTCACCCTTGGGTAAGATGTAGCACCTGCTTAGCCCCCTGATCCCGGTCACGTGAAGCCATGGGGGCAGGTGGTGGATGGTCGTATGAGCAGATGGTGCAGATCACAAGTCGTGGTTATGCAATTATTTGACGCCAGGCAAACAATCTCTGAAGAGTATTGATAATGGCTGGAGTCACCTGTCCTGTAAAGACACTGCGCAGAAGAAGCCAATGACCAACCACTTCAGTAGAAAAATTTGCCAAAAACAATTATCGCCCACATCATACGTCACGGCAAGTAATGAATGAATGAACGTACTGAGATACAATTGAAAATACAATTGAGATACAATGAAAAGCTTGCAGGTCATCCATACATATCACATAATACAAAGGAACTGCAATAACAGAATGGATAATTTAGTGTTACAGTTACAGAGAAAGTACCATGCAGCTAGACGATAAAGTGCAAGGGTTTTAACAGGGGAGATTGTGAGGTCAAGAGTCCATCTTGCTGTACAAGAGGTTTGTTCATTAGTCTTTCTAGTAAGTAGCTGTCCTTGAGCCTGATGGTATATGGCTTCAGACTTTTGTATCCTCTGCCCAATGGGAGAGGGGAGAACAGAGAAGGCAACACATGCAAAATGGCTGGACAAACTCAGCGGGCCAGGCGGCATCTATGGAAAAGAGTAAACAGCTGCTGTTTTGGGCCAAGACCTTTTATCAAGAAGAAAAAAAGATGAGTCATCAGGATGAGAAGGTGAGGAAGAAATACAAGGTAGTAGATGATCGGGGAAGTCAGGAGAGGGGGAGGGGTGAAGTAAAGAGTTAGGAAGTCTGTTAGTGAAAGAGATAAAGGGCTGGAGAAGGGGGAATCTGATAGGAGAGGACAAAAGGCCACGGAAGAAATGAAAGGGGGAGGAGCTCAAGAGGAAGGTGATGGGCAGGTAAGGAGATAAGGTAAGAGAGGGAAATAGGAATGAGGAAAGGTGAAGGAAAGGAGGGGGGCATTACCAGAAGTTCAAGAAATTGATGTTCATGCCATCAGATCAGGGGCTACCCAAGCAGAATATAAGGTGTTGCTCCTCTAACCTGAGTGTGGTCTTTTTGCAGCAGTAGGGGAGGCCATGGACTGACATGTTGGAATGAGAATGGGAACTGGTATTAAAATGGGTGGCCACAAGGAGATCCCATATTTTCTGGCTGACGGAGCATAGGTGCTTGGCAAAGCGGTCTCCCAATCTATGTCAGAGACTGTAGAACAGAGAACGTCCAGAGTGGGAGGGGTCTTTGACTTTGCTGGCTGCTTTTCCGAGGTAGCAAGAATTGTGGACAGACTAAACTAAAAAGTGCAAAAAACAAGCACTTAGGCCCAACTTGTCTGTTCCAACCAAGTTACCTGCAGTAACTCATCTTGTTCTACTTTGTATTTGCCTTTGTTTGGGCTACATCCCTCTGAATCTGTCTATCCGAGTACCTGTGCAAATGTCTTATCTGTGTCCCAGTTGTGCCCACCTGTACCACTTCTTCTAGCAGCTCATTCCATATATGGACCACCCACTGTGTGTACATCTCTACAGTGAAGGTTAAGAGGAAGTGTAGCACAGGTGTGCAAAATTATGAAGAGCGTTGCTAGAGTAAATAAAGATGGCAGGAGGATATACGCTCAATGGCCACTTTATTAGGAACTTCTGTGCACCTGCTTCTTAATGCAAATATCTAATCAACCAATCATGTGGCATCTTTTCATGCATAAAAGCATATACATATGTTCAAGATGTTCAGTTGTTGTTCAGACTGAACATCAGAGTTAGAAACAAGTGTGATCTAAATGACTTTGACCATGGAATAAGTGTTGGTGCCAGATGGGGTGGTTTGAATATCTCAGAAGCTGCTGATCCCCTGGGATTTTCATGCACAACAGTCTCTAAAGTTTATAGAGAATGGTGCAAAAAGCAAAAAAAAAACATCCAGTAGGCAGCAGTTTTGTGGGCAAAACTGCCTTGTTAATGAGAGAGTTCAGAGGAGAATGGCCGGACTGGTTCAAGCCAACAGGAAGGCGACAGTAACTCAAATCACCACATGTTACAACAGTGGCATTCAGAAGAGCATCTCTGAATACACAACATGTTAAACTGTGAAGTGGATGGGCTACAACAGCAGAGGCCAGACCATACACTCAGTAGCCACTTTATTAGGTACAGGGGGTACCTAGTAAAATGTCCACTGAGGATAAATTTACAGAAATTGTCTAAAGACTTGGTGGGTGGTGAGCAGAAATTCTTTGCTACGAGTGAGTTCTGATCTGGAATGTAAGGTCACTTCAGTTGTAACTGTTGAAAAGTGACTGATTAAACAGCTAAATGGAAGGTGTGAAACTTCAGAACTGCAGGAAAAGAGGAGTGATTGGGATTAATTGGGATAAATTCAAAGAGATGAAACAGGCTTGGTGGGCCCCTCAAAGCCTGTTCCAGATCTGAAAGCTCATTTGTTCATGTGGTACTGTTTAACCCAGACTGTGGACTCAAATTGCAGTGCAGATTCATGAAGAGCACTGTCATTTCGCCTGCAATCTCTGCTGTTCTTCTTTTGGCTCCCTTAAAGCTTCCTTCCGGTCTAAAGATGCCCTTCTGCTTAGTCTGCAGGAACAATCGAGTGGTGGTTAACTGCGGCCAGGTCACAAGGTTTAACAGAGAGTAACGAGTGTGGCGGAGTGGATGGAGCTGCGTGCTTGATTTACTTATTTAGAGATACAGCCCTTCTGACCCAATGAGCTGTGTCATCCAGCAACCCACCTGGTTGAAATGTGGGCCCTCAGCTTTCATCACGGGCGCACACTCAACACTGAAGGCACACACTCAGTGATTCAGGAACAGCTTCTTCCCCCTGCCATCTGATTTCTGAATAGACATTGAACCCGTGAACACTACCTCACTACTTTTTTATTTCTATTGTTTAGCATTACTTATTTAATTTAACTGTTTAATAGATATACTTACTGTAATTCATAGTTTTTTTATTATTGTATATTGCAATGTACTGCTGCTGCAAAGTTAACAAATTTCATGAGTTATTCCACTTATATTAAACCTGATTCTGATTCTGAAATATGCGCGCGCATGTGTGTGTGTGTGTGTGTGTGTGTGTGTGTGTGTGCCTGTGCTTATGTGTACATTAGTCAACTGATTTCATGCTGTAGTTAAGACATTCACTTAATGGTACCAACGTTCTGATATGCTTATGTGTGAGCACACACACATTTCTTTCTGTGTATATTAATGTACGTGTGTGTTTGTGTGCATATGTGTCTGTCACTTGTGCACATGTGTTCTTGTGTCTGTAGCTCTTTGCCCATATGTTAGTGTGTATTACATGTGTGTTTGAGTGTTTGCAGATAGCAGATGGTAGTGTAGTGGTTAGCACGATGCTTTACAGGAGCAGAGACACGGGTTCAATTCCCACTGCTGCCTGTGTGGAGTTTGGATGTTCTCCCCATGACCACATGGGTTTCCTCCAGGTTCTTCGGTTCCCTCCCAGAGACCGATCTGGGTTAACTGGTCATTGTAAATTGTCCTGTGATGAGGCTAGGGTTAACGTCAGGCATTGCTAGGCAGGCCAGAAGGGCCTACTTCATAGAGTATCTTAATAAAATCAAAAATACAGTAGGTATGCACCTAAATGCTTGTGTGTGTGTGAGTCAATCGACCTTGTGTTGTTGTTCAAGTATTCACTTTATCCTGCTCTGCCAAAGAGGTTTACAGACCCAGCATTCTGTCTGAAACATGTGTGCTGAGTTTTGCTGAATGTCAAGTGTTGTCCACCTCGCCTCGGAAAGAAATAGTTATATTTACAATCATTGATTAACAGTAATGTGCAGTATTCCCCATTAAGCGAAGCAATAAAAAAACCTAGCAATAACACTCTCTGGGGTAAATGTTTGCAGCCATTGAAGTAATATTTTTATTGTTTACATTTTTAATTATCATCTTATAGAAAAACACACAAAATCAATTGTTATGAATATTGTTTTCAATAGTAGTCCAAGAACGTATTGATGTGTAGCAGACAGATTAAAATACGTTGTGTTCCAGTACTGTACAATATAATGTCTTGTACGGGAACATTAATGCCTGTACTGTTCAATATAATGTCAATGGGACCATCAATGCCAGTCTAGAACACACCTCTGACCAGACCATTTGTAAATAAGGGTGTAATCCACACATTGAACTGGTGATGATATCAAGCTACAGCTTGTTACAGAATGTTGCTTTGAATTCTTTGGAAATTAACAGTTAAATGAGTTATTTAATTAAAGCTTTCCAGATATTAAGGAGATCAGACGGGGAAAACTCTGCTGACTGCAAAGTCTAAAATCAGACGATATTGTCTCAAAGATTTTTATGGGGGAGGAGTAACATTTAGGAAACATTCCTGCACAGTGTTTGGTAGAAACTTGTAATCTCATCCTTAAAAACTAATGATACAGAATCAGAATCATATTTAATTTCACTGGCATACCGTATGTCGTGAAATTTGTTAATTTTGTAGCAGCAGTACAAGGCAATACATAATAATAGAAAACAAAACTGTGAGTTACAGGAAATATATTTATATTAAATAGTTAAATTAAGTAAGTATTGCAAAAATAGAAATAAAAGAAGTAGTGAGTTAGTGAATTCAATGTCCATTCAGAAATCAAATGGCCGAGGGGAAGAAGCTGTTCCTGAATCATTGAGTGTGTGTCTTTAGGCTCCTGTACCTCCATCCTGATGGTAGCAATGAGAAGACAGAGCCAAATGTTAATTTTAATTAAAAAATTATTGACCTAAGATGTTCATCACAAGTTCAGCCTGATCTTATGAAATACTAGACAGATTGTAGGAGCTCGATGGTCTTTTCTCATGCCCCTGTTTCTAGTTATATTGATAATCATAACTATTACAGATATATCACATTATGGCAAACACCCAGTTCAGAAGAGCATCCTCCAATGAAAGGTGTTTCAATGATAATCATAGACTTAGTGACTGTGCAGCTATATAGTTCTCTTTTCATAAACAGGGTTGGGACCTGCATTTATGTAGCAGCTCGCTGTACATCCCAAGGCACAGGGTAGTTAATGGATCATTGGACACTGAAGTCAAACAAAACAGCCAACATGCACTCATTGAGATCCTACGAATGAATGAACGAACGAGCAAATTGGATTGCTGGCATCCTGGTGAGACTTTATAAGCCACTGGTCAGACCACATCTGGAGCATTGTGAGCTGTTTTGGCCTCCGTATCTGAGAAAGAATGCGCAGGCATTGGAAAGAGTCCAGAAGTTTATGAGAATAATCTGGAATGAAAGGAAAAATGTATAAAGAGTGTTTGATAGCTCTGGGCTTTGTATTTACTGAGATTAGAAGAAAGAGAAGGGATATAATTGAAAGCTACCCAAAACGGAAAGGCCTGGACAGAGTGGATGTGGTAGAATGTTTCCAATAATGGGGAAGTCTAGGACTAGAGGGAACATCCTTAGAACAGAAGACGTCCCTTTAGAACAGACATGAAGAGGAATGTCTTTAGCCAGATAGTGGTGGAACCTGTAGAATTCATTGCCACAGATGGTTGTAGAGGCTAAGTCATTGGATATATTTAAAATGGAGGTTGGTATGTTCTTGATTAGTCAGGGCGTCAAAGGCTATGAGGAGAAAGCCCGAGAATGAGGTTGAGAGGGACAATAAATCTGACATGATATAATAGTGGGGTAGACTTGGTGATCCAAATGGCTTAATTTTGTTTCTATATCTTATGGCCATTTAGTATCACCAGAGGATAAAATGTTGAGTAAGGGCCTTTACTATTCACAGGTAATGTGAGACTATGTGAAACTTCCACATCTGACAAAAGCATGTAGCTTGTTTTTAATATGGCCTACTTCCATTTCAGGGCTGATGTGACAAGGAATATTGTAGAAAGAGAGCTTTCCTGCTACCTTGTCCAGGTTTCAAGAGGTAGGTACAGCACAAAGTGAATGAAACACCATGTTTCTTTACAAGTGTAGGACAACCAGCAGGGCAAGGTCTTAATTTTTAATAAATTAGTTCCAGCCTTGGAGTACCACAGAAAAAATGCTGGAGGAACTCATCAGATCAGGCAGCATCTATGGAGAGAAATAAGCACTTCATGCTTCATCAGGACTAGAACAAAAGAGTAAAGTGGCCAGCATGAGAAGGTGGGGAGAGAGGAATGAGTACAATCTAGCAGGTGACAAATGAGACCAGGTAAGGGGGAAGGTGGGGGGCTGGGATAGAGAGTATGAAATGAAAAGCTGGAAGTGGATGGGAAGAAGAGGTAAAGGACTGAGGAAGTGGGAATCTAATAGGAGAGGACAGTGGACCATAGAGTATTCCTTCATCAGCCTTCTACCTCTTTCACCTCTCTCAACCAAGCTTCTTTTTTCATCCCACCCACTAACCTTTCCCTCACCTGGTCTCACCTATCACCTGCCATCTTGTACTCATTCCGCTCCTCCCACTTCTTAGTCTGGCTTCTGCCCCCTTCCTTTTCTGTCTTGATGAAGGGACTTGGTCTGAAATGCTAATTGTTTATCCCCCTCCACAGGTACGGCCTGACTTACTGACTTCCTCCAGCCTTTTCTGTCCATTGCTCAGACTTCCAGGAGCCAAAGAACCTCCCGTGTTTATGATTTTCCACCCCTGGAAGTTTCGAATATCCACAGCTGTGTTAAGGCCAATCCAAGATGTCTGCTGGCAGGCTTCCTCCTGGGAATTCCTGCTTCCTGTCCACGATACTAGGGGCTTGAGAGGATACTGGTGATAGGTTCTTCTGAACCAATGCACTAGAGTACCTGAGGAGAATATCACTGCACAGATTGTTAGGTGCATGCTAACTACATATTCATATACCAGCGGTGAAGCTGCAAAGGGCGTCAGTCAATGTAAGAAACACTTTGATGTGAATGTCCTATAATTAATTCAAGTTGTAATATTTCCAAAGTACTTTTCATAACTGAATAATAATGATGTAGACTATCCTCGTGTTATTCTAATCATAATCTTTGATTTAAAGGTTATTAAAATAACTTTGTGTGCAGTATAATAAAAATGCATAAGGTATCCTGCCTTTGTGAATAATCAGTTCTGTCCATTATTCATATTTCAGTACCTTTACAATGTACGTCCCCAACCCCCGTCCAATCCCTTTATTTCATTTAATTTAAATGTGACACAATTAGTTTCCTCTACGGTTTTTTCAACAGAAAGCACAGCAGGTGGCTGGTTGTAGGGTTAAATCTGTTAATGTAGATAGTAAATTATAATGAATCAAAGAATTTCATACTAGTGCTGCTTCCCAGTAAAAATAAATTGCCCCTGATTAGAAACATAACTGGTTCAGTTACTGAAATCAGTATTTGCACATTTTTTTCCTGGTCAGTGTTCATTATTAAGGATACAGTTCACAGAAGTGATGCAAAGTCAGGTTCACATTGGCTTCCAGAAACCCGTTGGAAGTTCTACCCCATTTTCAAGTCAAAGGATCGAACCTGATGGTGGAAGAGTGGGATAAGACATGGGAGCAGAATTAGGCCAGTAGCCCATTGGGTCTGCTCTGCCAATCCATCATGGCTGATTTATTATCCCTCTTAACCCCTAACTCCTGACTTCTCCCTGTAACCTTTGACGCCCATTCTAATCTAGAACCAATCAATCCTCACTTTAAATATACTCAATGACTTAGCCTCCACAGTCATCTGTGGCAGCAGATTCCTCAAATTCATCACCCTCGGGCTAAAGAAATTCCTCCTCATCTCTGTTCTAAAGCTGTGCTCCTGTAATAGGAAAGGCCAACTCGGATTGTTTCTCGTGGAGCGTCAGTGTCATGGTCCCATCTGACTGTCCCCCATCTCACTCCTATCTCCTCGATTATGCCTTAATTCCAGTCATTAGATTCCCAATTGCTGCTAGTTCACTTAATTACAGTACACCTGGTTTTCATCAGAGACTGCAGGATAAGAACTCTGGCATCACAACCACGGGTTGCATAATTTACCTATTATTATTTAATTATTTATGGTTTTATATTGCTATATTTCTACACCATTCTTGGTTGGTGTGACTGTAACGAAACCCAATTTCCCTCAGGATCAATAAAGTATGTCTGTCTGTCTGTCTTTGCAAACCTGGTCTGATATAGCATGACTAAATGATCAAGTTCCTAAGTGTCAGCATCTCTGAAGATCTATTCTGAGCCCAGCATACTGAAGAGGGCACGCCAAAGGCTATATTTCTTTCAGATTTCGAGGATATTTGGTATGTACAATGTCCTGTGTATGTTACTCAAAATGGCTTCTTTAGTTTGTTAAGTGTAGGAATGCTTCTTTGTCTGATAAGTGTTTCTCTCGCAGTTGTTTAGCTTTAGACTTGCTGATATGGGGATTGTATTCATTTGTTAACCAATGGGGAATGTTATTTTGTCTTGTGAGGCTGGGAGCTTGGGGGGTTTTCGCGGGTTTTGAGGAGAGTCGGGAAGAAGATGCTGAGAAAGGTGGACGCGCGCTGCACTGCTTGGTCGACCACCCGGGTGGTCCCAGGTGCGAAGACGTGGAGGTCGGAGGCAAGTGACGAGGGGTCGAATGGTTCGATGGTTGAGCTCCAACGATGTGCACTAAACTGACTGAACTTTGATGAGTTGGCGCCTTTTGCTTTTTCTTTTCTTTCATATATATTGTATTGCCTAGTACTCTTTTAGTTTTAGTAAAATCTTTAAAGTATATTACATAACGGTATCTTGTGTGAATTTGATACTGTGTGCGGGCACGAGGCATAAACTTGATTCCCACAGCACCTGCGTGTATGGGAGGTGGGGGTGGTGTGTGGCTGGATCTCATTTTCCCCTAGACATATACCAGCCTGTTGGGTGAGTGTTACAGGTATGTTACCAAAGACTCCAGCAAATTTCTATACATGTACTGTGGAACACTTTCTAACTGCTTGCATGACCGTCTGGTATGGAGGAGTCACTACATAGGATCAGAAAAAGCTGCATAAAATTGCCAACTTAGCCAGATCCGCCATGGACACTAGCCTCCCCACCATCGATAGCATCTTCAAAAAGCGGAGTTTCAAAAAGGCATTATCCATGATTAAGGACCCACACCGCCCAGGACATGACCTTTTCTCATTGCTTTTATCAAGGAGCCTGAAGAAGCGCACTCAGTCTTTTAGGAATAGCTTCTTCCCCAGTGCCATCAGATTTCTGAATGAGCACTACCTCACTATTTCTGCTCTTTTATCACTATTTATTTAAATACATGTATATATCTTATTATACTTCACAGTATGTTCTATGTATCAAACAGTGCTGCTGACATAAAGCAGCAAATTTCATGACATACGCCAGTGATAATAAAACTGATTCTGATGTTAAATATAAAGTGGTGTGAGATTGGCCAATACAACGGATGGGACAACTCAGAAGGAATACTGGAGCTTCAAATAGTCACTGCTCGGAGCCTGGTACATCTACTGAGTGGGTTTTTGGCCACCACAGAATAAGAAGATTATGATGTGCAGAGGAGATCAACGAGCATATTGTCAGGCTGGACAGTGAGAGAGCCTGCTAGGGAGGGATTGTTTGCTTTGGGAAAATATTGGAATGAGGGCAATTAAATCAGGGTTCAAAATGATGGGAGCCGTATCCAGGTTAAACAGACTCTACCTATTTCCTCAATGGAGTGAACGTTCAATAAAAGGGTAAAGAAAATGGATCTGTATTTTAAGAGTGTAGAAGAATGAGGGGAGATCTTGTTGATTCTGAGGGGGTGTGACAGGGTAAATGTTGTTTCTTCTTGCGGGAGAATCTTGAGTTGAGGAGACAGAATTACCAGATAGTGATTTTAAACTGAAGTCCATAGGGACAACTTCCTGTACATGGTGTTGCATTACTGGAATTTTCTACACCAGAGACTTGTGGAGGCAGGGTTGTTTGGCTATTTAGAGAGGAATTAGAGGGATTGAGGGCGACAGGGAAATGACAGAGAGGTGGAGGTCAGTCCTGGGGTCGATCAGCTAAGGCCATAATGAATATCAGGACAGGCTTGAGGGGATGACTGGCCTACTTCTGCCCCTATAAAGCTCTTACACTATTATAAGGAACAGGGATTTGGTAACTGGTAGAAGGTTTACAGGGGAGTTGAAGAAAATTGTATCCACCCTCTGAGAGGTGGCTCTCTGGAACACACTGTCCAGAAGGGTAATGGTGCCAGAAAATGTACCTGGATGAATACTCGAAAACTTGTGACCTTTGTCGGCATCAGAGCAAGAGCTGGGGAGAGAAACCAATGTAAACAATCCAGTGTACACACACAAAATACTGCAGGAACTCAGGGAAATAAACAGTTGATGTTTCGGGCTGAGACCCTTCATCAGGACTGGAAAGGAAGATGGAAGAAGCCTGAGTAAGAAGGTGGTAGGGGGGAAGGAGTACAGGCTGGCTCATGTTAGGTGAAGCCAGGTGAAAGAGAAAGTGATTGGGGGGGCAAGAGGGGTGATGGAATGAGAAGCTGGGAGGTCATAGGTGGAAAAGGTCATGGATTGAAGAAGAAGGAATCAGATAGGGGAGGAGATTGGTCCATGAAGAAAGGAAGGAGAAGGGGCACCAGGGTGAGATAATAGGCATGAGATGAGAAGAAAGGGAATAGGTTAGTAATAAATAGTGCTGTATTTTACAAAATACAAAAGACCAAATGACCTTCTCTGTTGCTGTACATTTCTACGATTCAGTGCCGTGTCGAGGAATGACCATGCTGCTGGATGTGCCAAAGAGTTTCTAGGCCGAATGGGTGAAGGAAAGCATTGGTTGGCTAAGAACTAAGTATTATTTACAAGGTGAGAAGGTTTCCTCCAGCCTCAAGAGACCAAATTTATGATTAAGCAGCCACAACAGAAATCACCATTCACTTGGAAATTATGCAATGGCTGTACTTAAACTCAGACTCCTGGGGAGAAACACACACAGGAGTGCTGGTGATACGTTCTCTTGATTTGCAGCTCTGGAGGTTGTGGCCTCCTGCTGAGAATTGGCTGTAATAATATTGTTTTTTTAAAAACCTAACAATATTATGAAGTTGGAAAGAAAGTTTTGCACATTCTCTTTCAGTGGAGTCATATACTCTTTCTGAAGTGTGGGCTGTCTCTCCAGATGAAGTACTTTCCTGTTGAAATCTCTCCACACCTTTTCCAGTGTACACAACGGATATAATGTGAAGGAAATCTTTCCACTCCCTTCTGAGATTTTTACACATTGATTTTTAAATACTTTTATTTAATTTAAAGATACTGCACAGGAACAGGTATTTCTAGCTCTATGAGCCCGCTCCACCAATTAACTGATTGATTAACCTACTAACTTTGGACTTTGGACTCTGAGAGGAAACCAGAGCACCCGGAGGAAACCCACATGTTCCCAGGGAGAATGTACAAACTCCCTACAGACAGCGGCAGTATTGAACCCAGGTCACTGGCACTGTAATAGCATTATGCTAACCGCTACACTATGATGTTGATTTGTGAAAAATTTGAGATAGGCGGCAATCGCAAAACAGTGTTATTTTAACGTAAGCGATGAAAAATAGCTTCCAAGCTTCCACGTTTTGAAAAGCTAAAATAAAAAATCACTGCACATGCTTTACAAATTTATTTTGTTGTATCTGCAGGAGGTGCTGACTGAAGAAGGCAACATTTGTCATCCAAAGACCCTCATCATCTGGACCATTGAATCTTCTCACAGCTGCCATGAAGAAGGAAGCATGATTTCTCACACCACCGGGGTCAAGAATAGTTACTTCCCTTCAGTCATTCAGCTCTCGAACCAACCAGCAGAACCCTAATCACCACAGTTTAGCGACACTATGACAACTTTGATAATTTTGTTCTAAAATTGACTTAATTTATTTTATTTAGAGATCCAGCACGGAACAGGCCCCTCAACCCATTGATAAAACCCTAATCATGGGACAATTTAGTATGACGAATAAACCTACTAACTGGCACGTCTTTGGACTGTGGGAGGAAACCCACACACACACGGGAAAGAATGTACAAACCTGCTTACAGAAGTCTCCGGTATTGAACTCTGATCTCTGATGCCACAAGCTGTAATAGGGTTGTACTAACTGCTATGCTACCCTGCAGACTACTGTGCTCTTTCCTGTAAAAATTGTGCATAATTAAGGTTTAGTTTGTGTTTTTCTTGTGAATGTTGCTTATCTAATGTAAAGTTGCTGTGATGTTGTTGCAGGTAAGATTCTCTTTGCACCTGGGCATGCATGCACTTGTGCATATGACAACAAAGTCAACTTTGAAATCGAAACAGAATGTACAGGGGCATATTCAGCCGGTTTGATGAACAGTCAGTGACCTAAAACATGAACTGTATTTCTTGGTAAATGCTGCCTGACCTGTTGAATATCTCTGGTATTTTCCTTTTGTAGATTGGCTACTTAATTCTTCAGCAGAAATGAGCCATAACTGAATCCCTTAGTTCGACCTTTCACTGCCAGCCTGGTGATAAATAGAACTGATTATCTATCATCAGGTGTTTGCAGAAATATTACTACTTTATGGTGGAGAGCCCAAGCTCTGTGCAAACATGAAGTCATCCAAATCTCTGTGTCCACAACATATTTTGCAGCAAATTTCATTCGCTGATCGGACGAGTGACAGCACCATGTTACACCACACCTGAATTTTAAAAATTCTCGCCCTTGTTTTCAAAATCCCTATCCTTCTCTTAAATCTCCTCCACCCCTAATTTACAGGTTTAGTTTATGGTGAGAAAGGCCAATTGCTGAGCTAGAACATAGAACGTTAGAAAGTTTTTGACAAGAACTGACCATTTGCCCCAACAAATTCTTATTCACATAGTGTGTTGAAATAACTATCGGGTTTAGATTTGAAAGTCTCTAAAGTACTATTCTCAACTACACAACTAGGTAGTTTGTTGCATGTGTTCACAAGTCACTGTGTAAATAAATGCTTCCTGATGTGAATCTGAAATCTCCCTTTAATCAGTCTCCACCTATGGCCCGTGTCCTTGATGATGAATTAATTTTGAAGTGGCAGCTGCCATCCACTTTACTTATACCCTTAATGACTTTGAACACCTCTATCATGTCTCCTCTCATTCTACATCTACTTACGCTAAAAAGATTTAATTTTTTCAATCTTTCTTCATAGCTCCTACCCTGCAGACTTGGAATGAGTCTAGTCACCCTTCTCTGAACTCTTTCCAATGCCTTCACATCTCTCACAAAATACAGAGACCAAAATTGCATACAGTATTCAAGGTGTGTCCGCACATTATACAGCTTAAGGAGAACGTCTCTAGACTTGAACTCCACTGAGTGCATTATGTAGCCCAACATGCTATTAGCCTTCCTAATTGCTTCTGTGCATTGTTAGCATTCATTTAGAGAGGACGAGAATAGAAAAACAAGAACCTAATGTTGAGGCTTTATAAAGCACTGGTTGAGGCCTAGGAATATAGAGAGCAGTTTTAGGCCCCTTATCTAAGAAAGGATGTGCTGACATTTTTAGAGGATTCAAAGGAAGGTTCATGAAAATGATTCCAGATTGAAAGATGTCATATGAGGAGCTCTCAAGCTGCACTCACCGGAATTCCGAAGAATGAGGGGAGAATCTCATTGAAAACCATCAATTATTGAAAGGCCCAGCAGAGCAGATGTGGAGAGGATGCTTCATATGGTGGGAGAGTCGAAGACCAGAGGACACAGCCTCAGAATAGAGGGGCATTCATTTAGAACGGAGATGAGGAGGAATTCCTTTAGCCAGAGAGTTGTGAATCTGGGGAATTTATTGCCACAGGTGGCTGTAGAGGCCAAGTCATTGGATATGTTTAAAACTGAGGTTGATAGATTCTTGATTAGTCAGGGCATGAAGAGTGACAGGGAGATGGCAGGAGATTGGGGCTGAAAGGAAATTGATCAGCATTGGCAGAG